>NC_056737.1:1457372879-1457457879 GCF_019279795.1 Protopterus annectens
GTGGATATCCTGACATGTTGCTGTCGGGCCCCCGACCTGGGATGGACATTTCTGATTAAATCACTGTAATGATGTCATACCTGCTCATATGTCCTATTATGCGTGCCAATGTCATTTACCCTACGGACAAGGTCCTGCCATAGTGCAGCCCTCTCCTGCTGATTCTGGCTGGTGCGGGAAAACAGTATGTCATACTCCAGCACCAGGCTCTGGTGTATCTCCTCATCTTCCGCTGCAGAGTAGGCGGGATTACGCTGATGCGCCATCTCCCTGGAAGAGAACACAAACAGGATATCAGCAGACTATGTCAGCAATATATGGCACACATACTATACATGATACTCCAGTGTAGTGATATACTACTACTCCCATATGTTGCATGTGTGTGTCTCGTGGTGGATACACAAGTACATGGCCAGATATCAGTGCTCAGCCAACACCTGTGCAACAATACCTGCCACATTCCATACAACATAGTAGCATGCCCCATCGGTCAGCACACTGCGACAGGTCCAATGCCCAACCTCACTCTGGGGGTTCATACCAAGGTACTGTATGTGGAACGCCATCCACCAGTGTGATGTGGACACAAGTTACTCGGCCTGGATATACATATCCCACCACCACCACCAGCACAGTAGACTACTTGATATGTATGTGATTAGACAGTTATTCTCTTGTTAGGACTGAGATGGTATCCATGCAGCCCACTGGGCCAGTGGAAGCCACAACCCACACTGCTGACCCCTTTGTGAATGCTTACCACGGACATCCCACAGAATGCATGGAACTTGCACACACATTTCTAACCCAGACCCTATGCACAAAGGTTAGGCATCTTGTCCGGTGGACCCCAACCAGAGGCAGATTGTATAACAATAGCAGGAGGCTACTGCAGGACAGAGCAGATTCACATTAAGGGAAGGCATCTGTGGTCAGCACTGGTAATATGCTACGGTCTCTCATAACAGTGGCCACAACCTACTCTGGGTGGGAAATGGCCACAAACACTATAGATAACCACAAGGCCTTCTTCAGTTATGTTACACATATGGACCAAATGCCTCAGATATGCTCTGAGTTAATACACACCTACTTAACATTCACAGAACACGCAGATATTGGCAACATTCTTGCAGACAGGTTCGGTGCACGTATCCCCCCTCCTTCTCCCCCACAAGTAGAAATACTTATCACAGCTGAATGTAACCTCCCTATCATCTCACATGTCCAGGTGAGGGCCACCCTCAGCAAAGCAGAACACACAGCATCACTGTGACCTGATGGTATCCCTGGATGTGTGCTACATGCACTCCAAGAGGACATACAACTGCATATAAGACTGATATTTAACCTTGGCCGTACTACAGGATATGTACCTGAACACTGGCATACAGCAACAGTGGTCCCACACCACTAAGGTGGCACCTCTACTGACCCTGGGAACTACCGCATCATAAGCATAACCGGCCTGGCCTGCTAAGCTATGGAATTATTCAGTATGGGAAGCATATACAGCTATATTGGGTACCTGCAGACACTTGTTCCCGGCCAGTTTGCCTTTGTGATGGGCTGATCCTGCCTTTTGAACCAGGCTGACCTTTCTAAACAGTCACTACAGCCATTGATGAGGGCAACGCACAGACAACTGCTGCCAGGATCATGGCCTAACACTGACTGACATGCAATGTATAGTCATCCCCTTTTGGTGGAACTACGTACACACAACATATCACATGGACATACCTATAGATACAGACCTATGACACATTTGGAGGGTTCACAGTATGCAGACTATTAACCTGCTACTTTACATTACCTGTGTTTGTCGCAGCTGGTTGCGTTACCACTACTTCTGCTTCCTGCTGCTGCTGGCATGGCTTGCTACTGTCACTGCTGACAGCTTAGACTCAGTGTGTAGTGTGTGTATTTTTTTTTCTCTCTCACTCTCTGTCTCTGTCTGTCTCTCTCCCTCTGTCTGCTTCCAGACAGTGCAATGAATGTATTGCATGTGTGGAGTGTTAGTACAGGATGCTTTTGTAGGTATCTGCATAGGTCCATGTGATGGCCTCTGCACCAATTGTAAGCCAGCATTTGCTAATTGCATGCAGCCAGTTGTGCACTGATTGCAGTTTTCACTGTGATTTCAGGACAGTGCTATAAAAGGGTATGTGAGATAGGCGTTGCCATTTCAGATTGTAAGGGCGGGGACCATGCTGGTATGCTGTGGACACTGTTCTGTGAGTGTAAAGGTTAGTATCTCTCTCGTGATTCAGGCTGTGTTGTAGATTCACATTTCTCCATTCCTCTCTCCTGTTCCCAGGAGTAAGTGTGTATGCACAATGACACCTACAACTATATATATATATATATATATATATATATATATATATATATATATATATATATATATATATATATATATATATATATATATATATGTAAATATACATACATTTATATATGTACATTAACTGACATTATTACCTACTAGCTACCAAATAGCATGGCTGTTTCTGTTCACACACTACTATTATGGAAATCCACTAGTTTTGACAGTAATTCTAAATGACATGCTTTGTGTACTACACATCCTATATTCCCTTTACATTCATTCCTACTATTACATGATATATTTATTTTAGCACAATGTTCTTGTATGAGAGTCATGGCTTAGTGGGAGGTAATGCAGACTACTGTTTCCAAGGTCCTGGGTTCGGGACTGACAGTGGAATTTTATTTTGCTTTTGAACTGACTACAGGACCTGTCAATCAGAGTGACTAAGGCACATTTAAGCAGTTCTAACTGGGTTAGCGCTGGTTTGCGCGGAGCTCACGCATGCACACTGGCGTTTAGCTCCGCTCACACACGCGCACACCCACTTACAACCGCTTAACAGTGCTTACTCTGGCGCACACCCGTGCTATTTTCTTTGAAAGAAATGAAAATGGGGAGACAGGAAAGTGGTGAAAAAGGGGTCACAAAGAGGGTAAGACAGTAGGGAAACAAGCTTGGGATTTGCAGGAGGGATGTAGGTAAGGCCCATAGCTGCCCATTTCTTCATCAGCAACAGCTGTGCATATGTATCTAATTTGGTGTGACATTTGAAACCTTCCACCCCTGAGAGAGGTGTCAGGACAACAATAATACTTGTTGTACAGCCAATTGTTATTGATAGTTTCCATGTCCAGCAGACATGTGTGCGTAATGGGCAGCTATGTATGGGGGTAATTTTTTTGTGGGTACAGAGTGCCCTTTTGTTTTTTTTTTCAGGTGAGATTGGTATGTCAGGTGATGGAAGTTGGTATAGCTGGGGAGGTAGGTTGGGTAGGTCAACAGACAAGACAAACAAGACGCATACAGGGGCGGTGTATGACACGTGTGGGGGGGGTTACACAATTGACGGGGACGGAGGTTTGAATATCCAGAGCCCATGAGCCCACAGATGGCAACAGTCTAACTGATATCCCCACCCATGGGCAGTTGCCACTGTTCCTTCACTGCCCAGGACAGGGCTGTGATGGGGGCTGTGTAGGCCGGGCAACAGGCGTGTCCGTAAGTTGTGCCACCTGTGCCTCAAGCTGGCGTAGGGGCCCAAGAACAGAGTCCTGGATCTCCCTACGCACCACAGTCCGGACGCTACGGAGGGTGAGTGGTGGTTCTCCTCCGGCCACACTTGCAGAGGGGGGATGAGCCCCATCCCCTGCAGCGCTTCCACCCGCAGGTGGCACAGGGCCACCGGAGGAGGGTCCAGACTGGGCACTAGTGCCAGGTGCACTCACCAGCTGAGGTGGGAGAGGTGGGTCCGCTGGAACCCGCCTTCCCTGTCGTCCTATGTTTTGCATTATGTCATGACAGTTTGGGTTAGTAACATATAATACCATTCACAATTAGTTGTAACAGCATGCACTAGTATTCCCATTAACCAAACACCCAGATATTCACACCATTGAACAGCGAGCATAACACATGCATAATTTGAACAGCAATACACAGTCCAACAACATGCAGGGTTGATTGATGGCAACAGGCCACCAGGTTTGGATGTATGAACAGGGCAGATGCATCAACGGACATGCAAATATTTATGACCCAACAGGACAAATGTCCAGGTGTGTTAATTGTGATTGCACATACCATTTTCACGTGGAATGGGTTATATGTGGTTATAGGGTGGGGTGAAGAAAATAATATTAACACCTTAGAATACCAATACATATGCTGTACATTTCTAATAGCTGCACATATATACACACTACTGTTCTAACTACAGTTTCCTATATGATAACTATTTCAATTTGGTGATAGGACTGTTACTGCTACATCAATATACATTTTATTGTTCTTCATACACATTCATATCTGGCTTTGTTCAGCTACATCATCCTGCTACATTTGCTTTATATATCTATAGACAACTGTGGATGTTTGGTATGTCAGACAATCATACTATCTGCATATTGCAGACTGAGAGCAACATATCCAGATTTTGGGATACACATTCCAGCTGCAGCAACACTTTGAACAGATTTCGCTGTTTGGTTTTGCTTCTCACATGCATTTCATTCTGTACTGACTGCAGTATACTTTATTCAGGGGTTATTACTACTTTATTGGTGGATTCATAACACTTTCTCACACTCTCTCACTTGTCTTTATTTTACTCTTCAGGATGGTACTTACTTCTAGGCTTTATTGACATGTTTTACCTGTAGATATTACAATCCTTTCCAGCAGTCTCACTTCTGTCATGTTTCAGTATTTCAACAGTGGTATATTTCACACATGTGATTTGCTCATCTTCTGCAGCTGCACTTTTCAGCCTGCTGTTGGTTGTGTACTATTATATTACAGGTGGGGCATATTTATTTAAGACTTTATTTCAGACATTTTAATTTTTCTGTTTGGATTACAGACTGCAACACACTTTTGTAATCAAGCAATACTTGTAAACACTCTTACACTTGTTACTTGCACATTCTATTACTTAGTGACTACACTGCACTCTTTTGCTAACTGTCATACTTTTATATTTCTTTACAGTTACTGGGAGAGGATTACTGACCTGCCTGGTGGCGCAACCGCACCAGCCTATCGCCATAGGCTCTGCGGTTCGCACAACGGACACCTGCAGCTGTAATATAAATGAAGTAATATTGGAATACACATCTCCATAATATCAGCTAGTTTAATTTCTTACATACATAATTACATGTAACTTACTCAGTAGTGGGGCATTGGGCATTTGCCAGGCCTCCTGGATCCAAAGGTTCAATTGGTCCTGCTTGCATCTCTTCAGGTCTGCATGGTGGTGACGAACCTGCTCACCAGTCCTTGGAATCCCTGTGGCACTGGTGAGATCATGAGCCAACCGGTCCCACGCCTCAGCCCTATATGCTCCCCACAGGACCTGGCCCTGCATGAGTTGGGACTCATGATTGTGGACTAGGAGCCAGACCATGTATCTGGACTCCTCAATGCCCCACCTCTGTGCTCAAAAGCAACTACCCTCACCTACTCCTGTCATTCTGGCTGCAAGTCAGTTCTACAATCGTTTATGCTGTGTATTCCTGCCTATGGGGCTTATATATGCCGTTTTTCCCGCACATATCTGTGATTGGCCATTTTGGAATTGTATCAACTTCACAAAACCTGCTTTGTCATGCTCCACTTTGTATTCATTCCTATATATTTGCTATTACTGCATTTATAGGTACTGCTGTCATGGCTTAGTGGTTCAGTACCTTGACTATGGTGCATATTATCCTGGGTTCGAGCCTGGCCACTGCTTATTATTTTGTATGACTGTCTAGACAGGCTGAGGGGTGTGTCTGTGTAAAGGCAGTTTTGATATGGCTTGCTCAACGTTGCCTGTCGGTTAGCTTGATGGCGCGGTGCACAGCTCTGCGCAAATGGGGTGCGCTGGTTTACGCCTCATTTGGCTATCAGCACGCATATTCCGCTCAGCTCAGCTAGGGGCACACAGTTTCAGTGTGTTAAACCACTGCTCACCTACGGGCACTCATTTTGCACCTTGTTGAACCACTGCTCACCTTTGGGCACTCATTTTGCACCTGTTAAACCACTGCTCACCTACGGGCAGATGCACTCACCTTGTTAAACTGTAGCTCAGCTATAGGCACATCTGACATTTTTTATTATTTTGTTATCTCACATTTTTTTCAAAATAAATGGACTATTTCATTACTTTTTACATGAACTATGATTTTATATGTGTACATGTTTGTCAGGGACTTGTTTCGTGCTTATTTTGCTAAAAATAAAGGTTGGTGTTGTGGGGGCTCGAACCATGAATGCCTGTTCTTCAGCCGACGTCTCTACTGCTATGCTATTGCTTCTTGGCTTACTTTGCATATTTAGTTCTTATATCCTTTTCCACTGACTGCTAACTGTGGCTAAGCTACGGGCACGCCCGTGCAAACGAGCGCACCCACGGGCAAACATCTTTATGTTTAAAAAAAATATATAAGATGTTCATTTATATATTTTATGTTCATAGTTTGTGCGGGCATGTGTTGTGTTGTGTTTATTCACATTTCCATGGCCTCTGTCGTGGGTGTTTACTTTGGGCAATTTTATTCTTCTGGGGCGTGTCCGCTTGCAGGGCTCGGCCTACGGACACGCCCCCTACTGTCTTCCATGGACCGTGTTAGCCTTCGGTGTGATTCAGCATGTCCTCATGCATATGCATGACATGCTGACTTCACACCGTTTAACTGCAGCCTCCGTGTAAGCCATGTATCTCTTACACAGAGGCTTTGTGAATCCTGCCCTATATGTTTATACTTAAAGTGGTTCTTTTTGAAGTAAAGAGTATTCATGTATGACATGTTCAAGTTTGCAGGTTGAAAATGCAATTGACTGAAAAAAATGAACTTTACCCAACATCTTTGTTAGATCTTCAGAACATATGTTGATAATCAAAGTGGTTCTTTTTGAAGTAAAGATGCTCTCAGTATTTTGGTAAAATTTGACTTCACTATACAGAGCTGTGGTCAGGTTGTTTTTTTCTTCAGCCATCTTGGATCCAGGTCTATATATTACGATTTCGAAACACTGTAACATCGAACACCTCAACACCGACAAGTTGTTGTTGTTGTTGTGTCTTTCGGCTTTTCCCGGTTAGGGGTCGTCACAGTGGAACTCCGGTCCGCTAATGATTGGCAGTAGATTTTTACATGCTGGCTTGACAAGTATTCAGTGAAATTTACTTCTGCAATTCACTGAATACTTGTCGGGCAAAGATGTAGTTGGCCAACTACACAATGTTGCCCTTTTCTCCACTGTAGTACGATCTCGGAGTTGGTATATTTAGTAAAGGGGGGTGTAGGGGGCATACACCCCACATGTGTGGGTTTAATTTAGTTAGGATTAGTTCCGTTGCATTGCAGGTCAAGTATTTATCTGCCCAACAAGTATTCAATGAATCTCGGAAGTGAATTTCACTGAATACTTGTCGGTGTTGAGGTGTTAAATGTTACGGCATTTCGGCATCGTAATATAGACTCCTTGGATACCCCATGTTTGTGTATATTTTTAGATTCCTTTACTAGTTTGTTAGCTGTTTGTGACAGAAGTGAAATTAGGTTCAGGTTACCTTGTAGTAAAATAGTTGTTTATATTCAGATATTTGTACTTGTACCAAACATCTTTGCTGGAGATATTGCTTACTCTAGTTTGACCCTCCTAAGTTGATAGTAAAGAATTTTTTAACATCTTTACAGGTGGCTATTGTTAAATTTCCTGATAAGCAGATCCTCAGAGATTAAATGCCGAGGAGCATAATGCCAATTCTTGTTTTCCATAGGAAATAACTTCTGGTGTATTTTCTAAGAGAAAACTAGCAGTGATTGCCATATTCTGTGAGAGTTCTCCCTTATATAAGTTGGTGCTACTGCAATGTTTGTATAAATATGTTTTGGAGTGTTGGGAATGTGCCTCACACATCAAGGGATGTAGGGGAACTTGCGTCCATGAAAAAAAAAAAAAGAAAATTGCAGTTAACTTTTCCTATGTTCTGTATTTTGGTGTTTCTGATGCACAAAGTATTGTCATTGACCTTCAATAGTTGAAGTGATTTTTTTTCATAGCTGCTTTTACTGTGCTTGGTATTTACCAGCAGGTGATAAATGTCTTCTTTTACCCATTCTGTTTAAATATAGGCTTGCCTGCAGCTGCTTTAATTATGCCTAATATCTGTCCATGGGAGATGCAGCTTACTTTTATCTGATTTTCTGTGCTTATAGTGTAGGTTTAATTAGGGTTGATGAAGGCTTTTAATCATTAGTAGAGGATCTCTTACAGAAATTGCCAACACAAGTGTGGATTTTGATTAACTATTAAAATCTTGTTATTGTTTTTGAAAGTTGACCTTTCACAAGCATTTCAGTGCTTGCAAGAAACTTAAGCTGCCATCTACTTATAGAAAATATTCTCATTTGCCTCTGTTAACATTAATGTACACTACATTAAACAGTAAAATACTAATGTGGGATGCTTGAGAAAAACATCAGATTTAGTCATTCACAGCTGCTTTTTATTCAAAACTGGACAGTTCTTTGAAATCCACACCCATTAAAACTTCCTAAGTTTCTCATAAACCTTATTCTAGTGACAAGTCATTTCAGAAGCATTCCTTTCTGCATGTGCTGACAGTATGAATGAATGAATAAATAGCAAACTGTCAATAATATTTGCCTGAGAAAAACTTTTTCCTACCAAATACGCTTTTGAAATGTTCTTTAAAACCTGTTTAAAAGCTTCATGTCTCATACAGACAGTATATTAATTGGTTGAAATGAGCTACTGGAGAACTAAATGAATTGATCTTAGTAAAAGGGTTGAGGTTTTACTGAAAAGTAGAGTATTGCTACATTTAGAGTTATTTTAGTTCTATTGCAATCCAAAACTTATAATTTCAGTGTGAGGTAATGCTACTAACTGAATGTTTCTGCAGTTTACTGTTCTTAACATAATGAGTGTCACTTGTCCTTCCAGATTGGAAGAAGGAGGGAGGGAACTGAAATACGGCACCGTTTTTGTATGGCACACATAGGGTAGACTTTCATGTAATACTACTAATCGGATTTATTTTTTCCAAAAGCAGTTTCTTCATCATAAACATATTCAGTGTTACTGGTCTTCCACACTGAAAACAGTAGAAGGACAGGGACAAAAATATAGCACATCGTTGTCTGGGAAAAAGCTCTAATTTAAGAATTATGCACTTAATGATTTATTGATGACCAGAGTTTTGATGTAGTATAGCAACTGAAGCTTTTTTTTTTAAGACAGAATGATAATAAACATAGATGTTGTTTAAATTGTGACAACCTGAGGACTGCGGGAAGAATAATAGAAGGCAGGAATGGGGATAATGATTTTAAATGTCCATGATGTGCTGCTATCACTTAAAAAAAACAGTGTCAGACTGGGTTAGAAAATGAATAGTGGAGTATGAACAGATGAGCCCATCCCGTCAGGTTAGCACAGTTTTAGAGAAAAAAATATATTTAATGATTGTTTCATAAATGGGGGTGTACACTTGTGCAAGACTTTTTTCAGCATCTACTCGGACATATGGTGTTGGCAAAAACAAAAAAAAAATAAATTACATGGGTGCAAAAGAGAGAATACCATTACACTATGACTAAAATAAACAGTAGTAGACAAAGAAACCTGTGGGAATAACGAAAAGAGTAAAGAAGTCCAGTCATAAAAGGGGGCAGGCAAGCATTCATATTTAAAATATATACAGCACTGCTCAGTTCAGTAAATGCATCTATATAGGTTAAATCAAATAAGAACTCAGCAAAGTAAGGCTAGACATATAATAGGGTCTGAATTTGTCCTGTATTTCTGAAGCAGATACACTTTGTACTCCTGAGTCATGTGTTCTTCACTTTCATTTGAAGAGAATAATATCTAAATTTGCTTAAGATTTAGCTTTAAAGAATTAAGGCTAAGGAAATTACAGAAATTAGGATAATCAAAGGGCACTCAACCACCATATGTGAGAACGAGGGTGATAGGGTAACAGTAAGACTACCCTTGGTTACATTGTTATTATTATTATTATAATTATTATTATTATTATTATTCTGTGGTGGTGCAGCGGTAGCGTTGTTGCCTCACAGCAAGAGGTTCTCCCGTTCGATTCTCAGCTAGTGTGTGGGGAGTGCCTTGTATGTGGAGTCTGCATGTCCTCTCCACAGGTCGAGTGGCATTCCGAAAGACATGTGTGAATGGGAGTGCCTTCGTTGAAGGTTGGGCATCGAGCTGGCAACTCAGCACTGTGAAAATCTACTGCTAATCATTAGCGGACCGGAGTTCCGCTGTGGCGACCCCTAACCGGGAAAAGCCGAAAGACAACAACATTATTATTATTATTATTTTTTTTTTTTATTATTACTGCTGCCATTTGAGTCTGTTAACCATGGTGGAGCACTGATCCATGCAAACCTTTTTCATATTTAGCATGAGAGCAGTGTCTGGTTAGGTGACTTATTCAGAGCTTAACAGTGGGCATATGAAGGCTATCAAAGTGACAGTAGAATCACAGAGCATAAAAAAGAAAGGGACACAAAGGACTAAAGCCCAGACTGTGTCCCAGGTAATCCAAATTGAAATAGCAGTTTGAGTGCCTAATGAAGATGGATGGGAGTGAGTGCCACTGCAAGCACACCTATACAGGGAAGATGGAGACAGCTCTGGTAAACAACTTGAATGACACATAGCAAGAGCAATTATTGTTGCCCCTGTGAAATATGTCCTGTCATCAGGCATAAGCACATTTGTCGCCTCACAGTTAGACATTGCCCATTCCGTTCTCAGTTAGAGCGTCTTCTGTGTGGCAACATGTGTGAACGGGCGTTCCTTCATTGAAGGTTGTGCATTAGGCCTGGCAAGCCAGCACGTAAAACTCTACTGCCAATCATTAGCGGACCGGAGTTTCGCTGTGGTGACCCCTAACTGGGAAAAGCCAAAAGACATAAACAATCAGGCATAAGCACATAACTGAGTATTCATGTGAATTCCTGCTTTCTATAGCAGGCAGCATGCAGTGATGCTTCCTTTACCCCAACAAGGGGTCCAGTGCAACACTGGAGATGAAAAGGTCACTGTTGCTCGTCCCTTTCTAGCATAGAAGAAAAACAGGTAGGGTATTTTATTTAGATGCTTTCATACACAAAAACACATCAGGATGGATAGCAGCATCACAAAACGTAAACAAACTGATTAACATATATATATATATATATATATATATATATATATATATATATATATATATATATATATACATGCTTACATCTCAACAGCTTACTACAAAATGGTAGTCTAGCTTGCACTTGCTCAGTATTTATACACTTGTGCAAGCCCTAGGATAGCTTATTAAAGGTACATACACACACATTGATCTACAGCCTCCCTCTTAAAAAAAACTGCCCTTTGAAAAAACAATATTAGAGTTAGACATGCATCACTATGGACATTAGAAACAAACACAATGTTCATGTCCATGTTGCCATGTATCTGTTACATGGTCTGGAAATACGACCCAGTCTTGTAACGTAACAATATGGACTAAATTTAGCAACATGAACAGTCTTCAGTGAACAACTCTTACCAGGAACTTCTGAATTTGCCACAGGAATGGAAATGTCCTTGGAACTTCCTCTAGAATTGGAACACCGGAGACCTCACTCTGAGATAAAGAGTCTTTGTCACTAAAATAACTGAAATATCATCATTGTAGAAAATGCACTCGGGATGTAAAAATAAAAATCCAGTAATTTATTAGTATTAAGTGCTTTCATCTCCTGTAAGATACTTCATCAGAATACAACTTCCTGAGGCGTGGCCAAGGATGAACACAGGATAGCAGCAGATTTCTTCAGCTCCACCAACTTCATTACATTGACAGGAATTAATTACTTAAAAAATTAATTTTTGAAGTAATTTTCTTTCTAAATATGTTTGTTTTATATAGTTTTTGAACTATATCTAAAAAAGAAAGGAAATCTTAATAATATTCCTGTCAGAAATTACTTTGGAAATTTTCCTGTCAGTTTATCAGTCTGAAATGAGTTCCAGTAAGACAAATTCTCAAGACTCCAGCATCAAGAAAGAACTTCAGTCTCTGATAATTATAGTCCAGCAACTTACTGCTAAGATGGATAAAATGGATACTAAAACAGACTCTTTCATAGAAAAAACTACAAAACAAATAGACTTGTTACATATGGACCTGCAACAACAGAAGATCCAGATGACAGGCATAGAAGAAGCTGTGAATGACATGGAAAATAGAATACAAGAAGAGGAAATCAACATTGAGTTTCTGCTGAAACAAAATACACATTTACAAACAAAGCTGGATGACCTGGAAAATAGATCTAGGCAATAACATTAGGATTTTTGGACTGCCAGAAAATATTGAAGGTAACAATATTACTTTATTTTTAACAACATGGCTCCCTAAAACTTTAGATTTACCAGAAGCATTCTCTTTTGGTATCGAAGAGCACATAGATATATAGCTAATACTAACTCTAACAAAAACTATCCTAGATCAGTTATAGTTAGATTTCTATCATCTTTTGATAAAGAGATGGTTCTTAAATCTGCTTGGGCTAAAGCTCCTGTTAAGATTAATGAAACAACTGTGCGTTTTGACAATGACTATTCTTCTATGGTATTAGCTAAAAGAAAAGTTTTTCTGCCACTAATAAGGGAGCTTAAAAAAGCACAGTTTAAAACATACCTTCTGTTTCCTGCCAAGCTTAAAATCTTCCTTCCTGATGGTCCTAAAATTTTCGAAGACTTAGACTCTGCTTTACTGTTTATCAAAAAAAATAAGATTTTGGAAAAAATAGAAGAAATGGAATGGGCTAGTCCTTCATTAAAGAGACTGGCAACTGAAACTTCGTGGAAGACTTCAGAGAAGAAGAAGAGACTAAAAAACAAATGATTTGTACTATGTTTTTTTTTCTCTCTCATCATTTTATTTTATTATTAATCCTTTTAAACATAGTTCCTGCATTTCCAAGAAGCAGCAAATATTTTGAAAAAGATTTAATCAAAGTTATTCTCTGTGTGCAAAGAAATGTTTTGTTTCATAACTAGTCAAAATATCTGGAGATTTAATGGCAAGCTGTGATTTAACTTGTTTCTTTTTCTGAAGAGGAAAAATAAGGTCAGTAATTTGATACATTTTTTTTCCTTTAAAAGTTTATATGTTCTTCAAATGCTATTCCTAATTATACTTTCTTGATTACACTGCTTATGCTTGTTTGTAAATAATCTGTCATGCTTTAACTAATAATAATTAGAACTAAATAATAGTAAATAATATGTTTTATTTTTAACTCTATTAATATAAACAGTAAGTAACATTCTATTGTATATACTTCTTATAGCTTTCTCTTACATTTTTTTTTATTTCTGCCTTACACCTTTTTACTTTCTACTCTCTTTTCTTTTCTTTATTAATATATAGAAATGCTTTTGATCATATAGACACAGTAAATAATAAGATTTGCATAGGAGTTGAGTTGGGACAAAAATGTTGAGTTTTGTTACTTATTAATAATTTTGGGCTTGATTTCACTTACATAGAGTCTGTAATAACCTGTAGAATGCATTGTGAAGGTTTTGTCATGTTTAGATGCATTTACACTGCTAATAAGTTTCCCGCCAAAATGTCAAGAGAGACAATCTGAGATGTGGGCTGTCTCATGCACAGTGTCCATGAGCTACTTCAAAAGCTTCAACTCTCAGAATTCTCACAGAGAAGCTGAAAGCAGCTAGTCTAACCTTTGACCTAGATATCACACTGACACATCACAGATACAGGAATGACACTTCCTAATTATACTTTCTTGATTACACTGCTTATGCTTGTTTATAAATAATCTGTCATGCTTTAACTAATAATAATTAGAACTAAATAATAGTAAATAATATGTTTTATTTTTAACTCTATTAATATAAACAGTAAGTAATATTCTATTGTATATACTTCTTATAGCTTTCTCTTACATTTTTTTTATTTCTGCCTTACAGCCTTTTACTTTCTACTCTCTTTTTCTTTTCTTTATTAATATATAGAAATACGTTTGATCATATAGACACAGTAAATAATAAGATTCGCATAGGAGTTGAGTTGGGACAAAAATGTTGAGTTTTGTTACTTATTAATAATTTTGGGCTTGATTTCACTTACATAGAGTCTGTAATAACCTGTAGAATGCATTGTGAAGGTTTTGTCATGTTTAGATGCATTTACACTGCTAAATGAATGTTTGTCACTAGTTTTTAATAAGTTTCCCGTCAAAATCTTAAGAGAGACAATCTGGGATGTGGGCTGTCTCATGCACAGTGTCCATGAGCTACTTCAAAAGCTTCAACTCTCAGAATTCTCACAGAGAAGATGAAAGCAGCTGGTCTCACCTTTGACCTAAATATCACACTGACACATCACAGATACAGGAATAGCAGATTAATAATATGTGTTAAAAACCTATGTCCCAAACATATACATTACTATAACTCATTTAATTCATCTGATTGACAAGCATAAATAATTTTATAACTCTATACTGGAAGAAATTGTCATGTGATATATTTTAAAGCAGTAGTATAGCATGTTTGTAAAATCTGGTTACTAAAATGTGTTTGCTGTGCATTATTTTGTATAAAGCAGACAGATTTATTGAAAGGACAGCAATGTAAGATGGTGCTCAGTAAAGATACAACTCAGTGAGATCAGATATATATATATGTATGTGTGTGTGTGTGTGTGTGTGTGTGTGTATGTGTGTGTGTGTGTTTGTGTGTATGTGTGTGTGTGTGTGTGTGTGTTTGTGTGTGTGTGTATGTGCGTGTGTATGTGTGTGTGTGTGTGTGTATGTGTGTGTGTGTATGCATGTGTATATAAATGTTTCTGAGAATCTGCTTAACTATGAAGTATGATTTATAACAATTTCTATGAATACAATATTTTATTCTATTGGCAATAATGAGTTTGAGTAAATGCTCATATACAAGCAATCTGCTTAACTATGAAGTATGATTTATAACAATTTCTATGAATACAATATTTTATTCTATTGACAATAATGAGTTTGAGTAAATGCTCATATACAAGCAATTCAAGGTTTTTTTGGAAGCTGTTAACTGTATTTACATAACAGAAAATAGATGCAGCCTAATATATGTAATGTCTGAATGAAAACACAAACGGAACACCACTGCAGCCAGAACGATGTAAAAGAAACGCAATTTATTTAAAAAAACAAAAAACAGCGTTTTCGCTTCCAGAAAACCAGAAGCTTCATCAGCAGTTAAAGGAATTAAAACCTGATGCATTTAAACCAAAGTAACTGGCGCTTGCTGACAACATCACTACAAGCGCCACAATGTTGCTTAAAGGGGCAACGATGAAACTTAAAAGGGCAACAATAAAAAGGAGAACGAGACAATACAAATATACACATATATGTGTGTGTATGTGTGTATGTATGTGTATATATATATATATATATATATATATATATGTGTGTGTGTGTGTGTGTGTGTGTGTGTGTGTGTGTATGTCTGTGTATGTAGATATGTATATAAATGTTTCTGAGAATCTGCTTAACTATGAAGTATGATTTATAACAATTTCTATGAATACAATATTTTATTCTATTGGCAATAATGAGTTTGAGTAAATGCTCATATACAAGCAATTCAAGGTTTTTTTTGGAAGCTGTTAACTGTATTTACATAACAGAAAATAGATGCATCCTAATATATGTAATGTCTGAATGAAAACACAAACGGAACACCACTGCAGCCAGAACGATGTAAAAGAAGCGCAATTTATTTAAAAAAACAAAAAACAGCATTTTCGCTTCCAGAAAACCAGAAGCTTCATCAGCAGTTAAAGGAATTAAAACCTGATGCATTTAAACCAAAGTAACTGGCGCTTGTTGACGACAACACCACAAGCTCCACAATGTTGCTTAAAGGGGCAACGATGAAACTTAAAAGGGCAACAATAAAAAGGAGAACGAGACAATACAAATACATAGTATGCCCTATAAACCTTATATAAAAGTAATAAAACATTCTAAGGTAAAGTGTGAAACTGATAAACTTTATATAGTAAAAATCAGTAGGAGAGAGCAAATATATGTACTACTGAGTCGGGTCACACAACAGGAGCAAGCAATATAAACAAAAGCTGCGTGTCAAGAAAAAGACACTGTGTTAAAGTTTACTGGTAACTTTAAACCATAGATGGAATAAAAAACTGAATGGGCTAAACCTTAGGTAAGCAATATATATAAAACTGTTCACTGTCCTAGGATTGACCTATGGGATAGGTTGGTACACAACCAACCATCAACAATGTTATCTAAGGTAGCTCTTGTATTTAAGAATTGCAGCAATGTTACAGTTTTCGTTTAGCCCAGGAAATGAAATGGCGTCCAATTGGAGTTGCCATTCCAGCTCCCGAGTCTCGACAATGAGAGATTGTGGGCCACCTCTGATGTCCATGCTGATGTGTTCAATACCCATGAACAGGAAGCTGTGGCCGCTGTTGTTGAGAATGTGTTTTGACAACGCGTTATCACTTTTCTTATTGTTAATAGCGTAGATATGTTGGTATATACGGTCACAAAAGCGTCTGTCCGTTTTCCCAACATAAAAAGCTGCGCAGCATTGGCAAAATGCTACGTATACTATGGCCTTAGTTTTGCAATTGATTTTATGATTGATGAAGTATTTTCTCTCCCCAATAATGAAAGAATTGCCAACTCGGAGGTGTCTGCACCATTTGCAACACCCACAAGTAGTTGTGCCCTTTGTTCTCGTCAAGTGTTCACATTTCGTGTTCCTCTGTAAAATATCTTTAAGGTTATTGCCCCTCCTGTAAGTAAAGACAGGAGAAAAACCTAACCTATCATGTAACCCCGAATTCATGATGAAAAAACAGTTTTTCCTCATAATGGAACAGATTTGCCTTGAGTTTGTGTTGAAGGCAGTAATGAAACTAGCCGTGAAGTCAGGGTCCTTGTTGGTATCCACAACTATAGGATCCTGCACACACGATGGATCCAAAACCAATGAATCCAGTGTGTCCAATGATCTTTCACTTGACGAGGAGGGAAGTTTAGGGGGGGGAAGGGGTGTAAGAAAACCCTCCAACCGTTTAGAGGAGACTTCCACAGTCAAATCAATGACCAGGTCTACCGGGTATCCTCTATTTAAGAAGAAGTCTTTAAGTAAGGCACATTCTTTTTTGAAGGCTTCCTCCATGCTGCACATATGGGCTGCCCTCACTAGTTGTCCCTTCACAATCGACCGCTTCTGTTTCCAGGGATGACAACTTGAAAAATGCAAGAAGGAATTGCAGTAGGTGGTTTTCCTAAAAATAGAAGAACAAAAATTGTTGTTAAGATTGTCCTTTACCAGTTGTACATCCAGGTAGTCGATGACAGAGGGAGAAAAGTGGTGTGTGAATCTCAAAAATTCAGTTGTAGAATTCATATATGAAATGAGTTCCAAAGCTTCCTCTTCACCCCCTTGAAAAAGAATGAAAATGTCGTCCAAGAATCGTGTGTAGATTTTGAACAACTGAGAAAAATAGGGAATTGAATAGGAAACATTTCTCCCAGTAGGCTACAAATAGGTTCGCAACACAGCTGCCACACGGGGAACCCATTGCAATTCCTTTCTTTTGCAAGAAGTATTGATTGTTGAAAATGAAGAAATTAGAGGATAAGACAATGTCAAGCAAGACAGTGACAATATGAATGTCATTGCTGGGAGCACCAAGCTCCCGAAGCATGAGTTCAATCCATTCAATCGCTTCTACGTGAGGGATGGAGGTGTACAAATCCACCACATCAATGGTCAGGAAGTTGAAATCAGCGTTGAATTGAACATCATTAATCAAGTTTAGGAACGCCCAAGAGTCTTTACAAATCTGCGGAATGGATTTCAAGTATCTACCAATGATGTTATCAACAATACGGGCACAGGGATGCGTGATAGAACTTCTTCCGTCAACCAGTGCCCGCATAGGTGGATCCAAAAGACTCTTGTGAATTTTGGGGATCCCAAACATGACTGGTACTTTAGGCATAGTGATGTCAACAAAGTTGTAAGTATCAATGTCGATTCTGCCTTCCAGGAAAATATCCCTGAAATACCCTCTAATTCTTTTGTATGCAGTGGACAGCTCATTCAAGGATGAAGTGACATAGGCAGGGGAATCAAGTACCCTCAGCATTCTCCTGGTGTAATCTTCCTTATCGAAGATGACTGGACCACCTCCCTTATCTGGTTTAATAACTCTGACAGCTTTATCACAGAGGTTGTTTAAGCTTGCGACTTGGTCCTGGGATATATTCCTTGTTAATCTTGAGTTGTAATTGTGAAGAAACAAGTGTCTCAGGTCAAGTTCACAAGCACTTTCAAAGATGTTAAGACCAGGATGTAAAGGAGGGTTAAATGAGCTAGTTAACTTCAATTTATTGTCTAGTGCAGAGGTTTCATTATTAAAGAAAACTTTCAAGTTTAATTTCCGCACATAGAATTTAAGATCCACCAATGTTTTGGCTAATTTGAATTGGTGGTCGGGTACAAAATTTAACCCTTTTGCCAAATGTTCAACCAGTTCTTGGTCAATCACAATGTTAGAGAAATTGTAAATGTGGAAGTCACCTTTAAGGTTGGAAATGACATGAGGCATATTGTCACAACCAGCACAGCAAATTGTGTGAAGTGGAATTTCCTCATTTAATTCCATTTCTTGTACCTCTGATTCCGGTTGCCTTTCTTCCCTAAAAAAGGCCTCTGTTGGTTGTTGTAGGTATGTGCTTTGTTTTGGTTTTTAAGCCTATTACTTCTTCTAGGCCCTTGCACAGGGCTAGCCGGACTATTAATGTCTGTGATGTCCTCATCGCAGGGGGGCTCCTCCGGCGTTTCGTTGTCACATCTATTATGTGCTGGGCCATCCCTTTCTACATAGTTATTTTGTCTAGTGACTTTTTTTTACCAGATTCGGGTACGCACAGTGCGTCTGGTAAGCCAACCTGTCTCTTGTTAACTTTTTGCCCTTGTTGACTTTAAGTTTGGAAAGTAGGGCATCAATACTGGTAAAAATGCGGCCATAGTCATATTTATACCTAACAAAGTTAATGTCAACTTTAATCGCGTTGTCCAAGTTAGATGTTTCTTCCAGTAAAATTGTGATTTGTTTAGAATAATTTTTAATCATTAATTCTAGGAGTTCTGCGCCTTGTCTATTAAACAGGGACTCCAATTCGGATACAAAAGCAGCATCCGAAAAAAGGCCAGTAGGAGAAAAAGAACTCCTTAAGCCTTTAGGAATAACAGCTTCAGCCAAACATTGTTTAAAATAAGCAACTTCTAGTTGCAATTTTTTCAGTTTCAATAATTTGCCATCTAGAAATCTCAGCTTCTCTGCTATGTTATCAGAAATGTTACCTGTGTCAGATGGGTCCGTCACCGATGGCCCCGCTCCAGAAAAGTCACCAAAAGAAAAAGATGCTAAGTTGTTGGCCCATTCGGACAATGAGGGCACATCAATAAGTGGACCGTGACCCAAATTCTGTTGGCTACTAGACATAGCAGGTAGCTGTCTAGGCGCTGGATTCCTAGAATTGCTGCCATTTCCTGCATGAATGGAAGGCAAAGTAGTATTGTTGGCCAACAGGTACAGTTACCAGTAAACTTTAACACAGTGTCTTTTCCTTGACATGCAGCTTTTGTTTATATTGCTTGCTCCTATTGTGTGACCCGACTCAGTAGTACATATATTTGCTCTCTCCTACTGATTTTTACTATATAAAGTTTATCAGTTTCACACTTTACCTTAGAATGTTTTATTACTTTTATATAAGGTTTATAGGGCATACTATGTATTTGTATTGTCTCGTTCTCCTTTTTATTGTTGCCCTTTTAAGTTTCATCGTTGCCCCTTTAAGCAACATTGTGGCGCTTGTGGTGATGTCGTCAACAAGCGCCAGTTACTTTGGTTTAAATGCATCAGGTTTTAATTCCTTTAACTGCTGATGAAGCTTCTGGTTTTCTGGAAGCGAAAACGCTGTTTTTTGTTTTTTTAAATAAATTGCGTTTCTTTTACATCGTTCTGGCTGCAGTGCTGTTCTGTTTGTGTTTTCAGTAAGTTTACTCATTTTCTATTTAACTCGTTTGTATGATGTCCGGAACACCATCGAGCCCAGTAACGCCGAACTTATTTGGTACCTGTAGTACCAATACAGAGAACTCTAACGATCAAACGAACTTGAAAGGGCTATTGGTAGCACTTTCTCAACGCTTAGATGGCATCAATCTAAGACTTGACAACATTGAAAGGTGGAGCGGAGAACACAGAACTGGTCAGGCTTTCACACAAACAGACCTGCAACACAATTTACTTGGATCCAATGCATCATTCATCCCAGCGGGACAACAACCTGCTCAGTCGATTTCGCATGGGTTGGAAACCTTGGAGGGCAACCTGTTGGCCAACAATACTACTTTGTCTTCCATTCATGCAGGAAATGGCAGCAATTCTAGGAATCCAGCGCCTAGACAGCTACCTGCTATGTCTAGTAGCCAACAGAATTTGGGTCACGGTCCACTTATTGATGTGCCCTCATTGTCCGAATGGGCCAACAACTTAGCATCTTTTTCTTTTGGTGACTTTTCTGGAGCGGGGCCATTGGTGACGGACCCATCTGACACAGGTAACATTTCTGATAACATAGCAGAGAAGCTGAGATTTCTAGATGGCAAATTATTGAAACTGAAAAAATTGCAACTAGAAGTTGCTTATTTTAAACAATGTTTGGCTGAAGCTGTTATTCCTAAAGGCTTAAGGAGTTCTTTTTCTCCTACTGACCTTTTTTCGGATGCTGCTTTTGTATCCGAATTGGAGTCCCTGTTTAATAGACAAGGCGCAGAACTCCTAGAATTAATGATTAAAAATTATTCTAAACAAATCACAATTTTACTGGAAGAAACATCTAACTTGGACAACGCGATTAAAGTTGACATTAACTTTGTTAGGTATAAATATGACTATGGCCGCATTTTTACCAGTATTGATGCCCTACTTTCCAAACTTAAAGTCAACAAGGCAAAAAGTTAACAAGAGACAGGTTGGCTTACCAGACGCACTGTGCGTACCCGAATCTGGTAAAAAAAGTCACTAGACAAAATAACTATGTAGAAAGGGATGACCCAGTACATAATAGATGTGACAACGAAACACTGGAGGAGCCCCCCTGCGATGAGGACATCACAGACATTATTAGTCCAGCTAGCCCTGTCCAAGGGCCTAGAAGAAGTAATAGGCTTAAAAACCAAAACAAAGCACATACCTACAACAACCAACAGAGGCCTTTTTTTAGGGAAGAAAGGCAACCGGAATTAGAGGTACAAGAAATGGAATTAAATGAGGAAATTCCACTTCACACAATTTGCTGTGCTGGTTGTGACAATATGCCTCATGTCATTTCCAACCTTAAAGGTGACTTCCACATTTACAATTTCTCTAACATTGTGATTGACCAAGAACTGGTTGAACTTTTGGCAAAAGGGTTAAATTTTGTACCCGACCACCAATACAAATTAACTAAAACATTGGTGGATCTTAAATTCTACGTGCGGAAATTAAACTTGAAAGTTTTCTTTAATAATGAAACCTCTGCACTAGACAATAAATTGAAGTTAACTAGCTCATTTAACCCTCCTTTACATCCTGGTCTTAACATCTTTGAAAGTGCTTGTGAACTTGACCTGAGACACTTGTTTCTTCACAATTACAACTCAAGATTAACAAGGAATATATCCCAGGACCAAGTCGCAAGCTTAAACAACCTCTGTGATAAAGCTGTCAGAGTTATTAAACCAGATAAGGGAGGTGGTCTGGTCATCTTCGATAAGGAAGATTACACCAGGAGAATGCTGAGGGTACTTGATTCCCCTGCCTATGTCACTTCATCCTTGAACGAGCTGTCCACTGCATACAAAAGAATTAGAGGGTATTTCAGGGATCTTTTCCTGGAAGGCAGAATCGACATTGATACTTAAAACTTTGTTGACATCACTATGCCTAAAGTACCAGTCATGTTTGGGATCCCCAAAATTCACAAGAGTCTTTCGGATCCACCTATGTGGGCACTGGTTGACGGAAGAAGTTCTATCACACATCCCTGTGCCTGTATTGTCGATAACATCATTGGTAGATACTTGAAATCCATTCCGCAGATTTGTAAAGACTCTTGGGCGTTCCTAAACTTGATTAATGATGTTCAATTCAACGCTGATTTCAACTTCCTGACCATTGATGTGGTGGATTTGTACACCTCCATCCCTCACGTAGAAGCGATTGAATGGATTGAACTCATGCTTCGGGAGCTTGGTGCTCCCAGCAATGACATTCATATTGTCACTGTCTTGCTTGACATTGTCTTATCCTCTAATTTCTTCATTTTCAACAATCAATACTTCTTGCAAAAGAAAGGAATTGCAATGGGTTCCCCGTGTGGCAGCTGTGTTGCGAACCTATTTGTAGCCTACTGGGAGAAATGTTTCCTATTCAATTCCCCTATTTTTCTCAGTTGTTCAAAAATCTACACACGATTCTTGGACGACATTTTCATTCTTTTTCAAGGGGGTGAAGAGGAAGCTTTGGAACTCATTTCATATATGAATTCTACAACTGAATTTTTGAGATTCACACACCACTTTTCTCCCTCTGTCATCGACTACCTGGATGTACAACTGGTAAAGGACAATCTTAACAACAATTTTTGTTCTTCTATTTTTAGGAAAACCCCCTACTGCAATTCCTTCTTGCATTTTTCAAGTTGTCATCCCTGGAAACAGAAGCGGTCGATTGTGAAGGGACAACTAGTGAGGGCAGCCCATATGTGCAGCACGGAGGAAGCCTTCAAAAAAGAATGTGCCTTACTTAAAGACTTCTTCTTAAATAGAGGATACCCGGTAGACCTGGTCATTGATTTGACTGTGGAAGTCTCCTCTAAATGGTTGGAGGGTTTTCTTACACCCCTTCTCCCCCCTAAACTTCCCTCCTCGTCAAGTGAAAGATCATTGGACACACTGGATTCATTGGTTTTGGATCCATCGTGTGTGCAGGATCCTATAGTTGTGGATACCAACAAGGACCCTGACTTCACGGCTAGTTTCATTACTGCCTTCAACACAAACTCAAGGCAAATCTGTTCCATTATGAGGAAAAACTGTTTTTTCATCATGAATTCGGGGTTACATGATAGGTTAGGTTTTTCTCCTGTCTTTACTTACAGGAGGGGCAATAACCTTAAAGATATTTTACAGAGGAACACGAAATGTGAACACTTGACGAGAACAAAGGGCACAACTACTTGTGGGTGTTGCAAATGGTGCAGACACCTCCGAGTTGGCAATTCTTTCATTATTGGGGAGAGAAAATACTTCATCAATCATAAAATCAATTGCAAAACTAAGGCCATAGTATACGTAGCATTTTGCCAATGCTGCGCAGCTTTTTATGTTGGGAAAACGGACAGACGCTTTTGTGACCGTATATACCAACATATCTACGCTATTAACAATAAGAAAAGCGATAACGCGTTGTCAAAACACATTCTCAACAACAGCAGCCACAGCTTCCTGTTCATGGGTATTGATCACATCAGCATGGACATCAGAGGTGGCCCACAATCTCTCATTGTCGAGACTCGGGAGCTGGAATGGCAACTCCAATTGGACCCCTTTTCATTTCCTGGGCTAAACGAAAACTGTAACATTGCTGCAATTCTTAAATACAAGAGCTACCTTAGATAACATTGTTGATGGTTGGTTGTGTACCAACCTATCCCATAGGTCAATCCTAGGACAGTGAACAGTTTTATATATATTGCTTACCTAAGGTTTAGCCCATTCAGTTTTTTATTCCATCTATGGTTTAAAGTTACCAGTAAACTTTAACACAGTGTCTTTTTCTTGACACGCAGCTTTTGTTTATATTGCTTGCTCCTGTTGTGTGACCCGACTCAGTAGTACATATATTTGCTCTCTCCTACTGATTTTTACTATATAAAGTTTATCAGTTTCACACTTTACCTTAGAATGTTTTATTACTTTTATATAAGGTTTATAGGGCATACTATGTATTTGTATTGTCTCGTTCTCCTTTTTATTGTTGCCCTTTTAAGTTTCATCGTTGCCCCTTTAAGCAACATTGTGGCGCTTGTGGTGATGTCGTCAACAAGCGCCAGTTACTTTGGTTTAAATGCATCAGGTTTTAATTCCTTTAACTGCTGATGAAGCTTCTGGTTTTCTGGAAGCGAAAACGCTGTTTTTTGTTTTTTTAAATAAATTGCGTTTCTTTTACATCGTTCTGGCTGCAGTAGTGTTCCGTTTGTGTTTTCAGTAAGTTTACTCATTTTCTATTTAACTCGTTTGTATAATGTCTGAATCATATTAGCCAAAGTTTTTGATTTAAATGAATGTTAGAACTTATTTTTCTCTCCTCTTGATTTCTAACATCAAGATTATTTGAATGCTATTTGAATACAAGTGTTTTATATTACATGGATGTATATAGTAGTATGAACAGTTTTTAAAAAAAAAAAAAAAAAAAAAAGGTTTATTTTAGTTTATATGATGCTGTTTTACCAAATGTGTAGTCTTGTCTTGCTAGATAATTGAATTGAAAACTGTTAACTTCAGTTAAATATAACTAGTATTAAATTGATAAGCTGGTAGCTGACGTACTGCTGCTTAGGGTAGGGGGTTAAATTGAGTGGTAAATACTACTCTAAGTTGGAGTTTATAACTCCAGGCTGGATGCAAGGTTTAATCCTTACATTATTTTCACTTGTTCATTGTTATTTGTATATAGTTTTGACATCCACAATATATTTTGTACATTCATTGTCACTACAAACAAAATTGAATCCTATACGAAATCCCATAAGAGATTCAATAAATACAGCTATATTTAAAGGTACACCTAAAGGAGGAGATGTAACATTACTTATCTTGTTATTTGTTATTTTGATCATAAGATTCTTAAGTTTTAAAAATGCCAAATGACATCTTTAAAAGGAATTTCTTTAAACATTAATGGATTGAATAATCCATGTAAAAGGTCAAGCCTAATAAGATACATTAATTTACATAAGGCCAACTTAGTCTTCCTACAAGAAACCCATCTCTTGAAAAAAGATATTGATAAACTAGCCACAAACAAATATACAGTATTGGTTAGTTCAGAGCACACTCAGTAAAAAAGAGGAGTGGCTATTTTATGGAATAAAAGTATGCCCATTCCTAAAACCATTAAGTCTTATCAGGATGACAAAGGAATGTTTTGTATGGTTACAATACAAATTAATGGGAAGACTTACACTTTAATTAATGTATATTGGATACCTGGAAATGGTATTAATACAGTGAAACATCATCTTGATAAGATCATATCATTCTCTATAGGAGATATTATTTTAGCTGGTGACTTTAATTGTATACTACATGAAAGTGATACTACCACTATAGGAAAGAGAAGAATTACATCTAATGCAAAACATTTAAAGGATTTTGCTAATTCTTATCATTTGAATGATATTAATAATCAGATAGATTCAAAATCATTACCATACACCTTTTTTCTAACAGATACAAAACTTATTCAAAAATAGATAGGGTCTTTATTTCTAACCAGATGGTAACAGATTTAATTAATTCCAAAATCATTTCATGTCCTATATCTGATCATAATTCAATTGTTTTTGAATTCATGATAAAAATACTCATAATGTTCAGATCAAAAGGATACCAGCATACTTAACTCAACTAAAAGACTATAAAGAATATATACTTTCAGAAGTAAAACATTTTTAGACATAAATAACACTCCTGAAGTCTCCATTGTTTATGTTTGGGATGCCTTAAAATCATATCTATATGGACAAAGTATCAGATGGTATAATAATAAAAGGAAATCTTGGGATAAGGAATTGTTAGATATTCAAAGTAAATTAGACTCTTATAAACATAATAATAAAGAAAATATTATGGACAAGAAAGTTATTGAAGAAATAAACAAACTAAATGAGAAATACAAAGAAATTTTAACTCATAAAGTTAAAATAACTTTAGAGAAATACAAGTTTTTGTCTTATTCAATAAGCCCCAAATACTTACATAGACTTAAAAATAAAACAAAAAGGTTGAATAAACAAAACCATATCAAAGAAATATTTTCTCTAAGGAAAAAGAAGAATGTTTCTCGTATACCAGAAATACTAGATGAATTTAGAAATCACTTTCACAAAATTAACCATAATAATATTAACATGGAACCTAAAGATAAAATAAAGGAGTTTATAACCACAAATATGAATAAAAAGCTTAATAAACAACAGATTAAACTATTGGACAAGAGTATTTTATATACAGAAGTTATTACACAAATAAATAAGCTTAAATCAAACAAAGCACCGGGTAATGATGGTATTATACCAGAGATATATAAAATCCTTTCTAAAAATACATATTCATTAATACATAAGGTTTTTATTTTGGCCCAAACTGAGTTAATAACCCCCCCATCTTGGCAATATGCATTTATTTCACCAATTTTAAAACCTAATAAAGATCCAACTAGATGTTCTTCATATCGGCCCATCTCATTACTTAATGTTGATTATAAAATGTTTATGAATATCTTTGCTGATAGATTGAAGACAATCATTCCCGGCATTATAGATATAGATCAGACAGGCTTCATTGTAAATAGAAATACTTTTGATAATATAAGAAGAACTTTAACATTAATAGATTTTGCAAATAGGAAAAAGAAAGATTTAACACTTATTAGTCTTGATATAAGTTTAGCGTTTGATTCAGTAAGTTGGGACTATCTGTTTACCTTAATGAAGTGCACAAACTTCTCAGATGCATTTGTAAATCTAATTGAACATTTATACAAAGGAACGTTGGCTTATATTAAGGTAGGAACATATGTTTCACAAAAAATACCCATTCTTAAAGGTACAAAACAAGGATGTCCACTTTCTCCACTATTATTCACTTTAGTAATGGAGCCTTGGGCTAATTTGATCAGAAACAGTACTGACACAGAGGGTTTTGAAATAGATGAAAATACAACATCCAAAATTCAACTTTTTGCAGATGATGTTCTAAATACATCAGCAGGATCTAATTCTTCTATACAGTCTCTATTTGATAACATGATGAATTTTAAAAGTATTTCTGGTTTAATATTCAATGAAGAAAAAAATAAAATACTACCTATATATACACGAAAAAATATTCTCATTAGTGATTTTACTATATTTGTACCCAATTCGGGTCAGATAACTTATTTAGGTATAATACTATCTAAAGATATTAAATCTATTATATATAATAATTATAATACCTGTTTTCTTAATATACAAAATCTTTTTAATACCTGGAATAATATGTTTTTTACTATGGAGGAGAGACTTACAATTATTAAAATGATAATATTCCCCAAGATTTTATACTTAATACAATCAATAATACTTCCACCTACAAAAATAATTATCAAGAAACTGAACACACTAATGTTAAATTTCGTATGGGCACCTAATAGACCTAGGATTGCATTAAAGAAACATACTAATAGCTGGTCTCAAGGGGGTATTTCTTTTCCAGACTTTAATTTATATACTATCTCTTCTATTGTAAAAATTATTACTTTATTAATAGATCAGTCATATGTCACAAAATGGAAAGATTATTGGGAGCTAATTAGTATACACTCCATGAAAATCTCCTTAACACATAAAAATATGATTGTAAATAACTCCATGTTATGTTTACTAAAGGAATTTTGTACTTCACCTATTACACCTAAACATATGGTTTGTTACCCATTAAATATTATTATTAGTTATCATAACTTTATATTCATGCACCCTAAGTATAGGGAATGGAATTTTATTGTATTTCCTATAATGTATACTCAGGGTATGCTTTTGTCATCTACTTCTGAAGGAACTCATTTAGCTATAGATAATGATCTAAAGTACTGGTATCAGTTGATATCTGATAATAAAGTTAAAAATCTAGATTTCTTAAAACAAGAATTTGATCTAAAAGAAACTTGCTGGTTAGAGGTTCAGACCTTTAGACAACATATCATTAATAAAATAGATTTAATGTCTATAACTGTTAAAGAATCTATTCCAACACTGATTGATTACTTGATATTAAATTTACAACATAAAGTTTCTGATAAAGGTAAACTTTCATACATGCATAAAGTTATCAGACAAGAAACTTTTTACAGTGTAGATTCATACTGGAATTATTTCACTTCTATTAATGGGGACCCACCAAATCAACAAGATAAACAATATATATTGGAATCTGCTTATAGAACTACGTCTTCCATTGTCTGGAGACTTTATACATGGACATTTTACATAGATCTTTTTATACACCTTTGATGATGAATAAAATAAATAATAAAGATAATCTATGTAAGAGATGTAATGTAGAAATTAATGCTGACTGGGCTCATATGTTTTATGACTGTATAAAATTGAAAGAATACTGGAAGTCAATTAATGAATTTTTGCAGGCTCTTTTTACAGATAATTTCATCATTTCTAAATCTCTTATATTATTCAACACACCTGTACCTCAAAGTGTTAAAAAGGTTAAGCTTCCCTTGTTATGGTCTATTCTAGCAGTGGCTAGAAAAATAATAACTAGAAATTGGATTTCAGATACACCTCCTTCGTTCAATGAATTTAAAAATGTTATGAATATAGTGTGCCATATGGAAATAAACACAATTAGGACTAGAACAAATAGAAAAACATCTTATTTTATTGTATGGGATAATTTACAAAATTTGTTAAAAAAAATTTAATTTCAATAGCATGGTATTTTAGTTTAATTAATTGATCTGATTGTAGTGGATGTCTTTGTAAATACTTTAGTTGTTTTGTTGAATATTATAATAATACCTATTTTTAATTACTTGTATAAAATTGTTATGATATTTCTCTTATATGTTTAAACAATAAACCTGTTTTGAAAAAAAAAAAAAAAAAAAAAAAAAGAATACAACTTCCTAGTAAAAATGAACCATTTAAGTACTTTTAATTAATGACATCATAATTGAACCTCATTAATTCCAAAAAGTTTTATACATAACATTAAAGAAACCATGTCATAACTATATTAAATAAATTCAAAAACCCTACAAAAATTCACATTTATACATATAGTATCTACTTACTTATAATAATGTAAAACCCAAATTCACTTACATAAATATATCATGTTTAAAATTTATACATATATATATATATATATATATATATATATATATATATTATATATTATATATATATATATATATATATATATATATATATATATATATATATATATATATATATACATATATCAACAACATGGGAGCAATAGAAACAGCCTCATTCAGACCGGGTGGAAACATTGCAGCTAACTTAAGTTGCCACTGAGTTTCTCTTTTCTTTAATAAGTTCTTCCAATCTCCACCCCTAGGGTTCATTTTGACAATGTCCAATATTCCAAACACAAATTTCACAAACCCTGTACAAGTGAGGGAATGTTTGTACAAAGCACTGGATAATTTATGATTTTTTATATCATTGTTGTGTTCATACAGTCTGTTTTTTAACATACGTTCTGTTTTTCCCACATAATAGTGAGTACATGACACACATACTGCCAAATAAACTAATCCAGTGGTATTAAAATTTCTCTTCTTGAATGTAATTTTAATTTTCAAGTTATTGTTCAAAACCAAACTAACATGCTTGTTAATGTATGGGCATTGTGCACACATCCCACATGGTCTAGTGCCTAAACCCACCACCTCAATCCTATCTTTTTCATTTTCAAAAAGTTTTTTCTGGTTTAGACCCATCCTGTTAATAAACATTGGATTCTTTCCCACTTTGTTGAAAATTTCCCTGTTTGTTCTAAAAATATTCCAGTTAGATTCCATTACTTTTTTATACTATTGGTATTCCAATTGTACTGCAATACACATGTTTTTTCAAACCTTTTAGTCTGAAGACCATCCCTGGAATGGTTCACACTTGTAGTGAAACCCACCCCCAGGAGTGGTTTATAAAAAAAAAAAACATTTCACATGTACTTCATTTAAAATTTATTTTGTTAAATATTTAGGGTATCACCTATCTTGGAACATACTAGAAACCTTTTCTAGTTCAGGGCCCAAGTCCTCCAAATGCAAAGTCATATGGGCCAACATGATGGCCTGACCCTTAACAATACTTTTGTCCCATGGAGTGGTTACTTTGAAAATGCAAATATGCATTGTAAAAAGTGTCCTTTCGATATATTTTAGACCTAAAAGCATCAATTCCTTTCGAAATATAAGTATTCAAGTAATTTATACCCTTGGTATTATACTGATATGTAAAATCCCAAAAACATCCGTGCTGGGGTTCAAATATTGAATAAACCTAGGAATTTCAGACTCACTACCCTCCCAGAGGATAAAAATGTCATCCAAATAAAGTACATACAACTTGATACTACCCCAAAAAGGACAATTTAATACATACTGATTCTAACAACACAGAAGGACCAAGTTGGCATACACAGGCGAACACACTGCCACCATGGCTACACCCCGATCTGTTGATGGTACTCTCCCTCAAACCATAAAAAAATATTGTCTAAGACAATGCTCATCATCTCACAGATCAGTATAGCCATTCCCATGTTCTAATTCAGATTCCTGAAATAACACTTGTTCAAACAACATGAGACCCTCCCCCTTGGGAATACTGGTGAACAAATCTTGGACATCTATTGTTAAAAGGATAATGTTCTCTGTCCATAACTTTTTTTTATTAAATCCAAAAATTCCCAAGAATCCTTTACTAAGTGGGGGATCTTATCAACCACATGCTGTAAGCAGGAATCTATTAACACAGCCAAGGGATGAATTTTGGAACCCCTGGCTGCACAATAGGTCTAAATGGTGGTTTCAAAACATTTTTATGAATCTTGGGTATACCGAAAAAAAATGGTATCACAGGGTCCCTTCTGTACAAAACATCATATAACTCAACATCAGTTCTTCCATCAAGCAGATATTCCTCAAGATATGAATCAATCCTAGAATAGGAAATATTAATTTGATTTCTAGAAACACCCAAATAGGTAGTCTCATAAAAAAGTAAATTCTGCATATCATTCAAATAATCTAAACTTTTGTATATCATTACCACTCCCCCTTTGTCTGGAACCATGCATAGCCGGTTTTAGGTACCAGCAAATCCTGCAGTCGCTGGGGGCCCCCTGGTCCTGGGGGGGGCCCCAACCACAGCAAGTTATCTTATCTTGATATTTTGTAACATGTCTGTCAAACCAACAAAAGCTAGTATAGCAATCTTGTATACTTAATAAAGCAGGTAAGTAATAATAACTCATATTTATCTCCTTCAAAATTCAAACATCTTTAGTTATAGTAACAGTATTTTGTCAGGTAACAAACTTTACAATTTCATTAAACATTTTACCAATTTAATTTACTCCTCACTGAGGTAAATAAAAGTGAATTACCCCTGTTGCTGTTTGATGACTGCTAAATGCAGTCACTGATCTTGTGTAGTAGTACTAGTGTTGTACAATGTACTTGTTGAAATAAGTACACAATTAGCATTGGGGTGTGTGTGTGTGTGTGTGTGTGTGTGTGTGTGTGTGTGTGTGTGTGTGTGTTTGTGCAAAAAATATCACAGATTTTTATCAATGCACATATCCAATAATGCCGGAACGCACAAATTATTCTTCAGAGTATCAATAAAAATGTAACTAACAAATGATTATATTTCAAAAGTAAATCATAAAATATATCACAGAGCATTCAGACACTTAGATCTTCTAGAAATCTGGTGGCCACCACTCCCTAAACTGTATAAATGGATACGGGAGGCTCCCTTAATCATCCTTGACTGTGCGGTCCCCAAAAAAGCTGTTTTTGGTTGAGGAAAAATGACGAGAAAGAAATGCTTTCATTTTCTGATTGCACTGTTTAGCCTGAATGGAGTTACAATACGACCGTTGGGATAAAACTGATAATAGCCTTTGTCCTCAACCACAAACATTCTAAAACATCCCTACTCAGATGCTTGTGTACAGAAACTTACTGTAGGTTATGTGGGTGCTGGGGATTGTGAAGTTATCATTTCCTTTACTTTTCTAACAGACCTTAGAGGTATACAAAGAAAGTTACTTTAGCTCCTGTAAATGCAGTGTACTGTCCAGTAGCAGCAAAGTAGAATACATTATAGCAATCATTATTTATTTTCACTTTCCTCACAATCAAACATCAGGCACATATACAGCTGGTTGCCTTTGGGGGTTAGGATCGAAGAGTAAGTAGGCATGCTATGTATATGTATTTCAGAAGTCACTTGAAATATATGACTGTGGCCATTTGAATCTCTGCTTTCATCCCAATCTAACACCAGAGGGTTGCATAGGCAGTGACTGTCTTTTTGGGAGGATTAGGGAGGCAGGCAGTATTCCCGTACATGTTCTGTGTATCCTCACAACAACTGACTTGTTAATTTATTTTGAGCTACTATTTTTGTCAGCTTTAAATGTTAAGCCTTGGATACAACTTGTCTTCATTGAAAGAAAAAATAAGACTGAAATTCTTTTTTCTTACTCATGATTTTTGTTCAGGCCACTTTTGGATTAAAAGGTTGGGAAATGCTCTATCTTCTGGGGGCACTGGCTTAATTGGGTTATTTCCTAAATGGTTATTACTGTGCTGTCTTGGTCAAGAAAATATATTGAAAAGATGGAAGGAAAACTAAAGCTGAACAGCAGCACTGAATTTCTTTCCTTAATCATCATTTCTGTTCAAGCCATCATTGGATAAAAAAATAAAATAATCTTAAAAAGCACTTTAGAGCATATATAAAGTTATGGCTTCTTGAAAAAGCTGAAGAAAAAAGGTAAAATGTGAGAAATGGAAGAAAAAAAAGTATTGTGCATAAGTGGGAAGACCAACATGGGGGAACTCTGGAGGGTGTGTTTTTTTTTTTTTTTTTTGGGCGGGGGCTGAAACAGTAAGCAGTGCCTAGGGTTACATTGCACATTAGTTCTCCCCTGTACATAGAGTTGTTGTAATGTATCCTTGTTACACCTAAATGCCAGTAACTGTAAAATATCCCTTTGTAAGTTGGGCCAACACAGTGTGGTATGTATGCCTGTTGTAATAAGATAATTGTAGCTACAGGTCAGTCTGTGTGTACTCCTCCTAAAAGCCTGCAGCATGAACTAAAAAGATGGATAGAAGTGGTGGCAGTGACAGGGTGATACTTAGACTGAAAGTGCCCAGGGGGCCCCCAACTTGACATTTGCTGGGGGCCCCCAAAATGCTTACACTGGCCCTGGAACCATGACACAAATCTGTTTGTCTTTCCTTAAATCCAACAAGAGGTTGTATTCTTCCTCTGTTAAGTTACCCTGTCTCCTAATGTAACCCTGAGCCATGCCATAAATATCTTCCAGAACAAGCTTGTCATATGTTTCTACTAAGAGTGCAGGGGTGAATTATAGGTACTTCTATTTTTAGGTAAAGAAATAAGTTTATTAGAACTCACTGTGTTTTCATTTTCCTTATTACCCAACATGATTTTGAAATTTTATTTCCTGGTATACATCTTCAATGCAAGAATATTTTCCACTAATTCACCCTTGAAAGAGGAAATAAACTTAATTCCCTTGAAAAATAACTGGAAATAATCATCAGTAATATTTCTATCTGTAAAATTATATATATAGTGAACCCATCCATTGTTTTCACAATGTCCTGTCTTGTGTATGCTAATTCCTGTATCTGGTCCCATTGGGGTATGCATTCCTCCTCGGTGGGTAATAACTCTTGCTGTATTCCCCTTCTCTGTGTAATGCTGTGCTAGTCTCTCTGAGTGTCTGACGACTGGAAAATCCTGTTCCCCCTCCCCCATTTCTCCATCCAGGTTCCAAGTTTCACCTCTTCTAACTACTTCACTATAATTATTAGAATTTCTAACTTCTTCCCCATAAGGAACATAACGCTTGTTGTTAATTAATTGTTTAATAGGATAGACCTGTTTGTTTAAATAACTTTTCTGGTCCCTATCCAGCTTGCATTTTTTCTTTTGAAAAATATTATAACATCTCCTTTCCTCCTTAACAAGTACTTTGAAATACATTGCATTGTACTGAAAAAACAACAAATCTGTTTTAATTTTGTTATCAAAAACATCTACCTTTTTTACTATCACATTGTTTTGCTTTTTATAGTAGAACACTGTTTTTCTAAGCAAATTCAACCCTATTTCATCAAAAAAACTGCACAAAATCATCAACAATTTCTTCATTGTATGTTCTACCAAAGGGGACGACATTGTTATCCTCTGGGAGGGTAGTGAGTCTGAAATTCCTAGGTTTATTCAGTATTTGAATTCCAGCACAGATTTTTTGGATTTTACATATCAGTATGATACCAAAGGTATAAATTACTTGGATACTTATATTTTGAAAGGAATTGATACTTTTAGGTCTAAAATATATAGAAAGGACACTTTTTGCAATGCATATTTGCATTTTCAAAGTAACCACCCCATGGGACAAAAGAGAAGTATTGTTAAGGGTCAGGCCAACAGGGTGGCCCATATGACTTTGCATTTGGAGGACTTGGGCAGTGAACTAGAAAAGGTTTCTAGTATGTTCCAAGATAGGGGAGACCCCAAATATTTAGTAGAAGAACTTTTGAAAGAAGTACATGCCAAATGGGGTGTTTTGTATAAACCACTCCTGGGGGAGGGTTACACTACAAGTGCGAACCATTCCAGGGATGGTCTTCAGACTAAAAGGTTTGAAAAAACTTGTGTATTGCAGTACAATTGGAATAGCAATAGTATAAAAAAAGTGATGGAATCTAACTGGAATATTTTTAGAACAAACAGGGAAATTTTCAACAAAGTGGGAGAGAATCCAATGTTTATTAACAGGATGGGTTTAAATCTGAAAAAAATACTTTGAAATGAAAATAGATAGGACTGAAGTGGTGGGTTTAGGCACTAGACCATGTGGGATGTGTGCACAATGCCCATACATTAACAAGCAGGTTAGTTTGGTTTTGAACAATAACTTGAAAAGTAAAATTACATTCAAGAAGGGAAATTTTAATACCACTGGATTAGTTTATTTGGCAGTATGTGTGTCATGTACTTACTATTATGTGGGAAAAACAGAACATATGTTAAAAAACAGAGTGCATGTACACAACAATGATATAAAAAATCATAAATTATCCAGTGCTTTGTACAAACATTCCCTCACTTGTACAGGGTTTGTGAAATTTGTGTTTGGAATATTGGACATTGTCAAAATGAACCCTAGGGGTGGAGATTGGAAGAACTTCTTAAAGAAAAGAAAAACTCAGTGGCAGCTTAAGTTAGCTGCAATGTTTCCACCCAGTCTGAATGAGGCTGTTTCTATTGCTCCCATGTTGTTGGAAAGGGCTAATAGATTTTAATAATATATATATATATATATATATATATATATATATATATATATATATAAAATTTATATATATATAATTTTAAACATGATATATTTATGTAAGTGAATTTGGGTTTTACATTACTATATTTAAGTAGATACTATATGTTTATATGTGAATTTTAGTAGGGTTTTTGAATGTATTTAATATATTTATGACATGGTTTCTTTAATGTTATGTATAAAAGTTTTTGGAATTGAGGTTCAATTATGATGTCATTAATTGAAAGTATTTAAATGGTTCATTTTTAGTAGGAAGTTGCATACTGATGAAGTCTCTTACAGGAGATGAAAGCACTTAATAATAATAAATAACTGGATTTTTATTTTTACTTCCTGAGTGCATTTTCTACAAGGAGTGTATTTCAGTTATTTTAGTGACATTGGTGTGGTATTCCTTAGTGTTTGTATAAAGAGTCTTTGTCACTTCTATGTGCTGTGGTATAGGCTTGGACACCAGCATCAAATGTTTGTGATTCCACCTAATGTCTGCTCCTCTTGATTCCACAGTGTATGATCTCGGCTCTGGGCAAATATTCTTCATGACACCAATCTGATCACAAATTTTGGATATTTGCCTCCTTAACACTGCCTCTTGTAATGGATTGAGAGGTTTGCTAGTCTTATTGTCATAGGGCATCTGGGTTAAACGCTTCTTCAACAGATTGGTTTTCACTGACTTGTTGTTCTTAACACATGGAACCAAAAACTGACTACTGATTGGTAATGTGGTTCTGGTATGTCTTGACAGAAGTCTCTGAGCAAGTGAACCAAGATGTTTATCACAAGAAATGTTTCTGAGATTCAAGATATTCAAGAAAACATCACTATTGTCTCATCTTGACTTCTCTAGTAACTGTTTTGGACTTTGAACTGCACGTTCTGCCAAACAATTTGATTATGGGTATTCAGGGCTACTTGTGACATGACTAAAGTCCCAATCTTCAGCAAATCTTTTTTTTACTGTTGGCCTGTAAACTGTGTGCCGTTGTCAGAAATAATTGTGTGGACTACCATGTACTGCAAAATGATGCTTCATCTTAGTAATTGCAGTACTGGATGCTAGGTTCATAGGTAGGTACTAGGCTATCTACCCAAGGGCATTTATAAGCCTAGCCAGAGTATGTCAGCTTTCACTGCCCCATTGATTAATTAACTGAGCCTCTGTCAAGAAGAGCCAATGAAGTGATCCCAGGGGTGTATTTTCTGTTACCCATCCACTCGTCAAGGTTTCTCTTGAAGAGTGTTAGTGAGGGGCTCTGCCTAATGTAGTTAGGAATTTCGTTCCAAAGCATGGGGAGTCTCTGTGACAGGAATCTATCCCTCCAGCATGTTTTATTTATTGTTGTGGTGAGGTTTAGCTCAGTAGAGCAAGTGGCTCGCAGTGACTTGGATTTCTTTAGATGGAGCATGTCCATCAATTCTGAGTTGGACATGGCTTTTCTTGAACCATTTAGAGTCCGATGTATATACACAACCACATATTTTTTACACCACAATAGGTTTATCTTATAATTTAGTGATCTAAAAATAGTACATAAAGTAACTTTTTAGATGTTATGCTGGAAGGCTTGGAAGGATATCCAATATATACCAGAGTACATACAAAAAGTTATGGATGGCAACCAATATTTAAATGGAGGTAGTTGCCATCCAAGTCATACTATTGCAGTTTTACCATATGGGGAATTCTTAAGAATCAGAACACTGGGTAATATAGATTCTAAATTTATTCAAGAGATGGACAATGTAAGAATATGTTCCAGAAAAGGGGCTATGATCTAAATATTCTTGAGAAAAGAGAAATAGAGATTATGAAGTGGGATAAACATAATAAAAATACAATGTGAGAAAGCATAAACAAAAATGTAAAAATAAGATAGACAGTGGGGTTGAGAAATTGTATTTTATTACTACATACAGCCCATTTAGTAATACAGTGATTAAAGTTATAAAATATTATTGGCACTAGTGGTTGGACATATAGATCTTCAGAATGTGTTACCTAGGATGCCAAGTATCGCATACAAAAGAGGGAGGAATAGTGGAGATATGATTATACATGGAAATTTTATTCTTCCAGAGAAGATTATAAATAGATTGGTTGTAAAAACATTTTCCCCTGTTAGTTGCACTAAATCATGTGGCAGATGTTGTAGCTATAAATATACAGTATGTTACTTTCCATGAATAAATGGTTTAAAATATGAAGCCAAACATGCATATAGCTGTGACTCAGAGGGAGTTATATATGCTATAAAATGCCCTTGCAATAAATTATATGTGGAGGAGAGCAAGAAAGCATTTAAAACCTGCTTACAGGAACATTTGAGAGATATTAGAAATGGGAGACTAGAGAGCCCAATTGCTTGCCATTTTTTAGATTGTCATCAGGGGGATGAAAGTGGTTTAAAAGCCACTATGTTCGATCAGGTTAAATGTAGTTTATATGATAGCCAAAATATGAAGAAAAAATTGTTATATAAAGAAACTGTTTTTATTTTAAAGTGTGACACCCTAGTTCCCAGGGATTTAAATTCAGAATGTAATTGGAGAGTTTTTATTTAGTTCTAGCTGTATGTAATTATCCAGTTTGTTGTAATTATTGACAATTTGTTAATTTGCATTTAAGACAGTTTGTGTGTTCACTTGATTTTTTACTCTGTAAAGGCTGTATGGTGAAGTACTAAGAGGTTTGTGTATTTTATTAGAAAAAGTGGATTTAACAGTTCTGATGTTCTGTGGAGTTGGCTTCTTGGTTTCACTGACATTCTGTATTCATGTATATACATTTGTTCTACCTTTGGGTTGTGGTTTTGTCTTAACATGGCCAGTGATCCTGATGCTAATTTCCCTAAGATTTTACATGAGGGAAATGCAGACACCAGTCAGAAGTCAATGGACAGCTTTATTGTAACTGCTAATGAATGCAATACCAATGTAGAAAATGGGTCCGTGCAGAGTTTGCTTGGATATAAAAAACTGTTGGAGAAAATGGAGAATGAATGTAGACAACAAGGTGGAAATCCTTTTGTGTCTGTGGGTATGCGTTCTATGGTAAATATGTCTTCAGAAGTCCAGGATTTATTGGTGGAGCTGGAAAAATCAATTTTCAAAGAGACTTCTGTTTTTCTCAATATTCAGAGCTTGCAATGATACATTGAGCTTGACATATCCCCTAGGGGTCTATGGGTGGTTAAAGATCCTGCAAAACCCTTTGATCTGTCCATCGAAGAAGCTGTGCAGTTTAAATCCAGGTGGGCTGTGGCTGCACATAGGTGCTCTATGGAATGGATATCCATTCCTATAGACAGGGATTTATTAAAACAAAAACATTTAAAAGAACAAATTTCCACATTAAGTTCTAATATTATTGCCTCTTCGGGACTTAACTGTCTTGATAATTTGTTGGCTGATATTAAAGATCAACTGCAAAGTTTTGAGGAGATTTAGTAGAGAAGAAAAAGGGTAATATATGGAGAGACCTTAAAGATTATGAAGCCAAGCGTGCCTTTGATAAAGGAACCAATCATAAAGCAGCTTAACGTCATGTGAGCGGTCAGAGGCAGCAAGAAGAAGGCCATGCCCAAGGACTGTCTTTTACATCATCAGGCACAACTATTCATCTACAGAGTTTGAAGAAAAAGAAGATTTTCCCACTCTCCCTGCAGTACAAAATCCAGAACAACTGCAACGGACTTTTCATTCAGGTAAGGAGTGAACCAACAATTATAAAAAACAGCAAAGAAATGACTTCTATAATGGGCAGAGGAGGGAGGCCAGTGGTAACTGTAATAAACAGGGAAAGTGGTACTGATAGTGGTGCTGATGCCTCTGTTATTACTACTGAACATGTAATACATTTATCTGGCTATGAATTAAGAGTGGCAGAAAAGGAAGTGCTTAATTGTAGTATTAAATATGTCCCCACAGTTCTGTTACGTTTGTATTTGTTGAAAGGAGATGTGTTTATACTACTTAGAAAAATTCATTTAAAATTGTATTTTTCTAAAATATTCCTGTTAATAATTCTGAGAATATACAAATAGATGAAGATGTAAGTAATGAAAGGTTTTATTCATGTGAGTCCGATTTAGCTGTTAATGCATATTGTCTATTTAATACTTCACATATAAATCATAAGAGTGATTTCATTCCACCTTTTAATAATATTGTAGTACAACAATTTGCATCTATGTTAAATTATGGTATTGAGAGGGAATATATTCAATTTTTCTAAGAATTTGCATGAAATTGAGTACAATTTAACAAAGAATGAATGGCAAGCATTGATGTCACTGAGTAATAGATGTGATATTGTCTTTAAGCCCTCAGATAAACGGAAAAAGCTTGTAATAATGAATGTTAATCAATATTTGATGTTATCAGCATTTAGACACTTTACAAGTTTATACAAATATTGATATTATGAAATACCATTGTGTTATAAAGGAGTTTGATGAATTAGTACAGAAGGGCTTTTGACTAGACTATTTTTTGAAGGGAAATAGAGATAGAAAATTTGATATTAGCTGCTGTGACATGGAGTATTTCTATTGTCTCCCTAAAGTTCACAAGAACATAGAACCCCCCCCCCCAGGACGGCCCATCATATCAGCTTGTAATTACTTTACACATACTATGGGGGTCTTTTTACATAGTTACCTGATCCCTGATGTGATTAAGCTAGAGTCTTATGTGAGGGACATTTTTCATTTTTTAGAGAGAATTTCAAATGTGACGTGGAAGAAAGGCATGTACTGGATCACAGTAGATGTAAGTTTGTATACGGATATACTACATAAGTTTGGCTTAGAAGTCCTCGCATATTTCTTGGGGGATAGGCCAGCTTCAGTTTATTTTATGGATTTAATTTATTTTTGTTTGACTAATAATTACTTTGAATTTAATAGCAAATTGAACCAACTATTATAAGGCACGGCAATGGGGGCTTCTTTTGCCCCATGTATGAAAATTTAGTTATGGGTTATTTTGAATTGCAACATATTTATGTTTTGGATTTTTTTTAAAAATATGTAGTTGGTTATTTTCGATTTATTGATCACTTATTTTTTTTATGTCAAGATGGTTTTGATTATGCAGGAGAGTTTTTTTTGATTATTTGCAACAGAATAGGTTTAACTTATGATTTAGTGATCTAAAAATAGGACATAAAGTAACTTTTTTAAATGTTATGCTAGAAGGCTTGGAAGGATATCCAATATATACCAGAGTATATAGAAAATTTATGGATGGCAACTAATATTTAAATGGAGGTAGTTGCCATCCAGGTCATACTATTGCAGCTTTGCCATATGGGGAATTCTTAAGAATCAGAACACTGTGTAATGTAGATTCTGAATTTATTCAGGAAATGGAAAATAGTAAGAATATGTTTTGGAAAAGGGGCTATGGTCCAAGTATTCTTGAGAAAAGTGCAATAAAGATTATGAAGTGGGATATGCATAAGAAAAAATACAATGTGAGAAAGAATAACCAAAAATGTAAAAATAAGATATATAGTGGGGTTGAGAAGATGCATTTTATTACTACATACAGCCATACCTCTCAACTGTGCTGAATTGCTCGTTTTTTACCAAGTTTTGGGGTTCAAATGAAGGGGTGACACGATTCCCGAGTGGCACCACTTTAATTTTGATTTTTTCTTTTGTTTTTAATTTTTCGCAGCTTAGAGCTGACATCATTGCGTACGCGATGATGTCATCTCCCTCAGGGTTACCAGCCTGCGTGATGATGTCAGTTCACTCTACCAGCCTGTCGGAATTGAGCTCAAGGAGCTCACGCATTTCCGGCCTGTCTGAAATGCGAGCGGGAACCTGGAATATCAACAAACAGTTGCTGGTGTCGGACTAACTTCTACTTCATGTTCTGGCTGCTCTTGTATCATTATCGGACTGGTAAGGTTGCTGGATTATACTGCATCATTCGTCGGCATCGGAATGAAGAAATTGTTTGGTTGTGATTATTCTGTGAAGTAAGTGCTGTTAAGTAAGGATTAAGAAAATAACTTTCAGAGAAGTGTGTGTGTTTTGGGAGGGGGGCATCTATCGTCTTTATGTAAAATGACCATATAATAATATAAACTGGAGCATGAAGGATAAGTGTTGAAGCCTGCAAACAAAACACACAATTACTGTATTCACATACTTGTGTATGGGAAGATTGTAATATAATGATATAAAGGATTCTAAAAAAGTATTTATATGGCATTGAATTGTGCAGAGTCTCTGTCAGATACATTATCTGATAAAGACATTGGTTACTTTTGATGTAGTATCAGTACACATTGTGTTTGGGGATGTTACTGCACCTTCCTAGTTAAATGTGAGCATAGCATACCAAGGTAAATTCAAAGTAATAATGGCAGTCACTTGCTTTCATAAACAAGGAATAAATAAGCTCCTTACTTTTTGCTTAGTATGGTTAATGTTTGCTGAGAATACCTACATTGCTTGATAGTTAGTTATTACCTACCCACAGCTCTCTTAGGCCCGCTGGGAATGCACTTTTTTACAAGCAGATATATTTTTAGTTTTAATTTGCAAGGTCGTCATGGAATTTGTCAAACTTCTTATCTTCTGTGTGAAACTTCTGCTTAAGTAACAAATGCAGTTAAGAGATCTATTTTATTAGTTTCTTCTACAACAATGCATATCATTGATAGAACGTTTTGCTGCTTCAGATGTTAATGGCATCTAATCTTTTAGTTCTGTGCTAATTTTTTTCAGTCAAATGCACTTCATTCGAAAAATCTAACCCAGCTGTTATCAAAGTAACTTCCAGCTTATTAGCAACAAAGAACTTCTATCCTTTGTGCTTCCCTGTTTGCTAGTGTTTCCTGAATTAAACTGCTGTTTTCTGTTCTTTATATTCATGACCACATATGGGAAGCTTGCTAACAGCCCCACAGCTTAATAATCTAGCATAGTTGCATTAATATTACATAAGGCTTTGGTAATTGCTTTCCGGATTGACAAACTGCCCTTAAGTAGTTTAGTCCTATATAGCAAAATCAGTAGTTATTAATTTTCTTAAATGATTATATAGCCACCTGGTAGTGTGAACTTGGCTGTAGATGACTGTTACTGTTAAACCATGTTGTTGCACTGTTTTTTGTTTCCTCCATTGTAACTGTCAAAGGAAAAAACTTCAAAGACCAATTCACGTAAGGTTCAAGTATGGCACCCTTTATTACTTGCAGCAAGGAGACAAAACATGCAGATACAGGATTTTGTCTAAATTACTAGTAAGCAGTATGCTACTTTTATACAGTTCTATGAAATGTTACTTTTCTATGGTTGACGTAGTTAGACACAGCTTTCTGTATTACTCTACAGAAAATGTTACTTAGATTTCCTGCTGACATGTTCAGATTTAAAATGCACTATGTGCTACATAGAAAATGTTACTTGGATTTCCTGCTGACATGACTGGATTATAAAAAACATTTGAGAAAAACAACTTGGCCTTGGGGCTTATTTTTAGCCCACTACAAACTTTCTATTCTTCAATTGTGCAGTTCTAATATATATGTGTTACATTTCACGGTACATTTCTAGCTTAGGTACAAGTAATGCTGGCTACGGTTTATACTTTCAAGCAGCCTTTGTTTTCATTATTAATAGCTTCAGCAGCTGTGTACTTTTTCACGGCATAAGTAGAAAATCAATAACTCTTTGTTAAGTCTCATGACACTAGTAGAAATGAAACACCTATTATTATTTTCATAACATTAGCAGAAATCAAATGCTTGCCTGTTAATTTCCAAAGCATAAGCAGATCATAGCTGCACATATTTTTATGACATAACAGGATTGGAATGTCTCTAGTAGCTTGTGCAGATCCATGCAGTGTGAACAGAATAAATGTATTAACACTTTTAACCCTCAAATGCACTAAGCATGCATGTTACTAATACATATTTTTCTAACATTTCCCCCATTTTAATACTTTTATTCTACTTTCAAAATAAGCATAAACAGTTTTTCTTCCCCTAACCTCTTCCTATTTAGGATTTGCAGTTAAGAGAGTCATTCAGTTTAAACTTATGAAAGCATTTTCAATTTTTCAACAATTCTTCAAGTTCAGCACCTTGGTATAAGGTTTCTGAAACTGACATGTCTATAAAGTCTTTAATCAGTCTTTTCATGCAGGGGATGCAGCAGCAAACATATACCACCAGTAGGATCATTCCTACACAGATGGCAATCAGGATCTTCATCAGGATACTGCCCCACCCCCCAAACAATCTCTGGAAAAAGTCCATCAATGGATTTGGTCCTGGTTTGGTCATAGCCGACACTTGCTGAATTACCTCAAGGTGATTGTATATCTCGTGTTTGTGATCAGGAATATACGAACAGCACTCCTCCTGGATTAAAGCGCAAGTACCTCCTCTTGCCGCTAGGGTGAAGATGAGAGCCATGCGGTTTTGAAGCACTACAGTTCTCATGGCAGTCAGTTCATCAGTCACCAAGTCTAGTGTGGAAAAGGTTGCATTGCTCATTATTTTGAGAAGTTTAGACAGTTTTCTCAGTTCCCAGATTGACTTTGTTGCTCCATATGCTGGCAGTATACCTGCCCACGAGATGATGGTATCACCCAAGTCCACATGCGACTGTCCATTTTTCCCTATGCCCAGAGCATGATGTTTTTTTCAGCCCACATTGATCTGTCCCACTGGTTTGACAGGTTTCTTGAGTTCTCGTTGAACATTTCGAATTTTCCCCTGAAGCAAAACTGCTGTGTGTCGTATGGCCGGAACCAGGTACCCCAAATAACAACTGCTGGACCAATTCTCAGGTAACCACTTGTATGCTTTCCTACCACATACAAAATAACAGTCTTCTACTTTGGTAATAACTTTACTATGTCCTGGTTCTGGATGAAACATTTTTTTGTCAACTATAATCAGTTGTTTATAAAGGTCAGCATTATGTCTTACTTCATCAGTTGTCCTATGCATCAGTTCAAAAATGAGTCATAGCTTGTGTTGCAATAGGAACCTGTGTTATCAGTTTTATTGTAGCATCTATGGGAAACAGTCACATTGCAATTGCTCCAACCCACCTGAACTGTATCATTTTTGTAAAAACACACAGTCCCCTTTTGTCGAACAGACAAGTGCAATGCTACTTTATCTTGTGATGTAACATCTGATGTATCATAGACTAAATTTTCCCAGGTCTTATTGGCTCCTAGGGGGACTGAAGTTAACAATAACCCTCCGTATGCTGTTGGCAAAGTTGTGCAAATCCAGCAATTCGAAACATTGAAGGTCTCAGCATACACATATTTGATTGCCTGGTAAGTGTTGAAATTTGGGTTCCACTCTACATGCAACTCTCCATGTTTATTCAGTTCAGTTTGTGTGGCTGGGAAAAGGAATGGCCACAACAAAAAGATTATTGTCACTAGTACAGTTAACAGGATGATTATGCAATACTTCTGAGGAAATGGTTGTTCTGCATTCCTGTTTTCTCCAACTCTTCCGAGTAGTTTTAGTTGGATTTTTCTGGATTCTGTCATTTTTGCTTTTGGCATGTGATCTTACTCTCTGCCCTAATAGGACCTTCAGCACTGATGGTTTCTTCACTGGGGTTGAGACGGATCAGTCCTATTGATCTGACCCCCCTTTGTAGCCAGACTTTGTGCTGAGGGCCCCGATGGAGAGGTAAGATTTTTGTCCAGTTCAAAGTTCTTAACTAGTTTGCAGTGCATCAGGTGGATCCACAACGCTCGCTCTGCGATTTTGACTGCAGTGGGTGTCGAAAGAAGTACCTGGTATGGACCTTCCCAGCTTGGTGACGTCCAGTTTTTCTTCTTAATGTTTTTCACCCAAACCCAGTCCCCTGGGATCACTGCCACTTCCGATGTTTCGGTTTGTTCTTTATCTGAAACAGAATTTGACTGCAACAGATGTTTAGAATTCAACAAATTTCTCATATATTCAGCTAGTGTATAGTCAGCTTCCTGGTCTGTGGGCATGAGAAGTTTCCACTGGGGTGTATAATAAGCCCTTCCAAACAGTTTTTCAAAAGGAGTCAATCCTTTTGCAGTCGGAACAGTTCTCATGCTCAACAGTGCCAGGGGCAAACAATACACCCAGTTCTTTCCTGTCTCAGCTATTAATTTTCTTAATTTATTCTTTAATATTCCATTATGCCTCTCAACTAGTCCTGCAGATTGCGGATGGTATGCACAATGATTTTTTAAAGAAATACCAAAATGCTTACTTAACTGCTGTATGGTTTGGTTTACAAAGTGTGTACTGTTGTCACTGTAGATCCTTTCTGGAATGCCGAATCTAGGGATGATTTCTTTGACAAGAACTTTTGCCACTGTGACTGCATCTGGATTTTTGGTTGGAAAGGCTTCCACCCATTTGGAAAACATATCTACAATGACAAGACAATACTTTTTATTTTCACATTTGTTCAGTTCTATGAAATCCATACAGATAGTGTGAAACGGATATGGTGGTGTAGGGAAACTCCCTTGCTTGGGCTTTAACGCCCCTTGTGCATGATGTTTGCTACAAATTTGGCACATCAAACAAAATTTTTTAGAGTAGTTTGTAAGTCCGTACGTTGTGAACACCTGGTTCACCAGCTGTACCATCCCCCCTGTTGAGACATGGCACTGCCCATGGCTCAACAAAGCTGCATATCTAAACAAATTAGATGGTAGTATCAGTTTCCCTTCTTTAGAGATGTACAGCCCCTTTTCGAGAATTGCTTCTCGTTTTACCCATATTTGTTTTTCAGCTTGTGCAGTGAGTGTCTGCATTGTCTTTAACATTTCTAAGTCTAAAATCTCAGAGGGTTGTAGTTCCTCATTTAAAAGAAATACTTCTGAAGCTGCTTGTTTTGCAGCTGTATCAGCTCTCGCATTACCTTTTGAAATCTTATCTTGTTGCTTGGTGTGAGCTGTGCATTTACAAATAGCTATTTTCTGAGGTAACTGAATAGATTCTAAAAGATCTAAAATAAACTGTGCATGATCGATAGGTTTGCCAGTAGATGTTATCATTCCTCGGTTTTTCCACTGTTGCGCAAAAACATGTACAGTAGAAAAAGCGTATTGGCTGTCAGTAAAAATGTTTACACTTTTACACTTTGCTAAGGTACATGCCCGTGTCAAGGCAATCAATTCTGCTGCCTGTGCAGATAAGTTGTGTGGTAAAGGTTTTGCTTCTATAATCTCAGTGTCAGAAGCTACTGCATATCCTACTAGGTTCTGTCCTGCAGGACCCCTTTTGCACGAACCATCCACATAGTATGTCACCTCGGCATCATCCAAGGGGACATCTGTGAGATCTTTTCTAGGTAGTGTCTTTTGCTCAATTACCTGCAGGCAGCGGTGTGGGGTGCCATCTGCAGGGGTTGGGAGCAAGGTAGAAGGGTTCAAAGTCGTGCATCATTCAATTGTCATGTGAGGTTGGCTCAACAATATAGTCATACAGGAAAGATGCCTAGCAGAGGAAAGATATGCTACCTTCTCTTGCAGTAAAATAATCACGACTGCATGAGGCACTCTCAAGGTGAGAGGGTGGAATAAAACTACTGAGGTCGAAGCCTGTACTGCCATTGCAGCTGCAACTACTGCTTGTACACAGTGAGGTAAGGACTGTGCCACTGGATCTAGTTGTGATGAATAGTAAGCAATAGGGCGTTGCTTGTCCCCATGCTGTTGTGTTAACACTGATGTCATATAACCTTGCTTACAATCTACAGTTTGGAAAAAATGTTTATGGTAGTTTGGCAATCCCAGAACTAATGAGGACGCTATTAACTGTTTCAGTTTGCAAAAAGCAGATTCTGCCTCTGGTGTCCATTGTAACAAATCCTGTGCTGCCATAGGCTTTTTATATATCAGGTCAGTCAGAGGTGCAGATTCCAATGCATAGTTTGGAATCCAGCTCTGGCAAAAATTAGTTGTACCCAGGAAGGACTTTTGGTGCTTGCAAAATTGCTACTTTTCTGTCCTCATCTAATGTTCTACCTTCTTTGGATAGTACGTATCCTAGGTATTTGACTTGTTTTTTCCAGAGCTGCAGTTTATTTTTGTTTACATTATGTCCTTCAGCGGCTAAACATTGTAATAGTGCTATGGTATCTTCTTTGCAATCTTGCTGGGTGGGGGCCGCCAGCAAGATGTCATCAACATAAAGTAAAATTTGACTGCCTCTTGGTGGGGTAAATCCTGCCAAGTTGTTTGCCATTTCTAGTGAGAATATTGTTGGACTTTCACAATACCCCTATGGTAGTCACATATATGTATACCTTTTCCCCTGAAATGTGAATGCAAACCAATACTGGCTGTCAGGGTGTATCAGTATCGAAAAGAATGCATTGCTGATGTTTACCACAGAAAAATACTTCTGTTGAGGTTTAAAATCATTCAACAGGGTGTGTGGGTCTGGCACTGTGGGTGCCCTTGGAATTACTGTGTCATTTACAGCTTGTAAATCTTGGACCATACGCCATTTTCCATTTGCTTTTTTAACAGGAAATAAGGGTGTGTTACATGGTGAATCGGGAGATTCAACCAGCACCCCTTCCTCAAGTAAAGCTGCTATGATAGGTTTGATTCCTGCCTCTGCATCTTTTCTTAAGGGATACTGTCTTTTTTGTGGTCTGAATGCTGACTTTGGCGTGATAGTAACTGGCCCTGCTGTATGAATAAGTCCTACATCTGACTTTCCTGTTGACCAGAGAGTTTCTGGTATATTCTGTAAGGCATTCTCTTCCTCCTTTAATAGGAGTGCTAATCAGCTGTTCTTGCTAGACTACAAGTGTACAGCTGGGTTGGTCTGAGTTATCCAATTCAACTTCTGTACTTGTATTCCCTGTTCTGACAGTTCTAATTCTGTCTGTTTTCTCCCATCGCATGACTTTTTCTCCTAGGTCTGCCCATTCTATATTTTTGTCCTTGGTTAAGCTAACATGTGGTAATCAGTTAGATTTATAGAGTGCAAAGAATTCCTGGGGCAATGAACAGCTGGCTACACTGTTCCCTTTTGTGTCCCAGTACAGGTTACGTAATATTAATCTGTTTGCATGATTTTTTAAACAATTCTTGCTCATATTCCTTATCAGGTCCTGGTGTGTTACAATAATACAGGGTACAGTGCAACAAGTGTTGCTTATCAATGTCAAGGGAGGGGAACTTGCTGATGGCTACATTCATTAACTCTTCGGCCACAGTCCCTGGACCAGTCGTAACCAAGTCCTGGCTGTACCAATAAAACATTTCACCCTCCGATTGCACTGCAAAGGTATCATTTTGTCGCTGTGCTTCCATACCCTGCATGGTTGGAACTACTGCTATACCAAATAGCTGCATGAGGTCTCTGCCCAAGAGGTTTACTGGGCATTTTGCAGAAACAACAATTTTGCTTTTCTTAGTTAATCCTGAAACAGGATCAGTTATCGCAATGTTAAGAGAGAGGGGCTCCCGATACAGCTGTCCATTAGCTGCTTTTACCAGTATGTAATCAGGTGACTCTGTGTTTTCTGGAAGTTTGGAGGGATGTATCAGGGTTCGTGATGCCCCTGAGTCACACAAGAATGTGACTTCCCTCCCTTCTACCAAGAGTGTAACTTCTGGTTTTGTGTCTGCTAAATAGAGCTCCAGGCTCAATAAAGCTAGGTCTAATATTTCATTTTCTTCACCATCACTAACTTCTTGCACTTCCTCTATCTCTTCTGTCACATTTCTACCACCTCTATCACATTCTCATTTGTCCTTTCTCTGCTATCCCCTTCTAGAGATTCCTGACTACCATATAGTCAGTCCTCACCTTCCTTGTCTTCCGTAGTTGCCTTCTTGTTTTTCCTGCAATCCCTTGCCAAGTGTCCCTTTTTACCGCATTTGAAACATTCACCCCTTTTCTTTCACCCTTCAAAGTCCTCTGATCGCTAATTAGATTGTTTGTTTCCCTGTGCATTTTTCTTGCCCTTTTTCCCGGACTGTACTACATAAACTTCTGCTCCATCTTCTACAGAAAATACTTGAGCTTTCTTTTTCTTTTTGTTATTAAAATGCCTTTCAGCATGCCTAGCATATTCAAGTAATGATTGTAACCTGCTTGTACGATGGTCTACCATGTGTTTTGTAATAAAACTGCTTATGGGTGCAATACTGCCTTTTATGAATGCATTCTTTAACTGCTGTTCATATGGGGAATCTTGTGTTTGATCTTTAGGAACCTGCATTCCACAGTGGTTATTAAAACATTATAATAGTCTGGCATAATACCGGTCAATAGTTTCACCTTCTTGTTGGATGCATTGATTAATGCAAGTCCAGTCTGCCCTAGGCTTCCATTTTTCAGAGATGCGGTCTGTGAGACCTTTTACTCTGTTGTCTAGTTCTGCGCTGCTATGTGGGAGGGGTCTATGTGCAGCGTCACGGGGATTCCAGTTGCCACTTATCATGTGCCAATCTGGCCCCACAATTTGTCTAACTACTTTTTTTACCTCTTCTCCATTTAAGTTATAACTCAGTCTCATTCCTTGTAAATCTTCTGAGAACTTTCTAAAATTAACTTTTGGATGGGGAATTCCCTCAGTGGCTTTCCGGATATCTTCCGGAGTCCAGGGTCTATACACTAAAATAGTTGGGTCCTGACCGTCTTGTCCTTCCTGAGGATTAGGTACTTCTATAAGTGGGCATATTTCTTCTTCACTCATAGATCGTGAATTCTTAACCATTTGATATAACTCAATGCCTTCATTTGAGTTACCTGCCCGTGTTCGAGACCTGGTCCCGATGGGATCTCTAATAAATGGTTTTACTTTTACAATAACTCTATTTTCAGTGACAACAGGATATCATGGGGGTGGACTAACTTGTTCACTTGCTTCATATTCTGGTAAGGGAGGTGGAGGGGCCGATGCTATTACTAAGTTATTGTCCTCCTTATCCAAAACATTGTTTTTGAATTGTTGTTCTTTTGTTCCCTACGGTTTACTTCCTTAATCCACCTGCGTGCCTGAGGAATTCCTAATTGGCTTTGCTTTTTTACCCGACCTTTGGAATCAGTTTTGAGCTGTTTGACAAGTTTGATAAGTGAGGATTTTTCTAATTTTCTGTCGAATTCATATTTATTAACCCATTTTGAATAGTATTTAATATTGTTGGTGCGCTGTAACTGCATGTATTTTGCATCTTCGGTTAACGGCAGATTTTGGGGTCTTTTTGTGCAATTATTACCCATTTTTTTCTACCCTTTTTGATTGTTACGTAACTTCTCTTATTTTTAATGTGGTACCACGGATTTTGTTATAGTCTCTTCAGAATGATTGCCTACCTGTTCTGTTTCTCCTGATCTATGATAAGACAGTAATCTTTTCTGTCCCTGACTTGTAAAATACAGTCTGTTCTGTTAAGACTACAGTTCATTATGACAGCATAACAACTTACACTTTCAAAAAAATGGCCTGGACATTTCTGAATATATCTGATTGTGGTTTTCATTACTTAAGGATGGTTTTACCTCTGTGAATAAATAATTTATATAGGTTTGTCTGTAAAGACACAAGTGTATAGTAATATGCTTTGCAGATATACATGTAAAGCTGTGTACATTCTTAGCCTTAGCTTTGTTTTTTCCTTCATTGCCATTTTGAGTTTGCTTTTCACTATATGCTGTACTTGTGTATTAGAAGGGTTGTGAAAGGTCCTCCGATAGTGCTATTACAAGTCTCACGATAATGTGCAAAGTAATGCAGGCCAATATATGAAGCTCACCTGAAAATTAACTGTCCTTTCAGGTTAAAATGCATTGTGTGTCATTAGTTGAAGAATGCTAACAGTTGAGTGTTTGCATTTGGTGCACTGGCCAAATGCATTTTCTTTGGATGTGGTGTGAATGGGTTTCAATGCTGTTTCAATGAATGTGAGTTTCAAGGGCAGACAAGTTTTAATGCCAACTGTTTTCATTGTGAGACAGTATTGCTTTTACTAGATGTCTAGTAGTGTTTTTGCATTGTTGTGCAGTCAGTGCTGTAAAAATAAAATCCAAATAATCATTGTAGAAGTAAAGCAGTATGCACACATTAATGTTTATGGTAATTGGGGTGAAATAGTCAGGTAGTGGGAAATTGGAATGGCTGCAGGGGGACTCTGGTGCCATATTTTGGTTGCCCGTTCTTTAGTTATGTTTGAAAGTTGGTATCCCACAATTCCAATGGAGTGGGTGGGGTTACATAATTATGTATGTAAATTAGATGTTAATCAGTGTACAGATTTGTGCCTATTTTTCATGGGCCTTGTCCAGATTTTTGATGTTTCCAGGTTGAGAGGTATGCATACAGCCCATTTAGTAATACAGTGATTAAAGGTGTAAAATATTATTAGAACTACTTGGTTGGATGTATAGATCTTCAGAATGTGTTAACTAGGGTGTCCAGTATCTCATTCAAAAGTGGGAGGAATAGTGGAGATATGATTATACATGGAAAATGTATTCCTCCGGAGATGTCTATAAATAGATTGGTTGTAAATACATTTTCCCTTGTTAGTGGCACTGTCATGTGGCAGATGTTGTAGCTGTAAATATACAGTATCTTACTTTCCATGGATAAATGGTATAAAATAAGAAGCCAAACGTGTATATAGCTGTGACTCAGAGGGAGTTATATATGCTATAAAATGCCCTTGCGATAAATTTTATGTGGGGAAGAGCAAGCGAGCATTTAAGACCCACTTACAGGAACATTTGAGAGATATTAGAAATGTGAGACTAGAGAGCCCAATTGCTTGCCATTTTTTTAGATTGTCATCAGCGGGATGAAAGTGGTTTAAAAGCCATTGTGTTAGATCAGGTTACATGTGGTTTATCTTCTTCTTCTTTCGGCTTTTCCCGGTTAGGGGTTGCCACAGCGGATCACTTGTCCTCTCATGATTTATGATAGCCAAAATATAAAGAAAAAATTGTTATATAAAGAAATTGTTTTTATTTTAAAGTATGACACCCTGGTTCCCAGGGGTATAATTTCAAGAATGCAGTTGGAAAGTTTTATTTAGTTCTAGCTGTATGTAATTATCCAATTTGTTGTAGTTCGTCAGTTTGCATTTAAAATAGTTTATGTTCACTTGAATTTTTACTCTGTAAAGGCTGTATGCCGAGGTGCTAAGAGTTTGTGTATTTTATTTTAAAAAAGTGGATATAACAGTTCTGGTGTTCTGTGGAGTTGGCTTCTTGGTTTCACTGGCATTCTGTGGTCGTGTATATACATTTGTTCTACATTTGGAGTAAGAGTCTGCTAACACCAAATAAAATGTTGATCATTCCACTCAAAGATGTTGGTGGCTTCTGTCGACCAAGGTAGTTCAGGAATCTGGTTTAGCTGAGGTGGTTCCTTCTGTTGATGTGGCTTAGTACTATCACACATGGAACAAGATAAAAGTGCTCTCTCAATGTCTTGTGACATAGACGGCCAAAATACCAGTCCACTCACCTTTCTTTTGGTAGAGTCAGTTCCTGGGTGACCTTGATGCAAGATAGTAATGTACTCTTGTTGCAAGGACTTTGGAATGATTACTTTTGGACCTTTCATAATGATACCATTGTCAAACAAAATCTCATCTCTGTATGGAAAATAAGGTTACACTTCTTAAAGTAAACTAGATTGCTTTGACGGCCATCCTTGATTAATAAAATGGTTACGCCTTTGTAAAACTGGATCTGTGGCTGTGTGGTCTCTCAGCTCATCAAGATGTGCGGAAGAAAAAATTCTCACTTCAATGACTTCAAAATCAAAGTTCTCATTCTCGTGGTGTTTCTGGGCAATCTGGATAATGTATCAGCAAGATAAACAACTTTGCCATTCTTGTAGACAAGAGTGAAATTATACTTCTGCAATCTCATCAGCATCTGTTGCAGTCTGGCTGGAGTTGAATGCACTGGATTTCTCAAGATAGTGACTAGAGGTTGGTAGTCTGTTTCGATCTGGACAGGTCTACCATAAACATAATCATTGAACTTCAAACATGGAAACACAATTGCCAAAAGCTCTTTTTCAATCTGGGCATACTGCATTTCAGTGTGGGTAAAACTTCTCAATGCATAAACAACAGGTCAATCCTCTTGTAGAATGACTGCACCAAGACCAAATTTTGAAGCATCACAGGAAAGTGTAACTGGCTTGGGAACATCATAATATCTGAGAGTTGGTGGACTGGCAATTTTCTATTTCAGGACATCAAATGCTCTTTGATGTTGCTCTAACCAAGACCATGCCACATCTTTATGTGTCAGCTCTCCAAGCAGTGCTGAAAGTCGGCTCAGGTCTGGAATCCATCTTACTAACTTTTATTCTCTTTTAGATTATATTTTTGTATTACTTATTGTTTTAATTTGCCATCTTATGTTATCTTACTAGCTTACTATAGTTTTGTTATCACATGTGCTTATGTACCTCTGTTCTTTGGAGCTTTTCTCCCCGGGCCTCCACTGAAAACGGATATGTATCTAGTTGGACTAACCCGTTCAACAAATGTAAAATAAATAAAATAAAATAAATAAATAAACTTGCCTAGTTAACCATGCCGAGAAAATGTTTCAGGGATTGAAAATTATCTGTAGCTGGCATCTCGAGAATGGCTGTTTGCTTGAAAGGGTCTGGTCATAAGCTTGAACTGGTAAATAAATGACCAATGTAAGTAACTTCATGCAGCCTGAATTTGCATTTCTGTAGATTGAGCTTAATATTCACTTGACATGCCCTTTCCAGACCTTTCTGAGGTTTCTGTCATGCTCTGTTTCACCATGACCTTCTACTACTATGTTGTCTATTAGGATAGCACAAGGATACCCAGAAAAAAGTTGCTCCATTGCATGTTGAAAGACTTCATTTGAAGACTTTATCGCAAATGGCACTCTCAAAAATCTGCATCTGCCATATGAAGAAATGAACGTAGTGAGCAATGATGATTTCTTATCAAGCTGAACTTACCAAAATTAACTCTTTGCATCTAAGAGAGAAAAAAACAGTAGCATTTGGCATCAAGGCTGTGACTTTGACTGTGCACATTGGACGATGAGGTCTTTTCAGTGCTTTGTTCAAATCTTGTGAGTCAATACATATCCTGATGTCATCTGAACTTTTTTTATGAGCTACCACCATGGAAGATACCCATTCGGTTGGTTCTGCAAGTGGAAAAATCACACCTTGTTGCACCATTTTATCTAGCTTGGCTTTGACTCTGTCCTGCATGGCTATTAGAACTTTCCAGGCTGGCCTGATAACTGGACTGACCTCTCAGTCCGAATTCATAGTGTACATAACTGGAAGCTTCCCTAATTTGTCTTCAAAAAGATCAGCATAGGTAGAAAAACTGTACTGGGTGAAATTAAACTAGTTCTTTTAAGCTAACTTGGTGGACTTCCTTGTTAAATGAAAGCAATCATATTTTCAAACTTTCTCTGAGCCCTAATAATAACTGGAAGTGCCTCTTGAACACACAGAATAACAAGTCATAACATCTCCCAGCAGAGTAACATGGAAGCACTAGTGAACCTTCAGTCTGAATTTCTTCACCTCTATAAGCAACATGGTACCTTTCACTCCTTGCCAAATCAAGCTTTTAACCATGACATACTCTAGCAAATGTTGTTGCTGACATAACATTGCACTTGGAACCTGTGTCAACTTTGAACTTTTTGGGTTTCCCATTTATCTGAAAAGTACAAAATACTTCATTCATTGCCCTTAAATCTACTGCATTGACTGTTTCATGAAGCACTGATGCACCATCAACATAAAGAGTAGGGTTGCAGCTCTTTAACTGATCAACTTATCATTTCTTAAAATGTTCCCTTTTAATAAAAGGATGTGGGCCTTTTGATTTACAAAACCTTTTAAAATGATTCCACTTATTGTATTAGTGGCATTGTTGACCAAAAGGTAAACATTTCTCCCTTTTAGATTCATGACTTCCACCACAATTATGACAGTTGGCAATGAAACTAGGTTGGGGCCCATGCTTTGAGTTTGCTGACTCACTCTTATGCTTCACTGAGATTGTGCAAACTCGGTAACTTGCTGGAAAGCTCTGGGGTTTACCAATGGGGGATGCAGAGGCTACAGTTGCTGTCATGTGCTTGGGCCTGTTTCTTTTAATCACATGCTGTATACTATCAACATGAGCTTTATCACTGTGCCTTCTTGAGATATTCTCATTTGTAAGTATGTGCGTGCTTTTCTGTGAGCTCATATATCTGACAAATCTCAATGGACTTGTTCAAAGTTAAATCACTGTCATGAAGCAAAGTCTTTCTCACAGCATCATTGTTTATACCACACAAGTCTGTTTTTTATCAATTCATCCCTTAAATCACCAAATCTACATATTTTAGTTTTATTTCTCAAGTTATTTATATATGTTGTAAAAGTTTCACCAGGCTTTTGATTCCTTTTGTAAAATAAGTTCCCTTCCATTGTAACATTTGTCTGGAGGTTATATATTTCTCTAAATTTACATTTTAAGCACTCAGGGTCCTCCCTTGACTTAGCCGATACAACAATATGGTGGTTTTCCTCCTCTCCTTTATAGATAGCAGGTGCATACACAAATGAACATTCCCTTTCTACGGCTTCTGACACAGCTAAGTAGAATAAATGCCTTTGTATGGTCATCTTGCTGCTAAATTCTGATTCTGCACAGACTGCTCTATTTTTTTCAGAGGCTCTATAAGTAGCTAGTGACTTTACTGAATTTCTGTGGTAATATTTGTGTTTAAACTGAACCTGTACCTAGAGAAAGTGTATAATCAGAGCTCCTCCTTGCTGCATGTGTTTTTTAATGTTTAAATTGCACACACACATTGAAGAAGTGCTTTTATGACTTGAATAACTTGGGCTACCTATACCTGAAGTGCTTTTACTGGCAATTTCCAGTTGTACAATTGTGAATGCTTGATTTAGTTTTTCTGGTATATCTTTAAAATCTGGCAAGTGTTTATTTACTGCATTGCTCTCTTGCTTAGGTTTCTTAGCTATAAATCTTAGTTCATTCTGAAGTATGCTACTTTACCCCCCCCCCACCAAACCTTTCTGAATGCATTATTATATAATAACTGCCTGTTGTTGCCTTCATGCTTACCCTAGAATCTCTGCTTTTCTCTTTTCCTAGTTAAACTCTACAGTTCCCTACAAAACGGTGTCTACAGGAGTGCAATCAGTTTATCTCAACATTTAAACAGAGTAGGTTGCATACACAAAAAGCATTTGTTAAGCTTTCACTTACAATGCTTTGTAATTAAGCAGGTCACCATACTGGTCAGCCATAGGGCTCTTTGTTTCTACTTGAGTGGTTGCCTCCTTCCCCTGTAACTGAAGTAAATTGACTTTTACATTAAGAGCTGTAATACTTACCTTATAGCTTTAGGACACCTTAGAAAACCTTGTAAACTGCAATAGCCCCGCTACGCTCGGACTCTCTTCGCTCCCCTCCCTGCCCCCAATTCCCTCCCACCCCCAGTACCTCTAAATTTATAGTACTATAGCCACTCCCCCACTTTCTAAATCCTATCTGCTTTCATTTGGGATAATTCCACCCACCCCCATTCTACTACCTACATTTTAATAGCACCTATTAGCTTTCACCTGGCATTCTCACATCAGCCTTCCAGTACCTTTACCTCCCCACTCTATCTTCTGGTGTTGCATCACCATGTAAAACAGTTCCTTAACTCACTAGCTGAATCATAGATAATGATATACTCCTCTTTACTACCCCTCTTGCTCACACCATACCTCCTTACCTTGTATGAAAACCAGTTTCTCACAGGATTTCAGGTCCCAAAAGGCCATAATATCATCCAAGCTGTAAATCCTTCCACCTTCAACCATACCTACAGTACCAGATCCTATCCAACATCTTGTTCAGTCTATCAACATCTCAACCCCAGGCACATTAGCTCTAGATCCAAACACTACCACAAACTAATAAACAAATTCCTGAAGTTCATCACCAAGTATAGACTCAACCTAATACTTGGTGTTGATATTCACCCCAACCCTGGCCCACTCACTTCAGATACACATACCCCCTCTACTTGCAATCTAAGCTACAAACCTACAATTAATAGGCCAACTAACTCTCTCCTAGTCTGTCATCTCAATATTAGAAGTATTAATAACAAGGTACATGAATTACATGCACTTCTGGATGTCCACTCCCCTGAGATTCTCTGTTTATCTGAAACCTAGTTAAAACCTAACACTAAAGACAATGAAGTGTTCCACCTGGGTACAACATACACAGGCTGGATCGTGCTTCGAGGAAGGGGGGGTGGGGTAGCTGTACTCTATAAATCTGAGTTGAATGTCACCATAGATGTAATACAACCTCCTCAGATTAGTAACTCAGACATTCTTGCCACCAAATTGCAACTTAATAAAAATAAATGCATTAATATCATCTGAATGTGCATTCCCCCAGGTAACAATATATCTACATTTGAAGATATCCTGCACTGGCTATCATGTCACTACCCCCAAGAAACCCTACTACTTGGAGACTTTAACATAGACTGGGGCACCTGTTCCTCAGAATCCCCAACCACCCATATTAACCTGCATGCATTTACACAAATTATATCCACCCCTACCAGGATAGGTAAACCCAACCAAAAAGAAAGTATACTTGACTGGGTACTCATAAACAGTCACCCCCAACTGTACACCTCTGGTACTCTCCTTAATGGCCTAAGCAATCACCTTCTCACATATGTAATTAAGCACAAAACCATTAATTCCCAACAACCCTTACTCAGAAAGGTTAGAAACAATAAAAACTTTGGCCCTGCCAAATTCCAACAAGAACTAAACTCATGTAATTGGTCTATTCTAAAACACCTCCCCTTAGAGGAAGCAGTAGCATACTTTAACAACAAATTCCTTGAGATCCTTGATTTGCATGCACCTGTTCGTTCAAAGAGAACCAAGGCAAAAACTGCACCATGACTTTCTATAGAGTCTAAACTCACAATTACCCTTAGAAACAAAGCATGGGCTTTATGGCGTCCTTCTAAAGACCCTCAAGATCACATTAAATACAGGCAATCCAGGAATGAAACCAAAAAATCAATTTTACAAGACAAAAAACAATACTACTGTAATTTACAGACAGTAAATTAAAATAACCCTCAGAAGTTTTGGGCAGGTTTAAATAATATACTACATCCTGGACAAACTTCAACCCCAATCCCTGCTACTACTATTGATAAAACCCCTGAAGATGTTTCTGATAGTTTTAACCAATTCTTTACTGAGACAATTCAAGCCCTAGCTAGCCAACTACCTCCTAGATCCCCTGGTCCTGAAAGTAGCACCCCTAGAAACCTACTCTCGTTCAGCTTCCAACCAGTCGCCACTTCACTTATCCATACCTTGATCAAAAAATTAAAACCCACTACACTTTCTGCTGATCAACTCCCTGCCAAGTACCTACAAAAATCAGCTGATGCTATTGCTTACCCCATCTCAATACTAATCAATCAAACCATAGTAGAAGCTAAAATTCCCACAATCTGGAAAATATCCTATGTAATCCCACTTCACAAAGGAGGCAGCTCTACTGAATTCTCCATTTATAGGCCAATAGCTATACTCTCTCCACTTGCAAAGATTATGGAAAAATGTATTCATAGACAACTCATGCACCACCTAATCCAAAATCGCCTTATGGCAGACACTCAACATGGCTTCCGTCCTCATCACAGCATTACTTCAGCCCTCCTAGCCTTTACTAACACCATAAACCATAATTGCAACAATAATTATATATCCTCAGCCCTCTTTTTGGATCTTTCCAAGGCATTCAATATGGTTTATCACTAACTTTTAATCCACACCCGGCTAAAACATTCTGTCTAGATACTGGAGCCCTCCAATGGTTTCAATTCTACCTGAATGGTTGACAGCAGGCTGTGCTCTGGCAGAACAAACTCTCTAACCTTCTACCTAACACCCTTGGAGTACCACAAGGCTCTATACTAGGGCCCTTGCTGTTCTCCATCTTCATTAACAACCTTTATACTGTCATCCCAAAAGTCAGCTGTATCCAATATGCTAATGACTCTACTCTGATTTGCTCAGCCACATCTCCAGTACAGTTATGGTCAGCTACCCAGAACACCTTTAATACAATAGAAAACTGGCGTTTTGAACATCGTCTGATCCTAAATCCCAAACAAAATAAAATGCTGTTATTTTCACCAACACGTAGGTCTACTGCTTTCACCTTTACCATAAAATCAAATGATGGCACAATAATCTCCCCTGACCCATCTACAAAACTATTAGGTGTCATCATAGACAATCTAAAATTTGACCTACATGTTAACCAAACTATCAAAACTATCAATAAAAAACTAGGGTCACTTTACAGAATAAAAGCCTTCCTAACCCCTCCAGCTAAAATTGCCATAGCTCGCTCTCACCTTCTTTCAACCCTTCTGTATGCATCCCCTCTACTCTCGAATTTAAACAAGACTGTTCTTAACAAACTCTCAATTTGCTACAACCACATTGCCAGGTTTACCACTGGGCTGCCTTTTAGGACACATCATTGCATCAATCTAAATCAGCTTGGGTGGCTTGAACTACCCAGCTTAATCCAGTATAACCAACTGATTATGGCCTATAAAATCCTCTATAATCCGGGCAATACTCCTGCACTTAAAAATATTATCACCCCCTATAACAATCCTAGACCGCTTTGATCCTCTAACAAACTACTAATTCAGACTAGCAAAATTAATAACACAGCCGGTAATTCTCTCTTTGCAAACTCTGTAAGTAGATCCTGGAACTCTCTTCCAGCTGATATTACCTTACTTTCCACCTTAGGTCAATTTAAAACTAGACTCAAACAACATTTGTCACTTAACTGGCTATGTCATTGTATCAAGCCTGGCTAACTCTCTCTAGAATGTGTAAAAATCTGTTAACCAGTTTACTGTGTAATTTAATTTAATCCTGACTTGTGCTCAGGATTAACTGTAACCTGAGGAACTACTTGCTTACTTATGTAATCTCTGTAAATAGTCTGTTTGTAATATGTAATGCTGGTATTATGTAATGCTGTATCTGCTTACCCTTGGAGCATTTCTCCCCGGGCCTCCGCTGAAAATGGACATGCATCCAGTTGGACTATCCTCGTCAACAAATGTAAAATAAAATAAAAAATAAAAAATCTTTATCAAAAAATGCAGCCTGTATGAAAATGTCGTACACTTGCTCAAACACTCTCCAGTCCTCTGCAATATTACTGTCAAACACAAGTGCACTGGGTTTTCAAAATCTGTCTGCCATGTTCATAAAGTATGTACAAACACACTGAAAATATGGCCCTTGTAATTATGTATAAACAAACTGTTCTGTGAGGTTGTAACAACATTCAAATTCACAATAAACTCTTTGAAATACTGTACTTTGCAAAATATGCTCTGTAATGGCTGTATTCTGTGAAATAACTTTACTGTAATACTGCTCAAACATGCGAACACTTTATACACTTCTGATAACTCGGATATCTTTGATCAATAAAAAAAATGCATGCTTAGCAAAAATGCGGTCATTTCCTCTTATTTTATTCGTTTTATGCAATTCGGACTTTATTTCAAACATTTTCCATAATAATTTGAATATTTTTATCAATATCAGGCATATCAGTTTATGCGAATATCATTTAGAGTGTTCTGTATGCCTCATTTCTTATTTTGCAAAAAAAAAAAGAAATAGTGCTGAGCAAGTTCTAATATCTGAAATTCAGTTCTGTCCTGTTTTGCGAGGTATGCATGCAGTAGGGATGATTCACTGCTGTATATTCCTTCAGTCCCAACTGGCTGCCCCTCAAACTCAAACTGAAGAATTTGGATTCCATTCTGGCCTCAAGTCCTTTTAGACATGCAGCTTCAGACACCATGTTGCCCGTCCCTCTCTAACATAGCAGACAAGCAGGTGGGGTATTTCATTTAGATGCTTTAATACATAAAAACAAATCAGGATGGATAGCAGGATTAGAAAATATAAACAACCTGATTAACAGACAGATCTCACATACATACATGCTTACATCTCAACAGCTTACTACAAAATGGCAGTTGGTTGCACGTGCTCAGTATTTATACACTTGTGCAAGCCCTTGGATTGCTTCTTAAAGGTACATACACACACATTGATCTACATCCACTATGCAAGAACAGCAAGCTAGGCCACACCCTTCCACTGACTCTCACTATTGGAGAATGAATGGAAAAGTTGGGCTACTCCTGCAGGAATGAATGGGCTGTGAGTCTCTTGCTTTCACCAGGGATGCCCAGCCATCACCTCCACAGAACAAACAAGCCAGCTGGGTGAAGAAAGGAGATCCATCAGGTGCTGATTGTTCATTGCTCCTTGGAAGTTGTTATAACTAAAACATAATTCCTGTTCATTGCTCCTTGGAAGTTGTTATAACTAAAACATAATTCCATAGTGTTGACTTTTTGTGTGCTGGCCATCTGTTTTTTGGATATCATTGCTTTTTGGCTATGCACCACTTCTGTACATGCAGGGCTTGGTCATTTGGTTGTGAAGATAGGAGACCCATCAGGTCTGTCTTGCAAAGGAAAAAAGAGAGAGCACACACACACACACACACACACACACACACACACACACACACACACGCGCATAAAACAGGTAACTCTAAATGGAGAAGGATGAGCGTGGAGCTCATAGATACAAAAGTCATATTTAACACCACAAAAACAAATTAATACCATATGATACCTAACATATTCCTAAGTAGCAGGAAGCTGATTAATCTTTTTGCTTCTTGAAGTCTTTTAATAAAAGAATAGCACTTTCTATTTCTTTTTTTTTTAATCTTAGTCCTGACCATGAAGCCACCTTCACTAGCCAGCTGTACTTCCCTGTAAGTCCCATCATGGTGGGTGCCCCAGTCTTTTCCCTCACTGCATCATTTTCTCATCAATGAGAACTCCTGTTCTGATGATGTCCCCCAGCTTCATGTGTGGGCTCAAAGGGGTATTAGGTCATTTTTATTTTATTTTATTTTCCATTTGTTAACTGGGCTAGTCTAGCTGGATACATGTCCATTTTCAGTAGAGGCCTGGGGAGAAAAGCTCCACACATAATTTAATACAAAGAGAGATATCAATAAAAAAAAAAAAATTAAGCACACTAAGTATATACATTTAGTAATAAGTACAACAAAAAACCTAGGGCACTTATGAAAGTTTTACTAGGTAGTAGAAGCAAAATTGTAAAAATTGTACTAGGTCATTAGAAGTGAACATTAAGAAGCTAAAGATTAGCTATTAGTTAATGACAAGCAAGTGGGAGAGATGGGCAAACAAACAAGTCTTCATGTATTGTGAGGGGATTTTCTGTAGCATGTGTCTCAGGCCTTTGTGCTGATGTTCCTTTTCTGGAGATAGACAGAACAGGCCTTGTCTATCCCTCCACCATCTTGACCTGCATCACTTATCATTTAAGTCCTTACCTGCACCAAGACTCATTGGATGATGTCCAGCACTATCCTCCCATCCCCTACCTGAGGGTAGGCACATCCATCTTTCTTTTTGCTCTAAGTGTCCAATCCATTAATTGAACTTGGTTACCTGAGCTAATCATGGTTTTAGCCTTCTACACAAAAGGATCACAAAATGATCAAATCATATATTAACAGCACATATAATGTAATTTACAATGTCGCATAAATGGTGTGAGATACACAAAAGTTCAAAAAACAAAAATAATTTGTCAAACAATGGACTATTCAGTGGTGCTACTATGAAACGCCTGCCTGATGACAGTGAATTAATATTGCAAACTGCAAATTATTTTTAATTCTAATGCTACTAGTATTATGGTCAAACAAATTTTCATATTTCTTTAAACATGCAAGATGAATCCAATATGTCAGTGAATGAATTGTTCACTGTTCAGGACCTTTCCAGTAATGTATTGTAAGACAGGGTAGCATACTGCTGTTTTGTGGTATTGCAGATAATATATATATATATATATATATATATATATATATATATATATATATATATATAATTTTTGCAATATTTCATAACAACAGTATTAATCTACAAAATTGTTCATCTTAGATGTCAGCAATGAATAGCAGAAAATGTGTACCATGAATTGCATACTGGAGCTATTTGGTTAGCTTTTGCATACCCTACATCACCTTTATTACAAGCTAAGATAAGTACAAACTTGCAGTGTTATAAGACGGTACTGAATTTTATTTTTTCTGTTTATTGTTTCATTGAATATTGTGTTAAAAATAGTACTGCATTTATCTGCCTATTTATTTGTTTCCTGAAAATTGGAGGCTCTCTCTCTGTCTGCATTTTCCCCTCTGACCCTCCCTGTTCTTGTTGTGGTATTAATCTTGGTGGCTTTGGAACAGACTGCCCCTCCTGTAAATTTGTGTTTGAACACTCCTCCTGGGCCCATCTCATTTGCTCACTAAACCGAGTACAGTGAGAGCATATTTTGATTTCAGACACTCCTACCATTCTCATCTGATCAGCCCTATCCCAGCTCTATCCTAGTCTAGTCTCATTCGCTCATCCTGCCTAATACAGAGAGAACATTTGAGTAGACATACCCACTTAGGCCCTGAACTTGTCTAATTGAAGACTACTGGAACAGGGCTCAGTTCTGAGTTTTTTTACCAGTTAATTGGGTAATTTGTTCAAATCAGTTTGCTTGTTTTCTATTGTTATATATATAAAAAAAACAATTTGTACTTTATCTGCTTTTACTGTATTTGTGTTTCTTCCTACTTTATTACCTTATTTTGCTCTTGCTCCTTCTTAAAAGTACTCAGTTATGTTTATTCTGCTGCATTTATTGATGCTTGGTAGTAGCCTGATTAAATTGTAACTGTTATTTTAAGTCTTTTGGTTAAAGCACTTGGGCTTCAGACCAGTTGTTTTACATTAAGAAGATTTGTGGTTTGCACTGTTGTGGCAAGACAGGTAGCTTACATCCTTCTAAGTTGGGAATTGCTGATTGAAGGCTCAGTGTCTGTTATTCTAAAAGTGTATTAGTTCTGGTTTAAGCACTTGGGCTCCAGGCCAGTTATTTTACATTAAGAAGGCTTGTGGTCTGCACTCTTGTGGGAGGAGAGGCTAGATTCTACCCTTCTGAGCTGGGAATTTCTGATTAAAGGCTTACTGTGCCTGCTCATTTGAAGTATTTTTCTGATATTGGTGTGCCTTGTCTGCTATAGCATAGACTAGTTTCAGGCCTGCTGAATCTAGGTTTGTTTGTATAACCTGAGCACTAATCCAGGCCATCTTTTTTGGAGAAGGTTTCCCTGCACACTAGTGGTAGGAGTGTGCGGTTAGAACTTGTCAGATTGAAGACTGCTGGAACAGTGCTCACTTTTGAATTTTTTTACTGGTTAATTGGGTAATTTGTTTAAATCAGTTTGCTCATTTTCTATTGTTATATTACAAAAAAAAGCTTGCACTTTATTTATCTGCTTTTACTGTAATTATGTTTCTTCCCACTTTATTACCTTATTTTGCTTGTGCTTCTTCTTAAAATTACTCAGATGTAGTATTCTGCTGCAGTTATTACTGCTTGATAGTAGCCTGATTAAATTGTAACTGTTATTATAAGCCTTTTGGTTTAAGCACTTGGGCTTCAAACCAGTTGTTTTACATTAAGAAAGTTTGTGGCCTGCATTGTTGTGGCAGGACAGGTAGCTTACATCCTTCTAAGTTGGGAATTGCTGATTGAAGGCTCATTGTCTGTTATTCTAAAAGCACATTAGTTCAGGTTTAAGCATTTGAGCTTCAGGCCAGTTATTTTAAATTACGATGGTTTGTAGTCTGCACTCTTGTGGGAGGAGAGGCTAGATTTTGGCCTTATGAGCTGGAACCTTCTGGTTAAAGGCTTATTGTGCCTGCTTATTTGATTTGTTTCTTTCTGAATATTGTGCACCTTGTTTGCTGTAGCCCAGAAGTTAGTAGTTTATTGGCCCTTTTGGGCTAATTTCTATCTCTTTCATTTCCATGCTATAAAAACCGCATTTGCGTGGTTTTGCACGCCGGGCAGTGCCGGTTAGCTAGGGTTAAACTATTCCTCGGCTCCACAGTCTGCTCTTCAATTTTTCCCTTGGAACTATTCAAACTTTCAACTTAAGCACTCAAACCATTCATTTCACAGCTCAGCACTTGCTCAAAACTCATAGCAAGCACTAATTAACCATAGCACTAGACCCCCTATACTGTCCAGAAGGACAAGGTTCTCTATTCGTCCCTACCAGCTAATCAGTAAAACAGCTCACTTTACCTATTCAGGCATGTCCAAAGGGCAGTTTCTGATGTACTATCCAGTCCAACTGGTGAATCTGGGCATTTTGAGGCAATGTTACAACTGCCTCATGTACACAGACAACCCTCTCCTCCTACCACCAAACACTAATATATGGGAGAGATGCAATTATACAGCCAAACTGGAGGCAAAGCTCTCTTAACCCAAGACTGGAACTGACAGTCAAGAGGAGAAGGTAAATACTTGCAACACACCACCAGTCTCACATAGACCTACTAAACCAACACCGGCAAATAACACACATAAATACACAAAAACATACTCAGAGGCTTTAAATAAAAATCTGCAAAAGTAAAAGAGACCTCCAAAGCAGACACCCAAGCAACCTCCACACCGCATCACAAACCATGCAACACATACTTCACATAATCAGTGTGCCACACAATCACAGACCTTAAGGCAAAATAACATACCCAACACACTAGTAATAGGCGACTCTATAGTCAGGCACACTGATGTTCCACTAACTAGGCTGGACAAGGAGAAGGTTACAGTTAGCTGCCTGTTGGGCGACAGGATCTGCCACATAACACAAGCACTCAGGTCACTCCAGAACAAGTACAAATACGACTCTGTCATTGTCCATGTTGATGTGAATGACCTGAGACGTACCTCCCTGGACTACATGAAAAGAGACATGGAAGAGCTCTCTGATCATGTAGCCCAGGCAGTATGACCCTGACCCTGAGTAGCATACTGCCCTCACCAAGAATGATGCCACAGTATAAAGATAAAATGATCAATTTCAACAACTGGCTAAGTTTCTGGTGTCATTCAAAGGGGATCCAGTATCTGTCCACCTGAGATGACATGCTCGATAAGCCACATTGCTTTGCAAGAGATGGCTTGCACCTGTCACCCTTAGGCTTTTGAATACTGGCCAAGGCTTTTACCGCCACTACACTGCCTTTTTTAGGCAAGGCTCAAAAGACAAACCTACCACAGTAAATAATACAAGTAACCAAAAACTGAGGGTAATGCTACTCAACACCAGAAGTCTAAACCTCAAAATGCATGCACTTGAAGCACTCCTCAGTATGGAGAACATTGATATCTGTGCAGTAACAAAAACTTGGTTTAAGGCTCCAGAGAGCAACCCAGCACTACCAGGCTATACCTCATACCATACTTTTCGGTCACAGAACCCGGACTGAAACACAAAAGGTGGGGGTGTGTCCATATTCATCAAGGATACCCACACCTCCAGGTTAGTGGCACAGCACAATGCCTCAGAGATTATCCATGTGCAACTAACAACAGGCAAAACTGCAATTTAAATTGTAGCTTGCTACAGATCACCCACCATGACCCAGGACCCCCATTCCACATTTCTGGAGACACTGGAAAATATGAAGGTCCTACCAAATGCAATATGAAGGTCCTACCAAACTCCTTAATATTGGGTGATTTCAATTACCCAAACATTAACTGGAAGAACTACTCAAGTACTAATTCCCTTGCCCGACTCTTCCTAGAATTTATAAACTCAAATGCCCTGGATCAACTGATCAACACCCCCACCAGAGGTGACAACATATTGGACCAGGTCATCACCAATGTGGGCGACTGGTGTTCTACACCGGAGGTCAAACCCTCACTGGTTAGATCAAACCATAGACTAATCACTCTGAATATCCACATTTCGCCCCCACCCCCAATCAAGGAAACCACTGTGAAAAACTTTTCAAAAGCAAACTTCACGTTACTTAAGACCGAGGTGGAAAGGTTCACAGCCCCCATGCTAAAGGACAATGCTGCTGAATCCCTTACAAAGGCACTCTATGAGCACCTGCAAGAATGCATGGATTGTGCTTTCCCAAGCAAAACCAAGACTCACTCCTCCAAGAAAAGGAAACCAGTCTGGTGGATCCCTGCCATAAACAAGCAATACAATAGAAGGAGGAAACTAGTGCAGAAAAGAGTAAAATCACAAGTAGGAAAGACATCCCTGATCAGTATCAGCAAGAAACTACAATCCCTCATAAAATAATCCAAGGCTAGCTTCTAAAGAAAAATTGCTAAGGACTCCAAAGATAACAACAAAGCGTTCTTTAGCTATGTCAAGAATCTAAGTGGAAACTCTCAGATCTGCTCTGAGTTAGTGCTGAATGGCACAAAATACATTGAACCGACTGATATTGCCAACATTCTGGCAGACAGGTTTAGTGCAAACTTCTCCCCCCTAAAGGGCCCATAACCATACCAGAAAAATGTAGTGTCCTGGCAATTACTGACACACAGGTTAAAACAGCCTTATCCAAAGCCAAAAATACAGCTTCAATGGGACCAGACGGTGTCTCAGGCTGTGTCTTACATGAGCTCCAAAATGAACTAACCCCTCATCTAAACACACTGTTCAAGCTCAGCATCTCTACAGGTTACGTACCCATAGAGTGGCGCACAGCAACAGTTATCCCACTCCACAAAGGTGGAGCCACAACGGATGCCGGGAATTATCGCCTTATAAGCCTGACTAGCCTGGTCTGCAAGGCTATAAAGTGCATCATCATGGAATTCATTAACAGAGACATTAGGAACCTTCAAACATCGGACCCTGCCCAGTTTGGCTTTGTTAAGGGCAGATCATGCCTCCTCAACCTGGTAGACTTCTTTGAGACAGTTACCAAGGCTTTAGACAAGGGAAAGGAGGTCCACACAGTCTACCTAGACCTCGCAAAGGCTTTCAACACCATTCCCCATTCTGGTATTATAGACAAGCTCACCAGCCTGAACATAAACCCCTATGTCACGAGATGGGTTGCCAATTGGCTCATGAATAAAACCCACACGGTGAGAGTTGCAGGTTCTAGGTCCAACTCTAAACCAGTTATAAGTGGCGTCCCACAGGGCTCAGTCCTTGGACCCCTCCTGTTCGGTATATACTTCTCAGAGGTACTGGCAAGCACAGGAGGACTATGGCTGACCAAGTTCACAGACAACTGCAAACTGGGGGCCATAACTGACTCTCCAGCTGATACAGACATCCTCCAGAAGGGTCTCACTGAGACGGATACCTGGTGTCAAAATTATGGCCTCAAGCTAAATGGCAAAAAGTGCATAGTCATCCCTTTTGGAAAAAACAAAGTACCTGCAAACTACCACATATGCGGTAGTCCCCTAAATACAGAAAATGTAATAAGGGATCTGGGGACCCAAGTAGATAGTAATCTCTCCTTTGATAATCATATTGCCAAGATGGTTAGAGAATCCTTCTATGTGGCCCACCTAATTACAAAAGGGTTAGCATCTAGAACAAAAGAGGTTATTGTACCCCTCTACTCATCACTCATTAGACCCATCATAGAGTACAACGTCCCATTTGGGATGTACCTTACAAGACACCTACAACAGCTGGAAAGACCACAGAAGTACCTCACCAAGAGGATGACTGGCCTCAGACATATGCCGTATGCAGCCCGACTGAAGAAACTCCAGCTGTACTCAATTGCATACCACTTACTCAGAGGTGATCTTTGCCTGTCATACAAAGCCATGTCCAACCCAGAATTGATGGACATGCTTCACCTAAAAAAAACAAATCTCCAAGAGCCACACTCTAGGGATCTAAACCTTACCACAACAATAAATAGGACGTGCTGGAGGGATAGTTTCCTGTCCCAGAGACTCCCCATGCTTTGAAACAGGATTCCAATCTACATTAGGCAGAGCCCCTCACTAACTGTCTTCAAGAGAAACCTTGACGAGTGGATGGGAAACAGAGAATTTACCCCGGGGATCACTGCAGTGGCTCTGCTGGACAGAGGCACAGGGAACTAATGGCTCTGCTGGACCGAGGCACAGGGAACTAGTCTACGGGGGTGGCGAAAGCCAACTGGCTAGGCTTATAGATGCCCTCGGGCAGATAGCCTAGTACTTACCTATGAACCTATGATACATTGTATAAGATGGCAGCATTATAAGCTACACAGTTTTTACAGTATTAATTATGACATGAAAATGTAAGTAGTATTTACAACTGATTTACTAAATGAGGATGTATGTCTTTGTAAGCCTACAAATTACCCGATATATTTTAATGACAATATTTACCTCATGGCTAGTACACTACACCTCAACATGAAAGTGTCATGTCCAGTTTCTGCATAATTAATTCAAATATGGAATATGTGCCATATTTCTCATAACTTGTTTGCAAATACTCCTTAATAATTGGAGACCTGCACATTCCAAACTGAGTGTATCACTGAATATGACCAGAAAATCATGTCAGCTTTTAGATGTCACATTCATCCATCACCTAAACCTACCAATTATGAGATAAGACTCATTATTAGAATATTGCCAGTGCATTTCCAAAAATAATTATCTCTTTGTGTTTGTCTTGACAAGTGTGTCTAATGTTATTTTTTTTCTAACATCTACTGCTTACATATCCCCCTTCCCATATAAAACTTTTCCACAAGGCAAGCCATGTACATCTCTCAGTAATGTTCACTGCAGATGACTTTAATATTGCAGACAACATTCTGCTCTCTAATCCATGACCTACCACTCATGCTCTACTAGTCCCAGTATTAAATATACTGCTAATATTTCTGTCTGTTTTACTGTTACTCATGTGTTTAATACAATGGTTTCTATGACCCACTGTGCGCACTGAACACTAAACATATATCCTTCCCTTGCTTAAGATAACACTCATGCAGTCTTAGCCTTTTTAGTGAAATAATGCTGATATTAATCATTTGCATCTCAAGCAAACAGTTATCAGTGGATGTCTTCATGTTATTTACCATGTTTTTGTCATTTTTAGTAAAAACAACTGCATGTGTAGTTGTCCACATGATAATATCACATTCCAGTTTTGACTCATTAAAGGAAACATGGGCAAATTTCATATTTTCTATATATTTTCACAAACACCATAATTTCAGGCCTGTATATCCCAATGGATTGTCTCTCTGTTTGCCTACCTGATTACATCAGTGTTCCATGGCCAGCTGGTTCACTAATGCAAGACCCACCATTTGTGAGATATTAATATAAAAATTATAATTTTGTTAATGTTAATAACTTTTATCTAAAACAAACAGTATTTTAAACAAACTGCTATATCACTGGATATGTTTGTCTTACACAACTTCTCTTCCTGTCATGTCAACCACTGCAAGTAAAGCCCCTCACAACCTGACACTGTTTCACTCCATATTTACATTATTAATGAAAATACTAAAAATTGTTTATATTTTTTCATAGCCTTCCACAAACACTTTTCCTGTACTCGCACCCTGCAGATTCCACATTGATGGTTTCACTGTCCTTGTATACAAAGTCATGTCAGCACACACACTCAACCATGCTTTCACATGCACAAACCTACACATGCATAAACACACACACACACACACACACACACACACACACACACACACACACACACACACACACACACACACACACACAAACACACACAGACTCTTGATTCCTTACTTAACGCCTCTAGTGAGACCACTCAGATAGACAGACACTCCCACATACACATTCATGCAACCTCTTTCATGCCCCTACACACACACACACACACACACACACACACACACACACACACACCAGACAAATGCATACATAAGAGTGAATAGGTGACTGCCATAATTTTATGGTGGTCACTATTTCCTTCTAGAGTAAAAAAAGACCAAATCAGCAAATTGGAATTTTCTGGAGGAGAACACATGGCTAATTAGCATATGCCTTTCCCCAACACAGCTGTATTAGTGTGCAGCTTCACCTGTGAGATCACTATCTGTGCTGAAGTCCCTGGAAGGGGAACTCAGTGATAACAGTGCGCCTAAATTTAAAAGGCTTGGCATGATGTATAAACCTTCCATGCTAAGGCACCCATATCATGCTATGCCAGTCTGAGTCCTAGTTCTTGTGTTAATACAAAACATACAAAACAGAGTTATTGATAACTGAAACATGATTAAAAGAATAAGACTGGTGTAGGATTTTTGAGGATTACAATGTTTTTTAATGTCAAATATATTAATTAAATGAAGGTGGGGATGGTGTAATGATTCTGCTAAAAGAAAACATTACTGTTACATGAGTCCATTTTGTGAAAGCAATGAAAACTTAATAGATTGTATTAGCATAACCATTAAAGTTTGAAAACTGTGCAATACAGTCCCTGGGATTCAGTAAGGGTCCATGCAGGAATAGCATATTCCTGCATGTAAATGACCGTTTAAGAGCAGCATGGCAGCGCGCCATACAAAGTAATGAAGGCACACTGCCTCTGCTCCTAAAAGGACACAGACTGTGGATGAGTGCAAGGGGTTGTGTCTGAGAGCAGAGCTCTCATAATACACATGCCTCTGCACTCAGGAAGTGCTGCCTGGCAATTACAATCAGTGAGAACACTCATAGGAGGCTGCATACCTCCCAACTGTGCAAATCATCGCAGAATGTCCATATACCCTGCCTATACAGCACCCCATTTGTCCTGGCAAATCAGTGGGATGATCTCAGGACTGAAGTCAATAAATAATGTATACATTTTAGTGTCAGACTTTAAATCCATCAGAAAATGTATATTAAAACAAACCCCGTTACTCTAGCAACTGTCCCAAGTTTATAAGAGCAATAATGAGAATATGTCCATAGTTGTACCACAATTTGTCAAGCTTTGTCCAGATAGATTGCTTGAAGAGGTTGAGAGGTATGGAGGGTTGCTAGGATGTCTGCCAAATGTGCAGATGCATGCAGGAATCCACAGCAATAAGTGAAACCTGTCCCTTCCAAGAGAAAATAGTAGTAGAGAATTTTTTTTACCAAATAGATTAAATTTAACCATAGATGCATGGGTTTGCCCATTGCTTAGCTATGCATAGTGTAGCTTAAATAGCACAAGAAGATAAATAGCAAGATACATGCAAGTGAAGCAGTACTGCAGTAGTGTAGTGGTTAGAGTATTCACTTTGCCAGCAGTCATTCCCGGTTCGATTCTCACTGAATAAATTCCATTTTCCATGTGAAATCACTTTATGAACATATTTTTTGCTGTATAACCTACTAAATAACAGTTATTTGTGAACTGGAGTACCGCATTAAATGCAGATGTGAGGTGTCATTGTAATAATGTGGTAAAATCCACAGATAAACACAAGTACCCATACAGTATATGCACAGATGAATCAGGGATACGAAATGAAAGTATAATGTGTAATGAATGATAAATCCATAGAGTGTCCAAATCTACCACTTTCCCAAAAGCCATGTTTCATGTCTGTCTAAATTAGTATGGGGACAAGCGGGAATAAGCAGTTTTAAGCAGCAGTAAGCAGGTTTAATCTATTTTCATGGGGGTAAGCAATGTGCACACAGGTTAAGCAAAATTGAAGCTAACTCCCTGTAAGCATATTTACCCAGAAGTTATCATTGCTTAATATTGTGCAAACCCATGTAAACCCACTTACAACTGCTTAAAAGTGCCTTAATCACTCTTAATCAAACAGCTGCTGTTCTGCCCAGCAACAAAATAAACATCCTTGCACGTCTTGAACCCAGGACCCTGTACACTATAGTCACAGTAGTTAAACAGTAAGCCATCACAGCATTACATAAGATTGAGGTATCCCCAAACAGATCCTCACTATAACAAAATCACAATTTACATGTGAAAGGAATCTATATACAGTTTTATGTTGTATAACCTACTACATAACATAAATATGTGAACTGGAGTACTGCATTAAGTCCAGATGTGAGGTGTCATTGTAATAAAGTGGTGAAATACCCGAATAAACACAAGGACCCCATACAGTGTACATACAAATGAATCATGGATACTAAACAAATATATAACATGTAATGAATGAGAAATCAAAGCCAAACAGCAAATAGTGAGCAGATTTAGAATTATGCAATGCTAAGCATTGCACACCCCTGCTTACTAGGTGTAAGCAATGTGTAGGCCAGCTAAATCAATGTGCCCATTGGTATACCCCTTTAAGCAATGCCAACCTTAGGTAAGCAGGTTTGCCCATAAATTAGCATTTTCAAAACCATCCAAACATGGCAAAGTGTGGGAAATCAGCACTATTTAAATCCCACAGGTGGGAATACATCTCATAACTGGTTGCAGATTCCTCCTGTAGGGACTATGGCTGGTATGGGTGAAGGATCTTGCTTCTGGGTGCAGCTCTGGGCCATCCAGGAGTCCAAAGTCATGGCAGGACTCCTTGTTAAAGACCATGACCAGAGACTGCTGCAGGGCCAGTACCAGGGTTCCCAATATAAAGCAGAAGCCTGGGACCTTGTCACCCGTGACTTCACCAGTGCTACTGGCATCCCTCGAACTGGTGAGCAGGTCAGGCATCACTATGCTGACCTGAAATGGAGGAAGAGGGAGCTCTTGGATCAGTTGATTCAAGAAGCTAGGCAGTTGGATGATGTCCCAGCCATGTAAGTACTCATCCTACTACCTGTTTAATAATTGTGAGCTCATGTATATTCTGGATAGGTATGGCTAAATATTCATATGTCTTTGACAGCGGCAGATGAGTGGGCTGTGAATCAGGAAGCCCATGCCTGTAGGCTGCAGAGGCTGCTTTGCAAGGCAGGTTAGTAATAATCTTGCATGTACGGTCATAAGAAATAAATCTAAAAGTAGTAGAAAGTTAATTGCCAGTATAAAACATGTATTGAGTAAGGCATGTACTGAATAAACCAGACAACATGGCAGGAAGAGTCTCATATAAGTTGTATGTAAATAAGAGTGCCTGGCAATAAAGGTCTAACTTCTGGACAGCTTGTGTTTACTCTGGTATCATATGGTAATGTAGTGTTGCACTCTCTTAATAGTACTGTTGTATTAAGCACTGTTACCTACACTGTGCTACATAAATAAAATGTGTAAGAATGTCTGTATATGACTGTTGTAATCACAAGGCCATATTTTCAACTGAGAGAGACTTAAACAAAAAAACAGTGAAAAGATAAGCATAATCCAGATAGTACACTCAACTGAGACATGAAGTGTTGTAATTTTAGCAGACACAGCCATGATTCGAATCCTGGAAGTGATAGTAAGCTGTATGCAGAATCATATCCCACAATTGTACAGATATTGTCAGAAAGTCCAGATAATTGGTGTAAGTCTCCTGTATGTCATCCTGTCCCCCTGGCAAATCAGTGGGATGTTCCCAGAAGTTTAGGCAGCAAATGACATACAACTGATTGTCAGACATCATAACTGTCAGAAATATATCTATAAGAACAAACCTGTCAATCTAGCAATTCACCAAAGTGTTATGAGAGTAATAAGCAAAGTATATCCCATCTCCACCCCCATGTTGTGAAGCTATGACCAGTGTGTGTGCAGTAACAGTGTGTGACGTATGTGCATAATAATAATGTGGAATCTGGTAATATGTGTGGCAACATTCAGGTAGTTCTAACAAACATTCCCCCACAGGCTTGTCAGATATGAAAACTGAGCCTAGAAATAAAAGATTGAAATACTGGACTGGTACTGTTTAGTCTGGTATTGTATGGCAGTATTAGTGTTGCAGTATTTCTGAATAATAAGATATTACTCATCACTGTCATCCATACAGTGCTACATAATAAAACTGTCTAGGAAACCCTGTATAAGAGTGTTGTAATAACAAGGTCAGATTGTAAAACCATGGGAGACTTATAGACAGAAACCAGAGAAAAGATACACAGCAATATCTATATAGCACACTCAACTGTGATGTACACTGTTTTATTTTTAGCAGACACAGCCATGGTTCAAATCCTGGGAGTGGTAGTAAGCTGTATGCAGAATCATATACCTCAACTGTACAGATCTGTCCAAAATGTGCAGATAATTGGCCCGTATCTGCTGCCTTTTACCCTGTCTCCCTGGCATATCAGTGTGATGATCTCTGACATTTAGGCAGCATTTAATGTCATATATCTGACTGTCAGGGCTGTAAATATTTGGAAAATGTATATGAAAACAAACCTGTCATTGTAGCAACTCACCAAAGGTTTATGAGGGCAATAGTCAAAATATCTCCCAGTTTTACCTGCATGTTGTCAAGACATGCCCAGAGTGTGTGCAATAAGAGATGGAGAGGTATGTGCATAACATCAACCTGGAATCCTGGAATATGCGTAGAAACAGTCATGTAGTGTTAACAAACAATACCTCCACAGGTATACCAGATAAGAGGTGTATACTGCAGGTAAAACACAGTTCATGTATATAGTTGTCTACAACCATACCACTGTCCAAACTAAGGCCATAGGGTAGTGTAATAATACCTGTAAGGTACAGATCACAGCACTGACTAAGAAAGTAATGAGAACTATTGGGATATACAAGTTTTTTAATTGACATCCCCCCACCATATCTGCAACAATAAACTAAATACAGAACTTAATCGGTATGTTTAAAATTAAATCTGTTGTTGGGAAATATGTCCTACTGTTTGATAAATATTGAAATTTGTTTCTGTGCATGTGCCATGTTGAAATTCTCCCACATTGGTGGCATGCTGCCATCAATGTACCTGCATGCTGTTGTAATGGCCACTGTGGTTCCATATATGCATGTGTTCTTTTTGCTATGCAACTGTTCCATATCTGGTGTTTTGGGTTAATGGGAATATCTATGCATGCTGTTATACCTAATCTTGGAATGTGTTAACTATTACTAACCCACATATGTTTTAAAATTGAAACACCATAGCATGTTTTGGAAGGCCGGTCCCAGCAGACCCACCTCTCCCACCTCATCTGGCCATGGCACTGGGCACCAGCACATCTGGGGCCCACCCCAGGACCTCCTTGTTCACTGATCCTGCACCACCTTTGGGTGGAACTGCCTCAGGTGATGGGGCTAGCCCCCACTGAAAGCGGGCACGTACAAGATACTGTCACTCATCGTCAGGTCCAGGGTCTGGTGTGTAGTGAGCTCTGCAGGGAGTTTGGAGATCTGCTACGCCAGCTTGAGGAGCGCGAGGCACATCTAAAGGGTCAGCCTGCCCCTCCTACCCAGCCGCCAGCTCAGTCACCTTTGGGGCCATGAAGGTGCAGTGGTGACTGCCCATGGTTGGGGACCTCCGTCCCACTGTTTCCACTAGGGGGCTCATGGGCTTCTGACCTCCAAACACCCCTCCCCATCCAAGGTGTTTACCCCCCACATGTGTCATATACTGCCCTTGTATGCTGTCTTGTCTGTCTTGTCTATCCTACCCAACCTACCTCCCTAAATATACCTAGTATCCCTCCCCAACATCCCATTCTCACATTAAAAAAAAGGGCAATCTGTTCCCAAAAAAAAAATCTCACCCCATACATAGCTATGCATTTCACACACTTATCCATTGGACACATGTAATCTGGTCTAATTGGCTTCACAACATATTATTGTTGTCCTCACCCCTCTCTCAGGGGTATGAGTGCCAAAATCTACCTCCAAATCAGTGTATATGCACAACTGTTGCTGTAGAAGAAATGGGCAGCTATGGACCTTCCCTATACCCATCCTGCACATTCCCAGCTATTTTCCCTACTTTCTTTCCCTCTTTTTGCCCCTTTTTCACCACATTCCTATCAACACTTTTTCTTTTCTTTTAAAGAAATTAGCATGGGGTAAGTGGGAGTAAGCACTTTTAAGCAGTAGTAAGTGGGTTTAAGCCTGTTTGCACGGGAGTAATCAATGCCTACACAGGATAAGCAATCTAGAAGTTAACTGACTGTAAACATATTTATTCGGAAGTTAGCATTGCTTACCGTCACGCAAACTCACACAAACCCCTGCTTAAAACTGTGTTAATCACTTGTTCTGCCCAGCAACAAAATAATCAGCCTTTGCAAGTCTTGAACGCAGGGCCCTGTACAGCATAGCCAAAGTGATTTACCACTAAGCCATGTCAGATCAGATGTACATAACCCTGATGTTTTCACAAACATATCATCCAGCACAGTCATTCAACAGTACAGGAAATGTATTTATACATGTAGATGTGTGTGTGTGTGTGTGTGTGTGTGTGTGTGTGTGTGTGTGTGTGTGTGTGTGTGTGTGTGTGTGTGTGTGTGTGTGTGTGTGTGTGTGTGTCTGTATATATATATATATATATATATATATATATATATATATATATATATATATCTACATATCTATATCTATATATATATATATATATATATATATATATATATATATATGGATATATGGATATATATATCTATCTATATATATATATATATATATATATATATATATATATATATATATATATATATATATATATATATATATATATAGGCAAGCCTCAACTCAAGTGCTTCAGATCAACTGCTCTTATTGCAGCACTTGCATAACCCAAATCAACACTTGTCCAAATCTCCTAGACAGCACAATTATTTTCCAAATCTCCTAGACAGCACTATTATAATACAGCATAAGACCCTCGATTGTCCGCAAGACAACTGAAATTTACTTTTCCAAGCATGTCCATAGGTCAGCTTTGGGTGTACTCTCCAGTTCATCTGGTGGAATTGGGCATCCTGAGGCAATGTCACAACTGCCTCATGTATACAGACAACCCTCTCCTCTTACCTCTTGACACAAACACTTGTGAGAGATGCAAATACACAGCCAGACTAGAGGCTAAGCGCTCTCAACCCATGACTGCAACAGACAGTCAAGAGGAGAAGAGACACACTAGCATCACACCACCAGTCACACATGGATCTACAAAACAAGCACCGGCAAAACATACACATAAATACAGAAAAACATATTATGGAGGCAGTAGATACTAATCTGAAAAAGAAACAGGGCCCTCCAAAGCAGACAAGCAAGCAACCTGCACCTCCAAACAACACATAATTCACCTCAGCAGTGTGCCTCATGACAGCCCCTAAGGCAAAACACCATACTCAACACGCTAGTAATAGGAGACTCTATAGTAAGGCACACAGATGTTCCACTCACCAGGCTGAACAAGAAGAAGGTTGCTGTCAGCTGCCTGTCGGGTGCTAGGATCCGCCACATAACACAGGCACTTAGTCACTCCAGAACAAGTACAAGTATGATGCTGTCATTGTACATGTTGGTGTGAATGATCTAAGATGTACCTCCCTGGACTACATGAAAAGAGACATTGAGGAGCTCTCTGATCATGTAGCCCAAGCTGGTATGACCCTGACCTTGAGTAGCATACTACCTTCACCTAGAATGATACCACAATACAAAGACAAAATATCAATTTCAACAATAGGCTAAGCTTCTGGTGTCATTCTAAGGGGATCCAGTGTCTGTCTGCCTGGGATGACATGATAGACAAGCCTCGCTGTTTCACCAGAGATGGTTTGCACCTATCATCCCTAGGCTTTCAAATACTGGCCAAGGCTCTTGCCATCCCCATAGTGCCTTTTTTAGCCAAGGCTCAAAGGACAAACCAACCACCGTAACCAGCACAGGTAACCAAAAACTAAGGGTAATGCTACTCAATGCCAGAAGTCTCAACCTCAAAATGCATGCACTCAAGGCACTCCTCAGTATGGAGAAAATCGATGTTTGTGCAGTGACGGCAACCTGGTTCAAGGCTCCAGAGAACACCCCAGCACTACCAGGTTAAAATTCATATCATACCTTCAGGCCTCAGTTACTGGATCACAGTGCAAAGGGCGGAGGTGTATTCATATTCATCAAGGATACCCACATCTCCAGGTTAGTGGCCAGCATTATGCCCCAGAGATCATCCATGCGCAACTATCAGCAGGCAAAACCACATTTCAAGTCATAGCCTGTTATAGATCACCCACCATGTCCCAAGATGCTCACTCAGCATTCCTTGAGGCATTGGAAAATATAAAGGTCCTACCCAACACCATAATTTTGGGTGATTTCAACTACCCTGGTATAGACTGGGCGAACTACCAAAGTTCTAACTCCTATGCCCAGTGGTTCATAGAATTTATAAATTCAAATCCTCTTGAACAACTGGTATGTTCTCCCACTAGAGGGGACAACATATTGGATTTAGTCATCACAAATATGGGCGCCCATTGTACCACACCCATTATCACTCCCTCTCTGGTCAGATCAGACCACAAACTGATAACCCTAGACATCCTCACCCCTCCACCTCCCCCCAGTCAAAGAAACCATCGTAAAAAACCTTCCCAAAGCAAACTGCAAACTACTTGCGTCAGAAGTGGAAAGCTTCACTATTCCCTTGCAGAAGGATAATGATATCCAGGATGCAGAATCCTACACCAAGGCACTTTATATACATCTTCAGGATTGCATGGGCCGTGCTATCCCAAATAAAACCAAGACTCCTTCCTCAAGCAAGAAGAAACCAGTCTGGTGGACCCGGCCATAAGCAAACTATACAATAAAAGGAGGCCAAATCTCAAGTAGAAAAATCATTCCTGATCAGCATTAGTAAGAAACTGAGTGCCCTCATCAAGTCAACTAAAGCCAATTTCGAAAAGAAAGTTGCCAAGGATGCCAAGGATAACCATAAGGCCTTATTTGGTTACATCAAAATCCTAAATGGCAATGCTCAGGTCTGTTCTGAGCTAGTACAAAATGGAACAAAATACACTGCCCCCACTGACATTGTCAGCATCTTGGCTGACAGGTTCAGTGCAAACCCCCCCCCTCACCACCTGCAGGGCCTATTACTATTCCAGGGGATTGTGTAACTCCAATTATTACTGATACATTGGTTAATAAGGCTCTATCTAAAGCTAAAACACTGCCTCCATGGGACCAGATGGTGTCCCGGGCTGTGTCATACGTGAGCTCCAAAATGAATTAACCCCACATCTGAATACCCTGTTTAGTCTCAGCCTCTCAACACGATATGTGCCTATAGAATGACGCACAGCAACAGCGGTTCCGCTGCACAAGGGTGGGCCCACTACCGACTCTGGGAACTACCGACCAATAAGCCTGACCAGTCTGATCTGTAAGGCAATGGAGCAAAACCTTATGGAACTCATAAATGGAGAGATTGGGAACCTCCAAACACTTGATCCCACACAGTTCGGCTTCGTCAAAGGCAGATCATGCCTCCTGAACCTGGTGGACTTCTTTGAGACAGTTACTCAGGCTATAGATAAGGGAAAGGAGGTACACACGGCTTACCTTGACCTTGCTAAAGCATTTGACACCATTCCCCATTCGGGTATTATGGATAAACTCACCAACCTGGGCATAAACCCTTACATCACAAGATGGATCACAAACTGGCTCTCAGACAGATCACACAAAGTAAGAGTAGCGGGATCTATGTCCGAATCCTGACCAGTAACAAGCGGTGTGCCTCAGGGCTCTGTCCTTGGGCCCCTCCTGTTTGGCATATACTTCTCAGAAGTACAGGCAAGCACTGAAGGGCTGTGGCTGACCAGGTTTGCAGACGACTGCAAACTGGGTGCTATAACAGAGTCTCCGGCCGACATGGATATCCTCCAGAAGGGCCTTAATGAGACTGATGAATGGTTCCAAAGCCATGGTCTCAAGCTAAATGCTAAAAAATGCGTAGTAATGCCCTTTGGAAAAACAGAGTACCCGCAAACTACCACATAGGAGGTAACCCCCTGAAATCTGAAGAAGTAATAAGGGATCTAGAGACCCAAGTAGATAGTCAGCTTTCCTTTGATAACCATGTTGCCCAGGTGGTTAGAAAATCCTTCTATGTGACCCATCTGATCACGAAAGGGTTCACATCAAGATCTAAGGATGTAGTGGTGTCCCTCTACTCTTCCCTCATCAGACCCATTATTGAGTACAATGCACCAATTGGAATGTACCTGGCCAGGCATCTCCAGCACCTGGAGAGACCACAGAGTTACCTCACTAAGAGGATTACTGGCCTCAAGCAGTTGCCCTATGCAGCATAATTGAATAAAACTAAGGCTTTTCTCTGTTGCATACCACCTTCTCAGAGGTGGTCTCTGTCTAACATACAGAGCCATGTCCAACCCAGAACTGTTGAACATGCTCCATCTTAGCAAAACCAAATCTACTCAAGCTACACGCTCTAGGGATATAAACCTCAGCACAAAATTGAATAGAAAATGCTGGAGGGATAGATTCCCTTTGCAATGACTTCCCTTGCTATGGAACAAGGTCCCGATCTACATCAGACAGAGCCCTTCACTATCACTTTTCAAGAGGAACCTTGACAATTAGATGGGTAACAGAAAGTTCACACCAGGGATCATACCAACAGCTCTACTAGATAGGGGCCAAGGGTACTAGCTGCTAGATCAAGGGCCTAGGGAACTAACCAAAGGAACGGTGAATACCCCACAATGTGGCTGAGCTAATATATGCCTTCGGGCAGATAGCCCAGTACCTACCTATGAACCTATATATATTTATATTATATATGTGTATATAAATATATATATATATATATATATATATATATATATATATATATGTATATATATATAGCAATTATATATGTAAACATATATATAATTATACATATATATATGTATATATATATATATATATATATATATATATATATATATATATACATATACAGATATATATCTATAGATATAAAAAAATAACACAACAAATATGTATATGACCAAAGGCACCATTAATGGGGGTGAGGGGGCCCGAGCTAAGTACCTCTTGTAATTATTGATATCATCCCCTCCCCCACAGTCAAACAGACCTGCCTTGCAACACAATACCAACACTTGCAAGTCCCATTCCCTGGACCCGACACACATGGGCACAAGATGTTAACAGTAATCCATCTTATCTGTATGATGTCAGGATGATATCAATAACATATCATGCAGAACAGTCTGTCTGCCATATGTAATGTACAATGTGGAAGCAGTAAACATTCCAATGATACATATACACACACACATATATGCAGATACATATATAGATATATATATATATGTATGTATATATATATATATATATATATATATATATATATATACACACACACACACACACACACACACACACACATATATATATATATATATATATATATATATATGTGTATATATATACACATACACACACATATACATATATTACTACATATAGATATGTATAGAAAGATACATATTTAGAGGGTGCACAGGATATTTATCAATTAGTATTCCTACAGTTGCCACCTTTTAAAATGGACATTGTATGGTTCACTTATACAAAAGACAATTATTGCATGAAACCTATACCACACGCAGGTTTGCATACATAAGAAATGTTTATTTATGTACTATTACAGTTGTATATGCCATGCCATATAGCTGTTAGGTGTTTGAAATACATACTAACTGAGTAATGCAACTCTCAAGCAGATCATTTTTATACAATAATCCGAAAGCATAACATATGTTGCTATCCAGATCAAGGCCTTCAAGTGGTACAATAGTAAAGAAAGACTGGGCCAGAGGGTAACAATCAATTTACAGTAAGTAATGCAGATGTATAGTTCAGCAGCCTCCAATTACACTATGTACTCAACCCCTAGGAGGAAAAGAATTAAGTTGCTACAATGAGAATGTATCTGTTACATAACAATGCTTAACTTAAAACATCACTATCACACTGACAAATAGAACAGTCTGTATGACAGTAAGCACTAGGCCACCAATGTTCCCAAAGTGAAATGTATGAAAATGTACAGCCGTATATACCTTAAGGCATCTTACTACTGATATCCCTCACATGTTGTTACAGCTTAAGTTATATATGGTGCATACCCCTTCCCCATAGACTGACTTACAGGGGCATATAACAGTGTTACATACACTGACCTCTGGATTGCAGAAGGGCACACATGTTTTGTCCAGCTGTAGCCCACAGATATATTTACCCTACCCCACAATATGTGTGGGGACCACAACATCACTGGAATGATGACAGGAATGGCAGCACAACATAATCACAGGCCACTACATAACAACCTCTTACTGCATGTCATATGGACAAAGCCTGTTATATAGGTGGAGGACAGAGGGTGGAACACAGGGCCATATTTGCAATAGTGTTGTTATGCACTGAAAAGGTTACTGGTGTTACAAGATAGTTTGCAACATACCCTTAGTCAGGAATATGAAGTCATAAACACAAATGGATGTAGCCATGTACTGATAGCACTCAACAGACAGAACACCAGTGATATATCTGACACATGACCTGTGTGGTGGATAAATAAAACATAACAGGTAATTCTCTGGCCATCATGTGGATAGGCCCACAGTTGAGAGCTATGTAGGCAGATTGCATTCCATGCTAAACTAGTATGTACACATAAACCCTGTAACACTGGTGGTATACAATACATATAACAACACTACTCACACTGTCTGTAGGTCTGGACCTTATACAAATATGTAGCTGGCCTGAGTCTGCAAGTCCTCTTGTAAGAGGTATTGCTATCTGCTGTCTGTAACACTGCTGCTCACACACAGGAAGGATGTCCTCCACACAGGAAAGGTAAAGGGACCATGCCCACATCATGTAGGAATTTATAATAGTGGGTTGCCATGACAATGGTAATTTGAAGTACTACACAACAGGGTGCATGCAGGTAGCAAGTGGTGGACACTGATTGCTGCAGAGGCCATCACCTGATCATGTGCATCACCTACAAAATCCATGCTGCAATCTATTCAAATCAGCTCAATCCATTTAGTGGAAAGAGACTAAGCTAGAGAGAGAGAGAAATAAATAAAAAAAATACAACAAACAAACAAACACACATCCATCCATCCATACAGCAAACTGTATCCAGAAGAGACAACATTCGCACAACAGGTATGTGAAGCATATATGCATGTAATTGAATGTAGTACTTGGTCCATAATAATGGGATAGATAATGTGGAATGATGTATGTGTGCCATTA
>NC_056737.1:1457460379-1457505379 GCF_019279795.1 Protopterus annectens
CATACATTTCTGAATCATATCTAACTGCATGCATAGATATCCCCACACAAAACAACAGATGTGCAGTAGTCATATAGCAAACAGAACACATGCATATATGGAACCATAGTGGCCCTTACAATGGAATGCAGGTGACATTGCCCGTAACAGGCCAGCAGTGATAGTGTCCCAACATGGAACATGACTACAAACACATAGCACAAAGTGTTGCACAATATGATATATGTCCTAACGGTAGGTCTTTTGTAGACATACCAGTTGAGTTGCGTAATCAGATTGTTGTTGCAGATATGGTGAGGGAGAGACAGAGATGTGTATTAACAACTATGATAACCTTGCAGTATGAGGTCCTCAGACCTGTTTACATCTTTATGTCATTCAGGCAATATTTCAAGGGAACGCTTGCCAAGTTATACAGTGGAGGTGAATGATGTCATCATCTCACACCTGGTGCAGCACTACAACACGTTCTTTGGCCAAACAGACCATGATCTGCAGGAGTGGACCGCCCTGTGAAATGATCTTGCCCACAGGGTAAACAATGTTGGCCTGCATAACCGCAGTTATGAGCAGGTCCTACATTAATGCATCGATCTACTTCACCATGCCCGTCAGCGTGCTGCGGCAGTTAGTGGGGACCAGCTTGCAACAGGGGGGGTCATGCCATCCAGCCCCCCTGACACATGTTGATGAGCTCCTTTGCAGCCTCAGGGCATCTGCCCATCTGCAAACACAACACCTGGATGAGAGCATAGTGGATATGGGTGCTACCCACACAATGGCATAGGAGCATGCAGGTAAGGCCACAGGGCACATCAGTAGACCACTGTTGTGTATCCATCCGCATCTGTACAGTTAGATCATGCATATGTGAGATAAAATATATATAGTCTGTTGTTGTGTTGTAGTAATAAACAGATGTGCATAATCTGTAGTATTGTGGGCTTGTACTGCTGATGTACTGTAATGCTGCACCCACCCTGTACCCATGCTACAGGTGTGGCCACTGACATCTAATCTCTCACACAGTTATGTAGGTCCCTCTGGTATACCTCTAGGGAAGCAGTATGTAGCTGGTGAGTATGGTGTTTGTTCAGGTTTGGCAATACACCGATCATGTTATGGCCATGGTATATTCCATGCACACATTAAACACACCTACCCATAATGCATGCTGTACATGTTCACGTATTGTTGCTGTTAACTGCACTGCATCACAGTGGTCACCATGATGGTGTATCTGAAGGGTATATCAGACTCCTGCAATATAACTAGTATCCCATCATTGTGAAATGTGTGCACAGAGACTAACATAATGGTGGGACAAATGGCCTACAGTAGGGACATGTCTAAAACATCACCCTTATGCAGTGCTTCAACAGTGTATATACCAGTCTTAGAATAGCAACTGTTACAGGTCTACAATATGGCATATCACAATACTGCAGTCCACAACCCTTACAACCTGCAATGTGGTCCTAACATGAGCAATGATTGTGTAATATGGAATCCTATGTTAGGACAGCAAATATGGAGAATACATACCTTCACAAACACTGGAAGAATATGTGTGCATACACTCCAGATAAAATATAGTGGAAGCAGCTGCTGAGGTACTGATAGCATGCATTTTTGATGGGTATAGACATTCCAGCAGGTTCAGGTCCCCAATGTCACACCAAGAAATGGTCTGCTGTCCAAAACATTTGGCCATCAAATTTGCACACTTACCTGCAACAGAGGCAGCCATGGCTTGCACACATCTTACATGCCATGGCGTGGACCCCATACCCAACAGGTAGCACCCAGGAGTTGGACATGTAGCCATACCTCACCATTGCATATACCATGGCAAACAGTGCAGACAGCCATGCATGTAGCGAGGATGTATGGTGCAGGATTAATGTAGAAAATAAACAGATGGCCATCCAAGACAGATGATGTCACATGTAGTAAACCGGCCATGCAGGCTGCCTAGTAACATGCCACAACATTGAGGGAGTTGCAGGAATGTCTAGCAAGTACTAGCTGTGCAGTACCCATGCCAGAAATTCCCCGGACTCTGCATGTGGCCCATGGGTTAGAGTAATCAGATGGGACAGTTGTACTACAGCAAACATTAGCCAGGCCTCTCTACAGGTAGCATATGCATAAGAGGAAAGGTCCCCAAAAGGCATGCGTTGCAATGTGTACTGGTGTACCAAGACCACATTGGAAACCTACAGACAGTATCAGGTAAAATAAATGTGCTGCACAACCAACACCTCTCCCCACCTCAGGCCCACCATCCCCATCTGTACTTTGCCGGTGCCAGTGTACACCTGTATGTTTGCCATTCATTAGCTGAGACTAGGCTGGTACACATGGTGTTCAGTGTTTGGGACACTGCAAAATGACACATGTGTAGGCCATAGTTGTCAAGCATCTGCAAAAAGGCTGAGGGTGGGGAGGGGGTGTCATCATGACACAACAGTGCACTAAAGCAGAGATGTAAAGGACACTACAAATGGCTGTATATGCACACAGTCAGGGTCAGGAATTGTGGCAGACATAACCCTGACTCCACAGCAATAGTGATGTCAGTGTGTGACCTCCAAGGGATGTACACATGAGCTGAACTTGCAATCATGCAGAGTTGGGGGGAATTTGTAGGGCAGACTGACCAAATACTGGCAAATCCAAATGGCCCATGCTAGTATACCTCTGCCAGGAATAGTGGCTGCTGTGGTACATATAACAGTAGGTGCAACAAACCATCATAAGGGCATGCACACATATGCACCCACAAAGTGTATGCATCTCAGTCAGCATCTGCACAACTAATACATTTGTTTGACACTGCATTTGATTGTACAGGTCATATGTCACATATCAGGTTCATGTAATGTTAACATATGCAGTAATGTGGTCCATTAGCATATCAAGGAAGAGGGCGGCCATATCAATAAGGGTGTGCACACTCCCCATAGCCATGGTAAGGTTTGAAGGTTGTCAGTGTAGTTCTATCATATTGGCCATACATGCACCGCCTGATGATGAGATCTGTAAATCAGACATCAGGCATTCACAAATGACATCTGTCCACATATCATCCCAGGTATGTGTTGGACAAACACATAGGGCTGTGAGCAGCAGAGCAGACATAACTGACACAGTAATACACATTCAGCACTAGTGGGTACACCTGTGAGATATGGTGCACAGTACATGCTAGGGTGCCGAACAGGTGCACAGCAATACTGTGTACATGGGTGCAGTGTGTTCCAGGGGAAAGGGCATCACATACTAACACAACCCATGCATCACAGAAATGTAAAATGTTGCTAGTAGGGATTGACTATAGCTGCACTGCATGCTGCTGAGAGCCATATGTCATGCATGTTGACAGATAGATAATGGGAGGTATGTGTGTAATATCTTTGTGCAACCTCACCTGTAAGTGTGTGTGTTTGTGTGTGTGTGTGTGTGTGTGTGTGTGTGTGTGTGTGTGTGTGTGTGTGTGTGTGTGTGTGTGTGTGTGTGTGTGTGTGTGTATGTGTGTATGTGTGGGGGGGGTTATTTTGTCTGTAAGTGCAATTTGGTGGAGTGGAGGGGGTTGATGTATGTAGGATGTGTTTGTGTATGTGTGTGTGTGTATGTTTGTGTGTGTGTCCATGTATGCACATGTGTGAGTATGGGGTTGTTCATACTTCTTGACTTCCCTTTGATATCGTGCAGTACATGGACATGGACAGACACAGGAGACGCTGGGAATACTTGTCTGACAAGTAATCTCAGGACAGCTGATAGTATAATAAGGTCTATAGCATGGAACATGCATTGAGAGGGAAACTAGACACCAGGGATACTGTTATAATTGCAGTCAGCAGAAAGGTGAAAGAATACCCATGTATGCAGCACTACAGATGCATTGTGGAATTACTAGACAACACCAGTGTTTCCACATTTTACTGTAGTCCACATAAAAAGTTAATAGACCAACAGATCTTGCATCTACTGAACAATTGTTACGTATGACACTCCAGTGCATGAAATTATTAAGTGACTGTAGTAGCCCCTAACATATGGGGCCATGCTCAAGATGTCTGGACAAACCCAGGGTGAACACTGGATGTCAGCAATGAGTCTCTGAAAAAACGACTCCAGTCAAGTCAAAAAGGTAATGAAGTAACAGGTCATGTTTTGTGATCACTTGTCTAGGCAATTAGAAGAATGATGCGTTAATGATTCGTATTAATGTCTGTAAGTTTCCAAGACTGATGCAGGATGGGGAACTTAAGAGAATAAACTAGGGAGAATCTGCAAACTCATGGACAGGTAAGTATTATGGTGGAATATCAATGTGTGTGTGTGTGTGTGTGTGTGTGTGTGTGTGTGTGTGTGTGTGTGTGTGTGTGTGTGTGTGTGAGTGTGTGTGTTATACAGGTCTTAAAGTGCATTTCTTGTTTTCCCCTCACAGTTGGCGAGGTGGGTCAGGGTACCTCCTGCAGGCAATCTGATGTTGGTGTCCATACAGACATTGACAATGACAATAGGTGTGTTGACACACATGCGGGGTTGTCAGAGGCCAAAACTGTGCCATTGTTTGACATCCCGCTGTTATCCACCTCATCCCCACACACAGTCACAGTGCCTATACATACCCAATCACCAGTAGTCATAGCAGAGGGGCAGTTGGTGGCAGTGAAAAGGACAGTGTGGTATCTATGGCACATGTGTCTGGATGTCTGTCAGGTTACCACATAGGCAGATGTACAGGGGTGCTCATTGGAGGGCTGCTGGTCATCATGCCCCTGGCAGAAGTGCCACATCTGATACCACCAGGCTTCATGGAGGCACAGGCACGTATGAAACAGTACACCAGACAGGCTCTGAGGCTGCAGAGGGCTACCCTTTCAGCTGTTACTAACAACATCCATGATCTTGCCGGTGCCCTCTGTTATTATACAGAGGTCATGGATAGACGGTGGGGTGAGATGGTGGGACTCTTCAACCGTGGATTGTCTGTGCTCTAGCAAATGGTGGGAGTGGTGCGGCCACGTGGACGTAGGCCAGCAACACCAACAGCTGGAGGTCAATGTGGAGATGCAAGGACACCAAGCCGGTCCCGTAGTGGCAGTACCAGCACCAGCACTGTAGGGGGCACTGTTCACACCACACCACAGCAGGCCACATGAACATGGCCCTGGCCAGTCCAAGGAAGAACCTGGTTCCAGTGGACGTTTGTCATCATCATGCGAGAGTACCATATTGTGGCTTGTACCTGGATGTGTCCATGGAACCCCTGGCAGACACAGTTCTCATGTCCATGGCCGGAGGAGGTGAACTGCACACCCTGCCAGGTATGGTCTGCAGCTGTTCAAGAAACACCTGTATAGGGCTGCCACGTGGCAGAACTGTGTGCATACATACTCAGACCCAATACAAAAACAGCTAGGGCAACCCCATACCTATACACACCACATCACCATGGCCATAGCAATAATTAAAACCACTCACTCACGCACATGGTGTTAAACATATGTCCCAGCCTAAGTCTCTGGCAAACCAACAACACAGCCTGTGCACATGATGTTACCTGTGCCACATCCCTATCATCAATAACATTGGTGCAGGGACAAGCTAATATAGTTCTGATGCACACAGTGACTGTACTATGGTGTACCAATGTACTGCTGTCTAACATGTTGTCAGCAGTAAAGTTTAATGCTTACATGTCAGGAAGTGTAGCTGTCCAGCCATGATGCATTATAGCTGTTATTAACACTGAGTGATTGCGGTCTCCATAATGTTATCCATTTGTGTTGTAGGTGTCCATGTGTTAGCAGGAGGATGGTCTGCTGTCATATCCTACAAGGGGTATGGCACTGTGGTGACACCTTGGCTGTGCCATATCCTGGGTACATGTGAACACATGTCACAGGTCTGTATAACAGTTACTGCCTGTGCCAAATGGCTGATAGGTCTGGGGGTGGTGTACACAGGTGAGTGCATGGTGGTTGCTGTTAGCAGCCCTTCTACAGTGGACAATGGTAAGTGTACTGGGTGGTACATACCACATGTTTGTGTATAACACACACAGAGGCTTTGGTATTGCTGCAATACACAGAGAATACTGTACACATGGATGTATGTACCTGTGCAAGGAACCCATTGTAGCCTATATAATTCCACCAAGCCAGAATAGGCACAACAACACATTGGGGAATAAGCAGTCTGCTAGTTTAATGTCATTGACGATGGTACTAGCAGGGTATATGTCCCCTTCCCCAATGTAGTGCAATCCTCAACTCAGTAAACATATGTATGCTGGTGTGGTTGCACACCCCTATCCTTTGGAGTGTGAGAGGTACTGTGGAATCACAGATAGTGTGATAGACAACATCCTAACCTGTTAACTTGAACTGTACAATATTATGGCCATCTAAGGGGGGGGATAAATGCAACAGTAACTGCAATGATGTTGGCTGTGTCCACAACAACCACACCCAGCTATATATACCAACCCCAGTATCGCTGCACATCTATACAGTGGGGAAGAGGCCACTTACACATCTAACACTAGTTGTGATGGAATGTATGTCCACAGGATGATACCTGTGAAATGTTAGCATATGTCCAGCAGTTCTCGGACAGGTGACCTCCTGGGACATGTATATTTGCAAACTGAAGTAGATTCCTCCACATGCATGCACACTCTTACTTGGCAACAGTGGGACTACACCCCTACCTAGGTATGTAGTGCTACTGATGTGTGTGGCTTTAATTGCACACACCACACAGCTTTTAGGATGAGGTGTGTTCCAGGTTACATGTTACATGAAGAACATCCGCAGACATGTACAGTATGGTAATGAGGATGTACTGGTTGTTTATGGACAATACATAGTGTGACATACTGTCATATACACATTGACAAACACATAACAGTCAGACACACATCTGAGAGACCTGGGCCTATCAGTGCTAACAACCTTGTCAGTGTGTCCATTGTGTTACAGGTAGGTTGCACACAGCACATGCATAACTGGGCTGGATAGTGTTATCAGTTGCCTGTATGGTTGATGGTGACAGTGGTCCCCACACAGTGGAACATGGGACATGTACCGGGGGTACCATAGTGTAATGACAGTATACCCAGCACCCACATCCCACTGTGGATATTGTACACACTGAAACCCATGATAACACTCTGACATACCCACCATCACACATTGACTGGGACTGCAATACAACCCCTTGTCCATCCCAAGAGTGCTACTACAGGGATATGCATCTAATGCACATGCCACAGGCATAGTAGGGTGTTGCATTGTCATGCCTCTCCTATGGTCAGCAACATCACTATCTTTAATACTGTGTGGCAATGTGTATTGTAATAGGAGAATGTAGCCTCAGAATGCTGTACCCTACATATATATACACACATGCACACATACACACACTTGCCAGAATGCAGTGGGTATCCCATGCCTATCAAACCATTTGTACAATAATGTTGTGCTGGTACTGCAAGGCCCAGGTTGCCCTTAGGGAGAAGAGTGTAACAAGGTACATGTAATGTCTGGTACAGCAGCAGCCACATCTAACTATGGCAATGGGGGATGTGGTGGGTGTGAAGGGCCTCAGGGTATTCCAACTACAGTTCTACAAACTTACAGACACTGATATGCTCAGTAATGTACACTTACACATTTCAGTACTGGGGTGCATTGGTGTAGGTGTTCATAGGTGTGTACCAGGCTATTGTCCATGGAGAGATGGGAAGTGTAGGGGATGTGTGTACAGTGGTATCAGGCCACCTGCCAGGTGCCAACAGGCCATCTATCAACAGATACCACTGGGGTGATCCTCAGGATGAGAGTGACATGCATCCTTCAATCATCTGGGTGCCTCTTGCAGAGGGCCAGTGAGGTGCTCCAGTTGACATGTATGCAACATCTATTACATAACATGGTCAGTGTCTGTCTTGGAGACCTATACTCAAGCATGTTATGTTGAGTGTGGTAGTGTAGTTGAGGTATCCATGGCATGTGGTGCATACAGGGTGTGGATTCCTATCTGTGGCATTCATAACACAGCTGGGCAGACATGGCAGTGTCAGTCAAGCATAAATTGTATGTAAGTATCCAAGATGGATACCTGCCATCTGCACATCTGTACACAGGACAGACATACATCAGCTAGCCAACTAGCTATGCATTAGGATGAATGTGTTGACAGATAGACATCTAACACTGATGCCATTACTACATGATGGCAGCCCTCACTGGCATGTGCTATACACACAGTAGTCTACAGTTATTTTCCACATGTCAGATCTTTATCCAGTAGGAAATATTTAATGAGACACAGCTCATACACCAGGAACATGACAGTGAAGACTCAGAGTCCATCTTTGCATGCAGGGTTGTTTGTTTCCAGTACTACAATTTGCAATCTACTCTTACTGGGAAAGCATTGTCAACAGTAGTAACGTAATGATACACTACATGCCAATGTGACTGCATATAACCTGAGATGCTACCTATGTATGTAACACATTCAAATGGATAAGAGTGATGTACAAGCCATATATACTCAAGTGTCCCAGACAGTAGACTCACACTCCTTGCTACTGTAATGACAGCACATAGACGCATGTTATGTACATGGCATTACATACACTTATTAAAGATGTCATTACTCTGCTATGTTATCAGACTGGAATGTGAGCACTGGTTACCAGGGCTGAGCCATGCTTAGCAGGTATCAGCATTGCTGCAATATTACAGCTAAGCACATTTGTGCACTCATAAGAGAAGCCTACACGATGTAAGCCCCCATACGTTTAACCATAAGTTAGCACCGCTTAGCTTTGCACAAACCCGGTTAAAGCTGTCCTAACCACTCTGTATCCAACAGTTCTTAATTCTGTCCAGCAACTAAATAAACAGCCCTTGTAGGTCATGAACCCAGGACCATGGGCACCATAGTCACAGCAGTTAACCACTAAGCCATGACAGCTGTGAAGACAGTTGTTTTTTCCAATATGTCTGTCAGTAAACATACTGAATAGTATTGAACAATTGCTGTGACTTCTACAATTGTGTAGTACTTGTTAGTGATATTGCTGTTGCATCCCGTATGTTGTTATATCTAAATATACACATATCAGATAAATATGGTGTGATACATCTAGGAAGGTATACACAACAGTAATGTTTATACATAACAATGATATATCTATAAATATATATATATATATATATATATATATATATACACACACACACACACACACACATATATATATATATATATATATATATATATGTAGATATATGTGTACATGTACATACACATATATATTCATATATATGTATTTATATACATCTGTATATTGCATTATATATATGGCCATATATAGATCTATGTATACATATATATATATATATATATATATATATATATATATATATGTGTGTGTGTGTGTATGTGTGTGTGTGTGTGTGTGTATATATATATATATATATATATATATATATATTTATATATATATATATATATATATATATATATATATATATATATATATATATATATATATATATATATATATATATATATATATATCATCATCATCTTCTTTCGGCTGTTCCCATTAGGGGTTGCCACAGCGGATCATCTGTTTCCATTTCTTTCTGTCCTCTGCATCTTGCTCTGTCACACCAACCACCTGCATGTCCTCTCTCACCACATCCATAAACCTTATCTTAGGCCTTCCTCTTTTCCTGTTACATGGTAACGTCATCCTTTCCCAATATACTCAGCATCCCACCTTAGCACATGTCCAAACCATGTAATCTTGCCTCTCTGGCTTTGTCTCCAAACCTTCCAACCTGGGCTGACCCCCTAATATACTTATTCCTAATCCTGTCCACCCTCGTCACACCCAGTGCAAATCTCAACATCTTTAACGCTGCCACATCCAGTTCTAACACCTGCCTTTTTGTCAATGCTACTCTCTCTAACCCCTATAACATAGCTGGTCTCAGTACCCTCTTGTAAACGTTCACTTTCACTCTTACTGGTACTCATCTGTCACAAATCACTCCTGACACTCTTCTCCACCCACTCCATCCTGCCTGTACTCTCTTATTCACCTCTCTTCCACACTCACCATTACTCTGAACTATTGATCCCAAATATTTAAACTCATCCACCTTCTACACCTCTACTCCTTGCATACTCACCATTCTTCTATCCTCCCTCTCATTCACACACATATATTCTGTCTTAGTCTTGCTGACCTTCATTCCTCTTCTCTCTAGAGCATATCTCCATCTCTCCAGGGTCTCCTCCACCTGTTCCCTACTATCGCTACAGATCTCAATGTCATTTGCAAACATCATAGTCCACGGGGACTCCTGTCTGATTTCGTCTGTCAACCTGTCCATCACCATTGCAAATAAGAAAGGGCTCAGAGCTGATCCTTGATGTAATCCCACCTCACCCTTAAATGCATCTGTCACTCCCACCGCAGACCTCACCGCTGTCACATTACCCTCGTACATATCCTGTACCACTCTTACATACTTCTCTCACACTCCCGGCTTCCTCATACAATACCACAACTCCTCTCTAGGCACCCTGTCATATGCTTTCCCTAAGTCTACAAAACACAATGGAACTCCTTCTGACCTTTTCTGTACTTCTCCATCAACACTCACAGAGCAAACATCGCATCTGTAGTGCTCTTTCCCAGCATGAAACTATACTGCTGATCACTAATCATCACGTCCCTTCTTAACCTAGCTTCCACTACTCTTTCCCATAACTTCATGCTGTGACTAATCATTTTAATCCCTCTGTAGTTACTACAGCTCTGCACATCACCCTTATTCTTAAAAATCGGTACCAAATCACTTTTTCTCCATTCCTCAGGCATCCTCTTACTTTTCAAGATTTCGTTACACAATCTGGTTAGAAACTCCACTGCCATTTCACCTAAACACCTCCATGTTTCCACAGGTATGTCATCTGGACCAACAGCCATTCCATTCTTCATCCTCTTCATAGCTATCCTTACTTTCTGCATGCTAATCCATTGCACTTCATGATTCACTATCCCCACATCATCCAACCTTCTCTCCCTCTCATTCTCTTCATTCATCAACCCCTCAAAGTACTCTTTCCATCTGCTCAACACACTGTCCTCACTTGTGAGTATGTTTCCCTCATTATCCTTTATCACCTTTACCTGCTGCACATCTTTCCTAGCTTGTTCCCTCTGTCTAGCCAATCAGAACAGGTCATTTTCTCCCTCCTTAGTGTCTAACCTTTCATACAATTCTTCATACGCCTTATCCTTAGCTTTCACAACCTCTCTCTTTGCCATGCACCTCATCTCCTTATACTCCTGTCTACTTTCTTCATCTCTCTGACAATCCCAATTCTTCTTTGCCAACCTCTTTCTCTGTATACTCTCCTGTACTTCCTCATTCCACCACCATGTCTCCTTGTCGTCCTTCCTCTGTCCAGATGTCATACCAAACACCTTTCTAGCCGTCTCCCTTACTAGCTCTAGTGTAGTTACCCAGCTATTTGGTAACTCTTCACTGCCACACAGTGCCTGTCTTAACTCTTCCCTGAACTACACCTCACAATTACCCTTTTTCAGTTTCCACCATTTGATCCTTGGTGCTGCCCTTACACTCCTCCTCTTCTTCTTGATCACCAATGTCACCCTACAAACCACCATCCTGTGCTGCCTAACTACACTTTCCCTGGTCACCACTTTACAGTCTCCAATCTCCTTCAAACTGGCCCTCCTACATAAGATATAATCCACCTGTGTGCATCTTCCTCTCTTGTATGTCACCCTATGCTCCTCCATCTTGTTAAAATACGTATTCACCACAGCCATGTCCATCCTTTTCACAAAATCCTCTACCATCTGACCTTCTGCATTCCTTTGCTTAATACCATACCTACCCATCACTTCCTCATCCCCTCTGTTCCTTTCACCAACATGCCCATTGAAATCTGCTCCAATCACCACTCTTTCACCCTTGGGTACAGTCATCACCACTTCATCCAACTCACTCCAAAATGTTTCTTTCTCATCCATCACACACCCAACTTGTGGAGCATATGCACTAACAACATTCATCATTACACCATCAATTTCCAGCGTCATAATCATCACTCTATCCGACACTCTTTTCACCTCCAAAACACTCTTAGCATACTGTCCCTTCAGGATAACTCCTATGCCATTTCTCCTCCCATCCACGCCATGATAAAACAATTTGAACCCACCTCCAATACACATAGCCTTACTCCCCTTCCATCTGGTCTGTTGAACACACAATATACCAACCTTCCTTCTGTCCATCATATCGGCTAGCTCTCTCCCTATACCAGTCATACTGCCAACATTCAAAGTTCAGACCCTCACTACCACAGTCTTAGCCTTTCTCCTCTCTTCCTGCCATCAGGCATGCCTTCCCCCTCGTCTCCTCCTTCGGGAAACAGTAGCCCAATTTCCACCATCACCCTTTTGGCTAACAGTACTGGTGGTAATTGTTGTTAGCCCAGGCCTCAACTGATCCAGTATGTAAATATTTACTGCTGTCCGCATGAATGATTTCACGAAGTTTTACACTGGATGCCCTTCCTGACTCTACCCTCCCCATTTATCAGGGCTTGGGACTGGCACAAAGAAATGCACTGGCTTGTGCAACCCTAGTGGCTGGGTTTTATATATATATATATATATATATATATATATATATATATATATATATATATATATATAAATATATATATATATATACATATATATACATAGAGAGAGAGAGAGCTGTATATGTGTAGACATACATAGATGTGTATATGTATGTATGTGTGTGTATATATATATATATATATATATATATATATATATATATATATATATATATATATGTGTGTGTGTGTGTGTGTGTGTGTGTGTGTGTGTGTGTGTATATATGTATGTATATATATATATATATATATATATATATATATGGATCTACCTGACAACATCGACACGTCATAACTCCGACAACGACTTCACGGCCAGAAGATCGACAAGTCAGAAGACCGACGGAGGAAAACACCGGCTGAGAACACTGAGATGGGGAAAGGATGTGTAAGTATGTGGTAGTGACAGCCGTTAGGGTGCGAGTAAGGTAAGTGTGCGATGTTGACGGTCTGTAGGGATAGGGGTGGGATAAGTGAGTTAGGGTTAGGGCGCGGGTTAAGTAAGGGTGCAGTAGTGATATTTTTTGGGTTAGGGGTGGGTTAAGTGAGTTAGGGTTAGGGCGCGGGTTAGGTGAGTGTGCGATAGTGACGGACCTTAGGGTTAGGGTTTCAGTTAGGGTTGTAGATAGTTGTGTATGTAAGGGTTAGTGTTGGTTTGTAAGGATTTTGGTGTGCTTGTGTTGTGTGTGTGGGTTTTGGACAGGGATTTGTTTTGTTTGTTGTTATGATGTGTCAGTGTATGAGGTGTCGTGTTTGTGAACTGTCGATTATGTGGTGTCGGTGAAGTCGTTGTCGGTGTTATGAAGTGTCGATGTTGTCAGGTAGATCCATATATATATATATATATATATATATATATATATATATATATATATATATATATATATATACATATCTATATATCTATAGATATATATATATATATATATATATATATATATATATGTTTAACATATGTCCAGAACATGGAGTGGGGTCATACCTCAGCACCAATAGTCTCAACCTCTTAGTTCAAGGGGATGTCATGCAAGTATTACAGGTATAAATATACACTGAAAACGAAAAAGATAATCCACAACCAGGGAGCAATAAATTATAAGGCATAAAATCCTGGTGTCGGAGCGACCAAAGCTGAAACCAATGGAGTTGGTAAAATGTTCAAAACCACAAATGTCCACCAAATAAATGATCCAAACAGTTCTCAGTAAAATCTTTAATTCACCACATCAGACATAGGTAAGCGCTTTCAACCACAAAGGGCTTCATCAGACCATACAACTTCAGAATATAATGAAGCATTTTATAGAAGAAAAGGTGCCAAACCATCACAATTAATCGATCAACACCCATTAAAAACAATTACATTATTAAGAGTCCTATGCATATACAATAAGGATATACTTACAAATAAATGCAAATTATGTGCTTACAGAATGTGAGTACAAATTCATTCAACATGTATATATAAAAAACAAACACGTGAGTAAAATACACATCAATTTGCATGTAACATCATATTCAAAATATATATAAAAAATATATAACTCTAACTAGCCACATATTAAAAACAATAAAATAAGCTGATGATTAATAGGTATTATGTCTACTACATCATCAAAGGTAGATTATACACATAAATGATTCAGATAGTGAATCATTTAAGTCTCCTGTTCTTTAAAAAGGGTCTCAATGACACTTTATTGTTCACACCGGACTGTCTATCACTCCTTAACCTAATAATCCACTTGGCATCCTGTGTCTCTGTTCTACCTCTAGTATCTCCAGCTCTGGAACTAACAGGAATTCTCGCTATCACTTTAAACAAGAAAGTGTGGGTTTGGTCTGTACTGATGTAATGCTTGGACAGAGCGTTCACAAGGGAACCAATTCTGATCTGATACAAGTGTTCCCTTATTCTGTCCTTAATTTTCCTGTCAGTCTTCCCAACATAGAATGCATCACATGAGACACAATATGCTAAGCAGACCACATGCTCAGATTGACAGTTAGCATGGACCCTAAACACAAACCTCTCACCACTTGAAGGATTAAAAAAATAACCATTACAGTCAATGTTACTACAAAAGTTGCACTGATTACATGGAGATGTACACGCTGGTACCATGGGATGATGTATATGCCTATTATGACATAGTAGTTCCTTCAGATTGGGTTTATGTTTATATACAAAGCGAGGGGTGTCGGTAATAACTTCTCTAATATCAGGGTCTATTGAAAGAATACACCAATGCATTCTAATGATGTCATTAATTACACCTACATCCTGTGTGTAGAAAATGGGTATTCTTATCTCATTCTTATTCACTGGATTATCATCACAGTCATGTCCCCTCTCACAACAGTCTGAAAAATATGGAGTAGCCTTATCCATTCTCAGTATAGGCAAATCATGAAATCCTTTCTGTATATCACTACTTTTATACGCTCTAGCTTCAAATCTAGTGCACAAGTCACTATGTTCTTTATCCAAATTCTCCAGTAGAGGTGTATAACGTGAAACTCTCATGACTTGACCTCTCACTATAGTCCCAAAAATATATCCTGGGTGCATGCTATGTCTATGTAGAAATGCATTCCTGTGGCATAATTTCCTGTATAACCCTGTATTCAACATGTATGTCTATATATATATATATATATATATATATATATATATATATATATATATATATATATATATATATATATATATATATATATATATATACATATATATCTATATATATATATATATGTGTGTGTGTTTAATATATGTCCAGAGCATGGAATGGAGTTATACCTCATCACCAATAGTCTCAATCTCTTAGTGCAGGGGGATGTCATGTAAGTATTTCAGGTATAAATGTACACTGTTGCTACTGTAACAGGGGTTGTCTTAGCAGAAATGTTGTGTGTGGGAGATCACATCTGCTCATGACATGTATGCCATCAGTTACTGACAGACATCCTAAGGCAATCATGGTACAGTACCACAGATATCACAGTAATGGTCCTGTGGAATACAGCAGAGATATGATCAATAAATGTGGACAGTCTGGCACACTCTGGTCAGTCCAGAGGTATACAAAGAATCCCTTAGTGCAAGACATGTGGACCAAGCCTGACAATGTAGGTGGTAACAGCCATGTAAATGCGTATATCACATAAATACTGGAATACATATGCCCACACAGTTTATGCATTCACACACTCCTGTCTGTCCTGACACATAATAACTGGTGGTGCAGAGGTCACATGCCCACATACTACCCACTAGTTAGTGACATACATCTGTACAGCATCCCATTGCTTTGTCAGAAATACATGACAGTTGTGGTGGCCCAGCAGTAGTACATCTGACAAATATCTGGACATAACATCACACTGGGTAAATACACTGAGCTGCTAAACTACAGGCATACTGCCACAACACTGGCCTACATTTCTTATGAGGGAATACACATGTATCTGCAAATATAGCAGCGTGTCTGGGACATGTTGTGTAGACAGATTGTTATTATCTGATGTGCCATTCCTGACTTCATGTGATGAGAACTGGCAATGGAACCAGGTTGACCTGCACCTACATTGACAGCATGATACAGGTATTCACTGGTGTCAGTGGCATCTACCCATACAGGGCATGTGTATAAGGCATGGTATTTCCTTTCTTGTTTACATTTTCTGAGCCTACAGATGTTGCAGGTGCCCAGTGGGGAATATAGCAAAGGGCCACTGTATGTAATGACTTGCCTATTGTAGGCATGGGACAGGGTGCCATGTCCTCTGTAGTCCACTGTAATCACACCGTGGTTACTATCTGTGGGAACTACCAACACAGAGGTTGTTGCCTAGCCAAGTGTCTGTGTGTATGAGACATGGGTGGAGAGTGTTCTCAATGTAATACAAGGGTTGCCTATATTGTTCCCCAATCCATGATGTCTCGTGTCACATGTAGGGTATTTATTTATTTACATTTGTTGACTGGGAAAGTCTGACTGGATGTAGATCCATTTTCAGCAGAGGCCCGGGGAGAAAAGCTTCACAAATTAAAATATTACAGACATAGTTACAGATGAAGAATCCTAGCAATTAAAATATTGCAAACATAGTTACAGATGAAGAACATAGTACATTCAGTAGATAACTAGCATCTTTTCCATCCACAAAGTCATAGCAGATATTAACAATTGTTACAATAAGAAGTTACTGCCGTATAATAAGTAGATAGGCATGGAAGTATCAGAGCTTGTTGTAATCAAAGGTAGTTTGTGGGGTGGAAGAGAGGTAGAGGGTAGATGGAGTGGGAGAAGTTAGAGGGGAGAGTTACAAGGACATAGCCAGCTTGTTTTTAGGTGCACTTTAAGTAAATCTTTGAAGTGGGTGCATGATGGTACAGAGGTTATTGTGGGGGGGGTGTTCCATAATTTGGCTATAGCACTGGAAAATTGTGCTTCTCCAGCAGTGTTCATGGCTCTAGTAACCTGTAATTGATTTTTTTTGCTGGATAGTGGTCTGGTGGTGAGATAGGGTTGGAGTAGATTCTGGAGGGATGGGACCTTTAGAGGATGGTTTACTAGTTTGTGGATGAATGTGACTTGATACCATTGAAGGAGGTGAGAAGTTCTAGCCAGCCTAGTTCGGTAAGTGAGAGACAGTGGTGACTGTGGTAGGATGCCCTGGTGGTGAATTTGGCGATGTTTGTTGTAGTAGGTCTCAAGTTTATTTAGATCACATTGCCTTAGGCTGGTATATATTGGAGAGGCATAAAGTAGGGTGGAGATAAGGTGCGAATTTGCAACTGAAATCCTAGCTGCTTTGGTGAAGAGTTGCTTATTTCTGTATAAGGCTCCTAGTTTTTTGTGGACTTTGTTATGGTCATGGATATGTGAATGTCAAATTTGAGATTGCTGTCTATTTTAACTCCTAACAATTTGGTGTGATCTGTTGGGTGGATAATGGTGTTGTCTTTTGCTGTGATGTTAAAGTGAGAGTTGTTTTGAGTATGTTTGGTGGGTTTGAAGATGAGGAGTTTAGTTTTTTTGGGTTGAGTATTAACTGGGCATTGGATAGCCAAGTTTCAACAGAGGAAAAGGCATCCTGTGTGACCTTTTGCATTCAGATAGGGACTGGGATGAGCAGATGATGGTTAGGTCATCTGCATATTGTATGAGTGTGCCATGTTTGGTGGCAGAGGCTAGATTATTGGTGAAAATAGAGAAGAGTAGGGGTCCAAGGATGGATCCTTGGGGAACACCAATAGAGACAGGTAGTTGGGGAGATATGTCATTTTGTCATGCAACAGATTGCTGGTGGTCAGACAGGTAACTCTGAAACCAGTTTGTGACTAATTGTGAGAAGGATAGGTTATTGAGTACAGAGATGAGTTGGTTGTGTGGGACCATGTCAAATGCTTTAGATAGGTCTAGGAAAGTAGCAGAGGAGAGATGGCCATTGTTTTTATGGTGAAGGATAGTGTTAGTAAAAGAGAATAAGGCAGTGGTTGTGCTATGGTTTGGTCAGAAACCATTTTGAGTATTAGAAAGGAGGTTGTTAGTAAGGAGATATCCTAAGATTTGAGAGTGAATGTATCTCTCTATTATTTTGGAGAGTGGAGATAGAACCACTATGGGGTGGTAGTTGGTTAGTTCTGTGGAGGGGCTGCCTTTGTGGTGGGGAATTATGTGTGATATTTTCCATAGTGTAGGAATGTAGCATTCTGACAGAGATCGATTAATCAAGATTGATACTGGGTAGGCTAGGGCGTCAACTGCAATTTGTAGGAATTCACTTAGAAGGTTGTCTACTGCTAATTTTGTGGGTTTAAGTTTAGTTAAGAGTTTTCTTATGTTGGAGGTAGGAATGGGAGAAAATGAGAAGAGTGTGGGGAGATTACTGGGTTAAGGTGTGGGGTGTAGGGGAGGGGGGTTGTGTTGTCTAGCTAGTGATAGTACGGTTTGTGTGAAGTGTGTGTTGAATGAGGTAGCAATAGTTTCTGAAGAGTGAGGAGTGTTAGGTGGCCAAAGCAGGGCAGTGGAAGTTGTAGTGACTGTGAATGGCCTCAAAAGCATTGATCTCTACACAGACAAACAAACACACACAAAGTTTTACATTTGTATGTTTGGGATTAGAACTCTACCAAACTAGTATATCACACTATAGCATTATGCAGTCATAGCACGCGCCACAGAGCTTACTGTGCTGTTCTTTCCCCAAAGGTGTATTTCAAAGTGAATGACATCAGCATGCTTGCCAAAGCAGGGCAATGGAAGTTGTAGTGACTGTGAATGGCCTCAAAAGCTTTGATCCCTATACAGACAAACACACAAAGTTTTACAATTGCCATGTCTGGGATTAGACCTCCTACCTAACTAGTACATCACACTACAGCATTACTCCATTATAGCACATGCCATGGAGCTTAGTGGGCTACTCCTTCCCCAAAGGTGTATTTCAAAGTGAATGACATCAGCAGACTTGCCAAAGTAGGGCAATCGAAGTTGTAGTGACTGTGAATGGCTTCAAAAGCATTAATCCCTACACAGACAAATACACGCAAAGTTTTATAATTGTCATGTCTGAGATTAGAACGCCTACCTAACTAATACATCACAATACAGCATTACACAGTTATAACACATGCCATGGAGCTTAATGGGCTACTCCTTCCACAAAGGTGTATTTCAAAGTGAATGACATCAGCAGGCTTGCCAAAGTAGGGCAATGGAAGGTGTAGTGACTGTGAATGGCCTCAGAAGCATTGATCCCTACACAGACAAACAGACGCACACACAAAGTTTTACAGTTGCCATATCTGGGATTAGAATGCCTACCTAACTAGCACATCACTCTACAGCATTACACAGTTATAGCAGGCACCACAGAGCTTACTGGGCTACCCCTTCCCCAAAAGTGTATTTCAAGGTGAATTACATCAGCAAGCTTGCCAAAATAGGGTAATGGGGAGTGTAGTGAGATGCACACACACACACACACACACACACACACACACACACACACACTTGCCATATCAGTGATTAGAACTCCTACGAAACTAGTACATCACACTATAGCATTACACAGTTATAGCACACACCACAGAGCTCATAGGGCAGCTCCTTCACCAAAGGTGTATTTCAAGGTGAATTACATCAGCAGGCTTGCCAAAGTAGGGCAATGGGGAGTTCAGTGTGTGTGCATGGGCCATAAACTATTCATCTGGAAGCAGACAGACAACACTCAGGCACACACATGTTTTTTTTTTTTTTCAGTAATAAATCTTTATTATTTTCCAATTGTTAATACAATACTACAATATATATACATTATATACATTAGTGCTTCCAACAGTTACATGAGATCATTATACATTGAGATAAAATTCTGAAAAGAGTATTAAAGATCTAGTATCAATATACAGGCTTATCAATACTAACTTCCATATTAAGTATGTACTTCCAGGGGATAACTGGATTAGAACTTTAAGCCAACACAATATTAAAGATTTGCTCCCATATTTTTGTATTATTTATATTTTTCTTATGATCTTTGATTAGTAATTTATGTGCTAGAATATGTTTTATTGCTACACTTTTAAAGTTTCCCCATGACTTCTGAGATGGATTCAGCCAATTTGTAGCTATATAAAGCTTCATTAACAAGAAAATATTTATAAGTATGATCATTTGAGATCTGTCCAAGTTATTCGGAGGAATATGAAGAATCATAAACTCCCAAGAAAGTGTGGACTGTTGATAACCCATTTTTTGTAATTGAATTTTTAAAGAGTTCCAAAGTTTAAATATACATTTACAGCTCCAGAACATGTGTAAAAGGTCAGCCGTTTGATCAGTACAATATGGACATTTAGGTGAATTTTTAGAGTTGAATTTATGCAGACTGAGACAAGTGTAATAAGCATTGTTAAATATCATCAGCTGAGTAAATAATAACTTTTGAAGCAATACTGATTTTAAGGTTAGGTTAATTGCTTTCAATATTTTATTATCATCAGTCAGTAATATTTTATCCTTCCAGTATTTTGATAAGAGTATTTGGTTTTTATATTTCACATCTTTAACCAAATTATATGAAGACGTTATATATTTAGAGTCCTGCATAAGAGTTTGCCATAGATTTGAACAATTGGTTAAATCTTCTTCTTTAATTTTGAAATTACTAAAATAACTTATGGAAAGATCCTTTAATTGTTTCATTATAATTAAATAGGAGTTAGGAAGGCTCATCTCTCTTAACATGTCATGTATTGAGATACCAAGATAAGGATATAGATCAAGTACGGTTAAATCAACTATAAGTGGAAATTTTTTAAAATCTATCAATTGATTATCGATTTTCAAATTAGGATTCTTGTGAAATGGTTGGAAAGTCATCATATATTGTAAGAGATTTAATGATTTAAACAGGTTTTGTAACGATATTATATATATAGTCTAATATGCTCCATCAAAGCATACAATTTAAGGGTATCTTTATTTAAAAAGGGTAATGCTTTAGAGTTAATACCCAATCTAACAGCATGTTTATAATTCAGAATCAACCACTTAGGTGACCATTTACTACTGGATATGTCAAAATTAACCACTCTTAGAATTCTATTAGAGTTTATTATTAAATAATATAATTCAAAATTAGGTAAGTCTAAACCACCCTTATTTTTCGGAGTCATCAATTTGTCATAAGATATTCTAGTTTTTCTAGGTTCCCATACAAGTCTAGCTAATTCCGTATGAATTTGTTTAAAGAATTTCTTAGAAATTGAGACTTGGGCAGCTCGAAAAATATATAATATTCTGGGGAGTACATTCATTTTAATAACTGAAACCTTTGCCATTGTTGGTAATTTCAGATTATTCCATCTTTTTAAATCAGACAATATATGATCCCAAATCAGCTTAACATTGTTCACATAGAAATCTCTATTATCTGTGGAAAAAACAATACTCAAATATTTTATTTTTTCTTCGGATTTTAACTGACCTACCAATGGTAAAAGCGAAAAGGGTTTAGGCGTTTTTAAAGGAAATAAATTGTTTTTTTTTTTAATTTATTTTGTAATTAGATATTTCTGCAAAATCTTCTAGTGCTTTTAGTATTTTCTTATAGGTTCTGAAACAGGCGTCATACAGTAAATATTAAGGTCATCAGCAAAAGCAGCCATGGATATTTTATACCATATATTATTGGGGCATTATGATATGTATTTTGCTTAATATGTAAAAATAATGGTTCTAAATATAAATTGAATAATATAGGAGATAACGGACAGCCTTGATGGGTTCCATTCTTAATTTGTATTCTTTTTGAGAAGTTTTTATTAATGTATAAAGTTGTATAAGGATTATTATATAGTTTTTTTAATGTTAAAATAAAGTCTTGGGGTATATTGAAATATGGTAAAATATCAAACAAAAATTTTAAATTAACTCTATTGAAAGCTTTTTGTGCATCAGTTATGAGTGCGTAAACATTAAGATTTCTATGACTGGCATAAGAAATTAGTGTATGAAGTGATAACGTATTATCAGTAGTTTGTCTGCCGTTTATAAAACCAGCTTGTTCATTAGATATTATTAAGTTTATTACCTTCTTCAATCTATTAGCTAAAATAGATGTCATAATTTTCATGTCTATATTTAAAAGTGAAATAGGCCTATAGTTATCTGGGTTTTGAAGATCTGCATTCTCTTTAGGTATAAGAATTGTTTTCGAAGCATTAAAGTGTGGATCATTAATTTTATTGTTGATTATATAATTAAATAGATGTGGAAGTATTTTACCTAACATATCACAAAAAGTTTTGTAAAACTCTGCAGTCAGACCATCCGGTCCTGGAGCTTTATGCAGTTTCAAATTATTAATTGTATCTGTTATCTCCTCAGAGGAAATTGGTTTAATTAAACCCACATGAGATTCATCACCAATTTTCAGAAAGATAATCTTCTGCAGAAAATCGTCATTAATCTTATTTGTAAGTAATCCCTGATGCTTTCAGATGGTGACAGATATTACACCCAAACAATTACTATGGCTTACTGCTGGAATGTGTCTTGCTGGGATGCATTTGTTTGGCACTGCAGTTGTGAGAACTTGGCCCTGTCATTGGCAGTACTGGCCAATGGCCACCAGGACAAAACCCACCATGCCTACATGCTGACCACCTCACAAATATAAAACAAAAACCCTAACACAAAAGCCCGGCATATTGTACACATGCTACAATCTATCCTGCTACTTTGGCCAGCTCAGGTAATCTGTGCTCCACTGTTATTATACCTACAATACATGTTCTACATTTCTACATAGGTTTGGGGGACACCTGACAACTGTACACATTTGCTATGACTGTACTGGTATTTAAAGGTACTCCATTTTTTTGTATTCTGCCCTATCATGCAGACTAGAGGCATATCAGTGTACTACAGTTCTTATTTTTTATTGTCCTACATTTCTTTTTTAGACTTCTTACCCCTCAGAACAAACATCCAACTGCCTGTCCTGTTGTAGTCTGTCTGTGTAGGTCTGGGGGCTGTTCTCCTAGCCATAAAACAGAGGCCTTAGCACACCCTTTTCTTTGTGTTTGTCAAACCCTGTCCTGCTGGCTGAGACTGTTGTTGGGTATGTGAGCCTCCTGACTGGCATGTGTGTGTCCTATTTTGGCCCACCACACCTGCAGTGGGTTTTGTCACCTTGTCTAGTACTGGCTACTATGGTGACACCAGTATTTGTTACAGATTTCATGCTCCCAAATATAGGTGTCTACTATCTTATTCACCCTTTATTCCCTTGTGCTCACATCCATACCATAGATACAAGTAAAAAAACATACTACTCCATTCAGCAATTGATAGGAGAGTGACTTACCTTGTGGCTGTGCCAGTATTGAGGATGGTGCTGGAGGGCTGACTATTTTGGATGCACATAGTACACTCCTATACATGGTTAAGAAGGTAGTGTCATGTTTGGCATCCCTTTTACTGTATGGAGTCAGAGAGGGTGTCTTTCCCCTGGGTTCCTACCATGTCAGTGTATGTGCTATGCATTGCCTCTTCCCAAGGCCTGGGCATACTGGGCATGCCTCCTTCTGCCTACTGGGAGGCTCAGGTTGTTCCTCCTCTGAGTCACTCTGTGCCTGTGCAGGCCTTGGCAATGGTGGGGGGGTGTGGGCCCCGCCCTTTCTTTTCCTGCTGGGTGTTTACAGGAAAATTGTGTGCATGGCACATACAATGACAATTTGGGTACATGTAGCTGGTGAGTACTGCAAGGCTCCACGGATATGTCCAGGCACCAGAACCATGACTTGAGCATCCCAAACACATGCTCTATTATTTATTCTGGTCTTTTTGTGCCTCATTATGGAGTTCTTGTTCAGGTGTGTGTGCATTTCTGATGGGTGTCATCAGCCAGGCTCCAGTGCATAACCAGCATCCCCACTAGGTGGCCATATGGGATGTCCCCATTGGCAAATCTCTGGTACAGCTGCATCATATGCCAGATGTGGGAAGTGATAGCTTCCAGGGGGCCCACAATTCCCTGGGCATCCCATGACCTGGCAGTTGATGGAGGGGGAAACCCTTGTGGTTTATGTAGACCCTACCCCCCTCACCCGGGGGGTGCTTTGATGTGTATTTCTGCAGTCTATAGCACCCACTACCTCAGGGTATTCTGCTATTTGGTGGAAGAGACATATTGCTGGCAACACCTCACAGGTATTGAGGAAATATATGTGCTCAACGGCATGTGCTGACATGGCATCCAGGAACTGGTGGAGTACCCTGGATGCTAATGCCTGTGAGATCCCCATTATATCCCCATTTGACATTTGGAAGGTACCTGTGGCTAGTATTCTTAAGGCTACACATACCTTATTATCCACTGGGATGGGTTCCCCTCTTTTGGTTCTGTGTGTGAGGCATGGCTGGCACAGCTCAACAATTTGCTGTAGGAGGTCCCTGTCCACCCTATAGCTCTCCACTATCTCCAGCCCATGTAGCCCCTGGTAGGTTACCCTGGGTCTGTACACTCTTCTCCTTCTCCTCACTGTGGGTTGGTTTGAAATTTTCATCCTCACCACCCTCAGCCTCTTCCACATGTTGATTTATTGAGCTTTCAGCCCCCATCATTTTGTTGCTTTTGTTGGTAAAATTTCCCATTTGTGTACACCGGGGGTGTAGAGTTTGTGGGGAAAAAACCAAGGAAAGGGGAAAAGGGGGGTTTTAAGTTTTTAATGTTAAAATAAAGTCTTGGGGTATATTGAAATATGGTAAAATATCAAACAAAAATTTTAAATTAACTCTATTGAAAGCTTTTTGTGCATCAGTTATGAGTGCGTAAACATTAAGATTTCTATGACTGGCATAAGAAATTAGTGTATGAAGTGATAACGTATTATCAGTAGTTTGTCTGCCGTTTATAAAACCAGCTTGTTCATTAGATATTATTAAGTTTATTACCTTCTTCAATCTATTAGCTAAAATAAATGTCATAATTTTCATGTCTATATTTAAAAGTGAAATAGGCCTATAGTTATCTGGGTTTTGAAGATCTGCATTCTCTTTAGGTATAAGAATTGTTTTCGAAGCATTAAAGTGTGGATCATTAATTTTATTGTTGATTATATAATTAAATAGATGTGGAAGTATTTTACCTAACATATCACAAAAAGTTTTGTAAAGCTCTGCAGTCAGACCATCCGGTCCTGGAGCTTTATGCAGTTTCAAATTATTAATTGTATCTGTTATCTCCTCAGAGGAAATTGGTTTAATTAAACCCACATGAGATTCATCACCAATTTTCAGAAAGATAATCTTCTGCAGAAAATCGTCATTAATCTTATTTGTAAGTAATCCCTGATGCTCGCCATACATTTGAGAGAATATTAGTTCAAAGGTATTCATAATATCTTCAGTATTAGTATGTCTTTTATTATTAAACTGTATTTCAGGAATTTGAGAAGGTATTTTCGATTGATTAATGATACGAGCTAGTGCTTTTCATGGGGTCTGAATGTGATTAGCATATTTTACCAGTATTTTGTGTTCATAAAATGACAATCTACTATTCTGTAGCAAGAAAAGATCCTTTTGACATTTTAATAACTCCGTTTCAGTTTGTTTGTTATAGTTCCCAATTAAATCCTGATCTAATAGCTTAATTTTAGATTCCAGTTCTTGTATGTCTCTAGTTTGTATTTTCTTATAATAAGTAGCTTTTTGAAGAAAGATTCCTCTTATTTGTGTTTTGGTCGCCGCCCATTCTATATCAGGTGAATGTCGGTGATTGGAGAGGTTAACTAGTAGAAGATTAAAGGTCTCTTGAACTTCATTGATTATATCTTCTTTATTTAATAAATTCGGATTTAGAGACCAATTATAACCTCTATGACGCATACTATTTCTAATGTCTTTGTTAAAAGTTAATGTGATTCTAGAATGATCCGATAAGTGTCGAGCTTGTATAGATACACAGGGATATAAATTAATTAGTACGTCTGAAATCAAGAAAAAATCAATCCTAGACCACATTTTGTGACAAATTGAATAAAATGTGAAGTTATTTGAATTTATTTGATTGTTTGTATATTTAAAAGGGTCATATAATTTAAAATCTGTTTTAAGTTCCTTTAATGCTATTACTGCTTGATTATTAAAAGACCTGTGTGAACTTGATTTATCCAATTTGGGATCTTGATACGTATTCCAATCACCTCCTATTATTATATAACAATTATTATATTGATTCAGGATAAAATAAAGTGATGCTATAAAAAGTTATTGATTGGTACACGGGGCATATATATTAAGAAGTAGGACAGGTTTATCATAAAGGGTAGATGAAAGAATCACATAACACCATCTTGTCTATTTTAGAATCTAGAATTTTCTCTTGATGCTGATTTTTAATAATAATAGCCACTCCTGCACTATTAGTTGTCCATTCTGAAGCTACAACCTCTCTAATCCATTTCTTATCCTTAACAACAGCCCATTGGTCATTGGTCAAATGGGTTTCTTGTAGTAAAATAAAATATGCCTTTGACTGGAGAAATAGATGAAGAAATAATTTCCTTTTTTTCAAGTTCTGGAGCCCCTTAGCATTCTATGAATCTATTATCCACATACTAAGATCTTTAATTCGTTTAAGTATACTTTAAAATTGAGAAACTGTACTAAATTCAAATATACTAGCACAATATATATTATCTGGAAGCAATCTTGACATCTCATCCCATACCAGTGCCTATCCACTATTCCCCTGGACCAGGACATACATAGGTTTCTTACAATGTTAAAAATTTTACGGGTAAATAACCTTACTAAATATCTATTCTTTACCTTACAAAATATAACATCAAAAGCATGCAAAAAAACCTATAAAAGCTACATCTAACTCTACAAAGCCTAACCAAAACATTCCCTAATAAACACTGATAAATATCCACAGTTCTTGAACAAACTGTTTAGTTAAACATATCAAGTAAGTGGTCTTAACTGCACATATAGTTACTGTAGGCACACAGGTTTAAATTTAACAGGTAAGTGTATACAACTGGTAGATGAGTAATGACTTGTACAGTTATGTTACACAGTTATCACAAGCACCACAGACACTATAGTGCTGAGGTATTCCAGAGGCAAATTGTAGATATTTTCACATCATGTGGTTTCTGCCAATTGGATGTGTGCTGGGTGGGACAGGCCTCATGATGGGAGGCTCTCTGTCACTGTCTGTCACTCTCTTCCACACATCTATGTATGTGTAAGTTTGGCCTATTATAGTGTGTTGTCCTTGGATATATGTGTGTATTCCTATCTGATGTGTGTGCAAAGCATGACTGGTGTCCAATGTGGAGTGTGTGCACGAATATCTATGACTGTCAGATATGTATAGTCCACTGTTGTTGACAGATATGGGCTTCATTTCTTTAAGTGTGGGAACATGCACAGCATGACCTTTCATTATTTTGTTGTTAGACATGGACTTCATTTCTCTAAGTGTGGGAGCATGCCCAGTATGATCTTCTGTATTGAATGTGTGAATCCATTCCAGGTAGGTTGTACTCCAGTGCAGGTTTTCTGTGTTCTACACCTACAGCTAGCAACTTGTTTGTGTGGGATATCTGTAGAATGGTTGACAATATAGGGTCAAAATAGGCAAAGGATAGTGGGTTACTGTAAGTAACTGTGTCTGTGCTGCTTCTGCTACATGGTTTTGGTGTTATCAGAGATATTCAGACATATGCACTGTTATACACTGTGATGTTTTATGTCATCAGCTACTGTCAGGTATATATATTTGCTTGCAGTAATTTCCTGGGTAACACAGGGTGAATTAAGCTGTGTCCAGTATTGTGGTCTGCAGCCTACATATCCTTGCACAATCATGCCATTCTGGAGGGGAAACTGCAGACTCTTGCTGATGGATCTGTGTAAATGGTTCAGCACCTTGGTACAGTGGTGGCTGAGGATCCCATGTTTGTACATCCATCGACTTAACAGTATGGCCATATCCTGCTGTGGCCATACTGCACAGCTGTACAGATTCACACAGGTTACTCAGAGGCAGGGGTCATATTTCTGGTCATTACCCCTTCAGATTGTGGTTTACAAGCAGGTTTGTAGCCACCTATTTCTGCGTTTGCAGGCAGGGATAGTGTGTGCACATAGCTGAGTTTCAGACTTCACACACTCCATGGCGTCCATGCTCCTACCCCCCCCCCCATTACTCTGTCCTCTTTCAAACATTATGCAAACATTATCTAATAAGTTCCCTATAGTTATCACTTCATTCCAGCAGTATTTTGGGGTTGGTCCACAGTACATGCAGTAGGACATAGTGGACATGTTACTGGGATTTGTCGACATGGCCTTGCATTTGAGTCTGTGGACTGTGTCATGTTGTTATTTGGGAGTCCATGACATAGCATACATTGACAGTATGGGTGAGACACAGGCCTTTGACAGAGGACTGTAGGGAATATAGTAGTGATGCAAGCCATCTGTAGCAGGCCATTGCATTGTGTCACTCCTACAGTCCCAGGCTGTAAGCCACTATATTCCCCTGGGGTGACAGGAAGGTGTGCAAGGTGTTACTGTCAATAGTTTCTGTCATTACTTATCCAGTGGTGTGGATGCTGGCAGGGTGCTGCTTACAGCTAGGGACACACCTGCATGGGACAACTCTTCAACATGCTGCATTATGTAGCTATTTCCATACAGAGATGGGGGTCCTATTGTACTCATTCCCAACAGCAGGGATATGACCTGTAAGGTACTTGTGGCTGATGGTGGGGTGAGCTGGGTGCATGTGTGCTATGGAAGCTACTTGCAGCTGACTCACAGATATACATGGGACATTCCACTTATGCTGGCTTGTGCAGGGACATCTGCAGTTTATCAATACATTATACCTGTGACCTTTGTGGTCTGCCAGTGTTTGGCCAGACAACATCGATATTCCATACTACAAACCCAACTAATGTGCTGCTAACCTGTATGTACAATTCCAAAGGTGTGTCCATTTGAGAGTAACATTTTATACACTGTATGCCTAGGGTACTTCCACCTGTGTACTGTTTGTATGTCTGGGCCCACATTCATGCCATGTCCATCTTTCAGATGGTGACAGATATTACATCCGAGCAATTACTATGGCTTAATGCAGGAATGTGTCTTGCTGGGATGCATTCTGTTTGGCACTGCAGTTGTGAGAACTTGGCCCTGTCATTGGCAGTACTGGCCAATGGCCACCAGGACAAAACCCACCATGCCTACATGCTGACCACACTCACACAATATGCAACACAAACCAACCTAACACACACAGCCCGGCATATTGTACACATGCTACAATCTATCCTGCTACTTTGGCCAGCTCAGGTAATCTGTGCTCCACTGTTATTATACCTACAGATACATGTTGCTACATTTCTACATAGGAATGCGGGGGGGGGGTACACCTGACAACTGTACACATTTGCTATGACTGTACTGGTATTTCAAGTACCCCACTTCATTCTGTATTCTGACATATCATGCAGACTAGAGGCATATCAGTGTACTACAGTTCTTATCTTTTATTGACCTAAATTTCAGTTTCAAACTTCTTACTCTTCAGAACTAACATCCCACTGCCTGACCTGTTGTTAGTCTGTCTGTGTAGGTTTGGGGGGCTGTTCTCCTAGCCATCAAACAGAGGCCTTAGCACAGCTTTTCTTTGTGTTTGTCTATGCCTGTCCTGCTGGCTGAGACTGTTGTTGGGTATGTCAGCCTCACTGACTGGCATGTGTGTGTCCTATGTACACACATTTGGCCCACCACATGTCCTGCAGGGCGTTTTGTCACCTTGTCTAGTACTGGCTACTATGGTGACACCAGTATTTGTTACAGATTTCATGCTGCCAATATAGGTGTCTACTATCTTATTCAGCCTCCCGATTCCCTTGTATGCACACATCCATACCATAGATACAAGTAACAAAACATACTACTCCATTCAGCAATTGATAGGGAGAGTGACTTACCTTGTGCCTGTGCCAGTATTGAGGATGGTGCTGAAGGGCTGACTATGTCAGATGCACATAGTACACTCCCTATACATGGTTAAGTACAGGTAGTGTCATGTTTGGCATCCCTTTTACTGTATGTACGAGTCAGAGAGAGGTGTCATTCCCTGGGTTCCTACCATGTCAGTGTATGTGCTATGCATTGCCTCTTCACCAAGGCCTGGGCATACTGGGCATTCCTCCTTCTTCCTACTGGGACAGGCACAGTTTGTTCCTCCTCTGAGTCACTCTGTGCCTGTGCAGGCCTTGGCAATGGTGGGGGGGGGGGCTGTGTGGCCCTGCCCTGTGCTTTTCCTGCTGCAGCTGTTTCCACAGGATCATATTGAGTAACATGGCACATACAATGACAATTTGGGTACATGTAACTGGTGAGCACTGCAAGGCTCCACCGGATATGTCCAGGCACCAGAACCATGACTTGAGCATCCCAAACACACGCTCAATTATGATTCTGGTCTGTGTGTGTGCCTCATTATGGAGTCCTTGTTCAGGTGTGTGTGCATTTCTGATAGATGTCATCAATCACGGCTCCAGTGCATAACCAGCATCCCCCACTAGGTGACCATATGGAATGTCCCCATTGGCAAATCTCTGGTACAGCTGCATCATATGCCAGATGTGGGAATCGTGATAGCTTCCAGGGTTGCCAGCACACACATTCATTATAATGCCGTGGGTATCGCTCATGACCTTGCAGTTGATGGAGGGGAAGCCCTAGCGGTTTATGTAGACCCTACCCCACTCACCGGGTGGTGCTTTGATGTGTATGTGCGTGTAGTCTATAGCACCCATTACCTTGGGGTATTCTGCTATTTGGTGGAAGAGACGCATATTGCTGGACAACACCTCACGGGTGTTGAGGAAATATATGTGCTCAACGGCATGTGCTGACATGGCATCCAGGAACTGGTGGAGTACCCTGGATGCTGATGCCTGTGAGATCCCCATGATATCTCCGGTTGGCCTTTGGAAGGTACCTGTGGCTAGTATTCATAGGCCTACACATACCTTGGTATCCACTGGGATGGGTTCCCCTCTGGTGGTTTTGTGTGTGAGGCATGGCTGGCACAGCTCAATAATTTGCTGTAGGAGGTCCCTGTCCACCCTATAGCACTCTACTATCCCCAGCTCATGTAGCCCCTGGCAGGTTGTCCTGGGTCTGTACATTCTTCTTCTTCTCACTGTGGGTTGGTCGTCAGAATTCTCAACCTTACCACCCTCAGCCTCTTCCACATGTTAATTTATTAGAGCAAATACAGGCCCTATCATTTTGTTGCTTTTGTTAGGTAAAAATACCCATTTGTGTACACCAGTGGTGTAGAGTTTGTGAGAAAAACCAGAGGAAAAGGTGTTTACATAGTTTATACTAGTGTGCTGGGCTGGGCTGCTGCCTGTGTAATTGGCTGATTCTGATACATTTCACCTGCTAGCTATGCTAGTTCTCCTTAATTACCTTCCTACTACTGTTTTCCCTTCCCATTGCTTTCCTGTTTAAGCCACGAGGCGAGCTGTGCAAACACAGTGCTCAGATGTGCACGGAGCTGCTATTTCCTGGTTTACTTTTTTTTTCATTTAAAACATGGTGCATGGCACACACACCCATTTAAGCACTGTAAAGAGTGCTTGGCAGCTTCAGACACACCCCCTCGCTTAGCTCTCCTAAGCTAAGGGCAAACCCAAGCCACAGGGCTCCAATAAGCTTACAGTATGCCTGACACACCCCTCTATGATGTCAGCTAGCTCTTAGGCTTGCACCATGGTCTTCCTGCACCTACATGGTTGGTGCAGGCTAGCCATGAGGGGAAATCTGAGATTCAGTATCATTCCCCTCAATTGCATAGGATTGCTTGCTAATGCCTAGTTAAAGCTTTTTTCAGGGGTTTTTTTTATTTTCCAGCTGATCCCGTTTGGATGCCACTGCCGTATGCTTAAACGGCCGAAATCGGCCAAAAAATTTAAAGTTTTTTTTTTTTTGCAACTGTTTTCCATGCCAATGGCCATATATTTGGCCATTGGCATGCTTTACATTATATATATATATACGCCCTTTATTTGAAGCTGTCAAGTCTCCGTTTTGTAGTTTGCAGAAATGTACTGGGTTACTAACCAAGTACATTTCTGCAGGTTACACTAGTCCTGCACAGATGGTTGCCTGCTTCTTGGATTGCAAATTTACCTCATTTGCATGTTTTCCACCTGCAAATAGGGTAATTTGCATTCAGGAGCTGTGTCAATGCAGGAATAGTGCAGGGGCACTCATGCACGTCCCAGGAGCTTGTTCCTGGATATCTCGGTGGCCATATTGCCTCCAGCAGCTCCTGCACTATTCCTGCATGCCGAACAGAGCTTGCTGAATCCTGGGGAGTGTCTGGCACATGCAAATGTCCCAAATCAAGAATAGATAACCAAAAAAAATAATTACTTTTATTCAGTCAATAGATACACAAGCTGGAATAACTGGAAAGGATCTCAAAATATCAGGAACAGAACAGGGAATAATAGATTCCTCAATTGGTTTAAAGAGGAATTGTGTACCTTTCTATGAGGTAACAGCTTAAAACAGATCAATAATTAATTTTCGTGAGCCAGTAATACACAGGATAGAATGTGTATGTATGTGTGTGTGGTCAATGTTGGCTGCTGCCACATATAACTCAAGTGATTATTCTGTGATTAACACAGCATTGGGTCATATTAATATCTCGTATCAAACTTTAACTTAATCATAAATTGCAAAGAAGCTGAACAATACTTAAACAAAGATGCTCACTGTGATCATTTTTTATGGTAAAGACACTCATTAGTCTAACTTTCTAATACCAGTATAAGTCAAAGGATATACTTAGTACTAAGATAGCTATGCATCCTGGGCATCAGGCACAAAGCTTAATGTATCCCTGAATCCAAAAGAAAGAAAACAGGGATATGGCACAGTTACCATCACTTGCACAAGGTGCTGTGGGGGGAACAGGAAGCCTAGGTTGAAACAAAGTTCAGTGAGTGTGTGTGAGTAAGAAAGAGAAGCAGGCAGACATTTGAATAAAGTAATAAATGGCCAGTGAGACAAATTAAGTTTTAAGCTTCATGGCTGAACTATGTAACTGTTGTGTGTGTGTCTGTATGGGTTCTCCAGGTGAAATTGGTGTATGAGTGTCTGCATGAACACAGCCAAGCTCTGTGCTAGCTTTAAGTCTTGGTATGTCATACAGCCTTGAGTTGTGCATGGTACAGGTGGCAGTTCATCATTGTCCTACCCAACTGTGAGAACTGGCTCTGCCAGGAGTTGCATTGGCAGACATTGAATCTGACACTGAGGTTGAAATACAACCATACAACCATACAAACATCAGATGCACTACTGCTACCTGAACACACTGATGTCTGCTGGATGAGCTTCCCTCATGAGGTAGCCCAGGACCATAACCACATAGCTTGCCACATCTGGGTGTGGATAGCTCAACTACTGACAGAGCAGTGGAAGCACTGCCACTATGGGAGCATGATCATGCATAGCCACATTGGCTAACAGCAGATGATGTGGCTGACTTATGCCCATGAGGATGCCATGAGGATGCCATTCCCCACAAGCAAATTTTCCACCACAGGCACCACCCATTCAAACATGCCATTCATCAAATCCATTGAATTGGAAACACTGTGGAGGCAGTCATGCATGTCAGCCAGTGCCACATCTACAACTGTAAGTATTTCCCTAGAGGACCTATGGGAACATGCCTGTGCCTCCATGATGGCCCTAAATATACATTGATTGGCATGGGAATAGGCACTTGGGTCAGCTGGAGGATGGACAGCAGGCCTCCTGAGAGTGCCCCAACAGCCGTCCTGTGTGGCACTTCAACCACACTTTGGCTATAGCCAGAGTCAATAGGCACTAAAGCCATAGTAACCACACTTCCCTGATCAATTTTTCTCACCCTCCACCAGTCTGATATCTGAGGGCTCACTAGAATTGGTATTACTGGCTGTATTTGATGGAATTACAGTGAATGGTTGTATGTCAACCTCAGTGTCCATATTCAATATCTGCATCCCCTGACTGTGCATCTGTTTGGTCACCATCATCATTAGAGTCTGCTGATACTCTGACATCGGGTGGTAGAAGTCCCACACTTCCACTGTCAGGATCACCTGTGATAATAAACAAAAACACAGGAAAAATGAATACCTACACTACTATAGTCCAATGTATGCTAACACACTAACAGTGGTGCCACCATTACAGACAGTACACCTGACAATGGACTGGATCTCTTCATTTGTGTTAGTGGTGGCTCTGCAGCATGCCCACCTACCCAGTACCCATTCATTCATGGGTCACTTGCAGCTGCTCTCCTCCATGCAGATAAGATTATGTTAGTGACCCTATGGCACACCTGATCATATGTCCTGCTGTGGCCACCTACTACATTCACATCTGCAACTATCTGCTGCCAAATTTGCATTCCGCCTGACATATCTCCACATCCCCTGTTGAGCAGAAAGTCACCATGCCACCTAAAAGCTTCCACAATGACCTGATTCACAGGGTCACTGAAGGGTGGTTTTTGGGGATTGAGACACCTGGGTGCCACAGTCCTAGGTGCCCTAAAACACAACAGAAGGATAATATACATAAGTATCACATAACCAAAACATTCATGTTCCCAGATAAAACAGAAAATGTAGCATTTCAGTTTTACTGTCTGGAGAAACATAAAACAGTCTAGATATTTGAAATATGAATGGCAGGAATTGTGTGGTTGTAATATATTACATTCATACACAAAGCAAGGCTGGATGCAAACAAGGGGAAGTAACAATAGTAACATATCCTTGTTTGTGCAAAAACAGAAATGCAGCTTTGCTCCCTCACCATGAAAAGAACAGGCAATGACATATTTTGCTAACAAACTATCAGTGAAAAGCTAAAAGTGCTACCAAATGAACTGTCCCTGAAACATGTGCACAGACTATGCACAGAACATTTCATTTTAAGCTAATGCCAAGCATGTATACCAGTAAAATTCCCTAGCAAACATACCAATGCCATCCATACACTTGTAAGTAATACATACAGTTAAAAGTAACATTTGCTAATTAATATAGTATATAAATATAAAACAGACTTTCCTTAAATGGCATTCAGCATCTGCAGTATATAGCTGAAAAATGCAAGCATACCTTCTCAAGTTCAGTAGTCTTCTGTACAGATATATCCCAAAGTAATAGCCTCTTCTGTGTTCTCCATATAAACAACTCTCCTCACCATCAGGTTACCTAGCTACATGGCTGCCTTTTTATGGTGTAGATTCAGGGCTGTTAGTACGGTGAAGATGCAAATGATGTGTGAACTCATTTGAATTGCTGAATCCCAAATACTTGGCTCTGTGTATTTGATGTAAACATAATGCAGGCACTTCTTCATTGTGTGTTTCTAATGGATTCCAACTGTGAATGATTACTGGTAGGGAGAAGGGAAAACACAAAGGCAATGCAGACTGCCCTACCTCCAGTGGGTGTGTCAGGTTAGACTTACAAAAGTGTAGAAGTAATTTTATCAAGGTTAGAAATGTAAGTAAGCAGAATACAATTCACAGGTTCTGTTCTTAAACATCCATCTCTCTCATTTGTTGACAGCTGTATATTATTGTCATTTAATATCCTCACACATTTTAAGGACAATGATATAGAATGCCTTACAGACTGTACATCTCAGACTACTGGTCAGATAAGACAAGCATAATCTACATTTTTGCAAACAATAGTCATACATGGTTATGTGATCACTCAATGCACTACATCTGAAATTAATACATGTACAAATGACTGTCATGTGGTTTCTTAATTCTTGGATGATGTTGCAGTTGGCTGTATGCAGAATGATTTCAGGTCCCTGATGCAAAGCTGTGCATGTGGCAAAGAGATATAAGGCACCCTTACTGTGTTCAGAAAGTTCATTAGACTGAGAGTTCAAATCCTGACCTATGTAGAAATATTTCATGTCTACAAACATTTTGTAGTGTTTATTTCATAGATTGCTTTTCTTGATTTCAACTACTTTTCTCTTTTATTTTATTTATGTATTTATTTTTTTTGCTGTATTTGCCAGTGTGTGGCTTAGAGGACACAACAGAAATGAAGAAAATGAATGTCAGGTTTGGCTGTGCATATCTCATTTGTGTAATGCTTAGCAGTGCGCAACCCTGAACTAGTGCCCACACAGAAAGCAGATAGAACACCCACAGATAGACAGGGCATCTGTAAAAGAATAAAGGTCAAAAAGAATACACTGTTGCAATGTTGCTTTACATTGCGAGACACTGCTAAGTGGCATCGTTCAGCAGTTAGCAAGGTTACCCAACACCTGCAGTAATCAAACACCTGCAGACAGGATGCAGACAGTCAAGCATTGAAAATGGACACATTCAATTAATTCTGTTAGGTATCACTCAAACATACTAAGCGGCATTGCTCTGTGATTAACACAGAGAACTTTAGAATGAGTATGAAATTATGGAGCTGTCATTTAACTAGTCCTGTGCAAGCAGGTGTAAGTGTAGGGCTGGAATACAGGTGGTCCTGTGTTCTAGTAAAGGGTGTGCAGCCTATTTTTACTGTTGTCTATAGCAATTAATTGAAAAATATACAAGTGTTATTTCAACATTCTTGTGGCAACAGGTGTAAGTGTAGGACTGCCATACACATGGTCCTTGCTTCTAGTACTGGATATTCTACATATTTTACTGTTGTTCCATTTCCAGTTATATTCACTATTACTTATAACACTTTAGATAATGGAGCTGATATGAATTATATGTATGAGAGATAAGACACTCTTATTGTGTTTTCTGATGTATGAATGTGGGTATACTGTCTACTACATTACACCCTTATTGTGTTTTCAGATTTATGAGTGAGGGTATACTGTCTACTATATTTCTGTAAGCATGATTCTGCTATCTGGACTTGAATGGCCTTCACAATTAAATAAGACACATACACAACTGGATCTATATACAAGAACCTCGTCGGGTCACACACATACATGTGTAACACATTGAACTGTCAGCTGTATTTATGAATGATTCCTGACTATGTGTGAGCAGCACTTCTGTGTCGAAAATAGAAAATCACCACTTTGGAAGATAACGTTTTGTCTTTTATGCTTAGGTTGGAATCCCACATTTTAAAAATTAATTTTACTAGAGTACAAAGTCAAAAACAAATGTGTCAGGTCATGACATTTATGCCCCAATGAATGTCTGCAAACTTAACTAAGAGGTACCTTCCAATTTTCAACATATATTTCCAAGCTACAACACCAAATACCTCTCAAACTAAGGTTAAGTGTCAGATTAACCTTCCAATTAAACTATATTTCCTCTCTGTTTGGCACTGCTGCTCTTCACTTAACATCACGCAAACATAGCTGGCATTGTTCAGATTTGCATACTGCCAATAAATGTGATAACAGGAATTGGTGGGAAAGCATTAGTTGTCATTGCTCTACTTTAGTTAATAGACATGTCTGAAGTTAAAGGGGAAGTTGCCTAATTTAGGGCACAGCGGTGGGGTGCCCAGGAGTCCAGGATATTTATTGGAATCCTGGTAAAGCACCACAAACAAAGGCTCTACATGGTGACTATTCTGGCTCCCAGTACAAGTCTGAGGCTTGGAATAGCTTGGCTCAGGCTGCATCCAGTGCTACTAGCATCCCACACACTGGAGAATAGTGTATGTATGATTCTAATGACCTACAGAGGTGCAAAAGGAATATCCTCAACTAGTGGTTGAATCAGTTTTAAGCTGTTGACATCCCATAACTGTTTAAGTATAATAATAGAGAGTATTTGTTCTTTTCTGTTCCTTCTACAGCTAATGCTGAAAGAGAGTTCAATTGACGGGGTCATCCTGATTGAATGGAGAGACTGAGGGAAGCAAGTCATTTGTATCAGCACAAGAGAAGTTTATTGTAGCTTTAAAAGTTAAAGATAGCTTTATGGGTTTTTTTATACAGTTGTAACAAATTGAGCATGCATATCCTATCCATAAAAGCATATATGTATGCATTAGTCTGTAGCACAAACCAACTTTAGGAGTCAAGTATAAAACTGTAGTCAGGTGTTGTGGGTTCAAATACCAGAATTAACAACTATACAATATTGCATTTCTTTAATAATATTGCATTAACTTAAACTCTATACAAGTGGTATAAATGATCTGCTGTTAACTGCAGTCTGTACAAGTGGACCAATCATATGTGCAATCTATGCACATATCAAGGATTACGTTTAACAATCTGATGTTATAGTGTGTAGTTGTTAGGGTGTATATTTGAATGTAATACTTCAGATGAAGTAGTTGTATAATTGTGTTAATGCATTGTATGTCACTGTGATACCCATGCCCTGTCCCGGCAATCAAGGAGCCTCAATCCTCACAACTACCACCAGTGAGGGGCATCTCATATAGGAGGAAAGGATAACAAATACACACAGTAAAGTGCAATTTCCCTTAAGAGCACACAGAGATCACAGTCAGTCCGGGGCTGTTCGCTCCCTTGCTCTCCAGGTCCCCAATAAGACTCCCCACTGGCACAGCTATAGGTTCATAGGTTCATAGGTTCATACTAGGCTATCTGCCCTAGGGCATTTATAAGCCTAGCCAGAGTGTGTTTGGCTATCACCACCCATTTTAAATTAATTTTGCTCTGCCTTTTTTTGAGGTTAGTATACTGTGCCTCTGTCTAACAGTGACACAGAAGTGATAGCCGGGGTTCCAGATTTCAGCCTAGTGGGCAAGCAAAAACCTCCAGCACCCTCTCTGTCCAACCAGTGCTTCTTGTCCCTGCCCAAGTAGCTGACACACACACACACACACATACACACACACACACACACACACACACACCCTTTGAGATGAGTTTATACAACCACACAGATACTCCTGGGGAAGGCTGGCACAGGTTCTATAGCTGTGCCCCTTTTACCCAGACTATACGGTAGAAATCACTTGCCACCACACACTAATATTTATCAGCTACTAAAAGACCCTTATGAAAGTGTGTCCAATTATACTGTGCAATATTATTATTTAAATGTTAAGTGTGACTGAGCAGCAAGGCTTATTTGGAGTGACTTGGACAGCAATCTGTATAAATATACAATGTACTCTAGAGCTTAAATTATCTCTTCACAAAACAGCCACAGTTGAAAGGTTTAAAATATTTAATAATAAATACTAAAAACACAAGACAATACTTTACTACACAGTGCTAGTCAAGAGTTCAGATATCGCAGAGAAATACTTAAAACAATTCAGTAGTACAGTTCTGACATCACAGAAAAACACGTGGTCTAATATTTCTAGTTTCTAGCTATGTCTAAGAGAAAACACAAGTCTAAGATAAACTTACATATAAAGCAAGACAGTGCTGGACAGTTGGATGGTCAAAACAAAAATGCTTGACGCTCTCAGATTCTCTCTGTTTTTAAAATCACATTCCTGGTTCACATTACATCATTTGTCACACTTCCCTGGGTTCCCAGGTTAACAGGCTACATTCTTTAGTAAGCTCACACCAGGTCAGGAAGCAAAGCCATTAAGGAAATTTATGCATGCAAATTCTGTCCATTAAATCTGGCCTTAAAACAATATCAAGGATTCCTTCATCTAGACCGGCCAGAGCCGTGTTTACATCAAAGGGTCATAACATGCTTTACTTGGTCAGTAGAGTGCACTGTTGTTACATTTTTTTCAGTTCCACATGTAACACTATTTTTTACCATTTAAGACAACAAGCGTATGGTTTACATTCATATTTACAGATGATGGAATTATTTCCAAAATTTTATCTGGCTATGCTGGCAGCCTTTAAATACACATTTTATCTTTTTTTTCTCATCCCAACCATTATCTCTCCCTTTTTTTAAATATTCTATTATGTGTTTTCAAAATGTCTCCATATCATCCATCTGTACCAAATCACTAAATGTTTCACAGCACAGAGAGGTAGGGCAGCCCCAGTGGATTAGCCTGCCCTTGCTCCACTGACTCCAGCAGTGAGACTCAGCATATCTGGGACACAACCTGACCGCACTGCTTCTACTGCCTGTGCACTACCTGCATTCTCACATAGTACTGCCTCAGCAGCTGGTGATTTGGTACCCTCTGGGAGTAGTGACAAAGGAGGGGATTTTATCACCTGCCAAGACATGCCACGGTTGGTGCATAGGGTTGTGCACTGAACCATTGATGTACACCTATGCCAGATGGAGAGGCTGCCCTCCATCATGGTACATAGGAGAAGACATCAAGCATTCTAACCTCTGGCAGACTAAGGGGACAATGATGACATTCCAGTGGGCAAGTATTAGATTCTTGCTGTCACCATGTTTGATGGGCATGAGCCTCTGTGGTCCCCTCCCTCACCCCAATCATGGTGTCCGCAACCTTTTGTTTCTCTGACTGTCCCTGTCTGTTGTCTTGTTTCTCCTGCTTGTTTTCATTTGCTTCCTCACCTACCCAACTTTCCTGACCCAGAAATACCTATGTCCCTTATGCAGCATTCCTCTCTTCCTGAAAAAAATGGACACTTGCCCCACAAAAACACACACATATATATATATATATATATATATATATATATATATATATATATAGAGAGATATATATATATTGTCCCATACATAGCTCTCCATTTCACAAGCATGTCTTCTTGTCTCACTTGATTTATCCAATTGGCTATACAACATCATTACATTGTTGTCACCCCTCTTTCTGGAGGTGAATGTCTAAATTCAACTAATATTCTACAGAAATTTACAGTTTTCACTGTTGAAGAAATTGATAGGTACAGTTCTTTACTACCTCCATCCTGCACATTCCTGTATTGCTTTCCCTTTGTTCTTCCCCCTGCTTGCTCCCCATTTCACCACATTCCTATCTATCCCATTTTGACACCTATAATCTGGTCAAAAATAGACTCACACACAATACACAGCAGAAAAAGCAATAGATCCCTTCATGTTTTGGCCTCTATGTGTAGGGTTTGGCATTGCACAGCAATGCCAACTGATGGTGAGTGGCCCTACAAAGCTGTAGTTACCTCCTCACAATGCCTCTTAAATGTGCTGTACTATGCCAAGAAATATCAACACATGTACTATAAAGAACTGATGTTATTGCATTATCCCTGTTTATTTGAAAGTATTAGATACACCTGGATTCAAACCCAGTATAATCTGGGCTCAAAAATAAATGCATCAGTGCATTTACACCTGCTGCCACAGAGTTAGCTAAGTAGCAGGGATGATTTATAGACCCAATACTAATTCTCAGAATTTTAGCAATGCAGCTCAGATTTGCACACTGCTGAACTATGTGTAAACAGGAAAAATAATTGAAATGTGTATCTCACATGTGCAAACACTTTGGATAATCATCATGCAAACACACTGCTTGCCACTGTGCTATGCAAAGTCATTAGCATGAATTAGTGGTGTTTATTATACATTTACTCTTTATGTCATGAAATTACATGTGGAAACATAAACTGAAGACCCTATCTAACAAGACATCACATATTTACAATGCAGCCATGTGTTGCCTCTCCCTATGCACTGCAACCCTGGTTTCTCAGTACTTGCTCACAAATATATCAACTACACTACATAAATTAATAACAAATGTGTGATATGCAATGGACATCAAGCTGGTAACATGCAGAACTAGAACTTTCTTCACAGCTGAACATGCATACACATCCATCAACTGACCCTGCGAAGTATTGACCCATAAGCATAACAAGCCTTTTCTGAAAGGCTATGGAAGGAATCATCATGGACGTTATCCACAAGGACATATGCAACCTTCAAAACACTTGATCCGATCCAGTTTGTTTTTGTCAAGGCTAGATCTTGATTATTAAATCTTGTGGACTTCTTTGAAAATGTCAAAAAAGCCTTGGATGAGGGGAAACAGTATATACCACATATCTTGATTTATCAAAGGCCTTTGACACAATCCCTCATTCAGGTATCATACAGAAACTCTTCCATCTGGGGAGTAACCCATGCATTACTAGATGGGTAGCCAACTGGTTCATGGACAGAGCACACATTGTCAAAGTAGGGGAATCTACCTCCACCAGGTGACCAGTTACCAGTGGAGTACCACAAGGATCTGTGCTGGAACCTCTACTGTTTGGAAACTATTTCTCTGAAGTCCAGAACAAGGTAGATGGACTTTGGCATGTCAAGTTTGCAGAGGACTGTAAGCTGGGAACAATCATATAGAATCCCATAATAATTTTAACATATTACAGAAAGGGCTGACACAGACAAATGATTGGTGCCAAACTCACATACTGAAACTTAATATAAAAAATGCCTCATTGTCCATTTTGGCAAAAAAAGTTTCCCCTGCTAATTATGATATACATAGCACTCCTCTAAGCTCAAACTCAGTGGTGTGAGACTTGGAAACACAGGCTGATAGCAATCTAAACTTCAATTACCATGTGTGCATATTGGTAAGAAAAGCATTCTACAATGCATTCTATATTGTGCACCTCATAAAAAAGGCCCTTGCATCCAAGGCCAGGGAGGTCATAGCTCTAATATCCTTATCAGATCACTAATTGAGTACAACGTTCTCTTTTGTATGCACCTCACCAGGCATGTGCAGCAAGTGGAAAGACCACAGAGGTTTCTAGTCAAGATAATCCAGGGCTTACAAAACATGACATACATGGAAAGACTGACAGCCCTGTCACTGCACTCAGTATCATACAGGTTGCTGAGAGGTGACCTGTGTCTGGCCTTCAGAGCAGTCTTGAAGCCTGCCTTTATGGAAATGTTGGACATCCACAAATCAAATGGGACAAGAACAACTTGCTCCAGGGATCTAAACATAGCCTATGACATACACAGAACATGCTGCAGAGACAGATATATTCCATAAATTATTGCTTCTCTGCAATAGGCTCCCACTGCATGTGAAGCAGAGCTCCTCAATGACTCTATTCAAGTGCAATCTTGCCAACTGGATGGGTGACTGTAAATTAACTTCAGGGATGGCACTTATGTCCTTCATAGACAGGGACAGTTGGTGCTGATCACAAAATCACTCTGTTAATGACCATCTAGCTATGGTCAGTAAAGGTATTTAGGTTTTTACATGGTTAGGCTTGTAAAGACCCTAGGACCATTAGCCTAGTAACCTCCTATGAACCTATGTAGGCCTCCAAACATCTTCTCTCATACATTCACTGCTGGTGTCATCCACTAAAAGTTGTCCTGCAGCTTTGTAAAAGTCAGACATGCACCATGGCACATGCATAAAGTACTGAGCTCTGTAGTCTATGTTCTTAGATAGATATGGGGTTCTGTTCTCACTGGAGTGTGTGTGTGTGTGTGTGTGTGTGTGTGTGTGTGTGTGTGTGTGTGTGTGTGTGTGTGTGTGTGTGTGTGTGCGTGTGTGTGTGTGTCTATCTAGTCAGAAGAGCATAAGTGTGTATCCTACAGTTGCCACTCAAATCTTATAGATTGACAGTATTTTGACACTTGCATATACCTACACAAACATTTCATGCAAGCCTCCCAACATCTTCTCTCCAACATATACTGCTGATGTCATCCACTATAAGTTATCCTGTAGCCTTATAAAAGACAGACTTGTGCCATGGCACTTGCCTTAAATACAGAGTTCTGTAGTCTATATACTTAGGTAGGTATGGGTTCTGCTCTAACAGCAGTCAACTAGGGTGTGTGTGTTTGTGTTTGTGCACTTGCTTGACATTACAGAGAGCCTTTTGCACCAGCATATGGGACACTGTTATCACTATATTCTCATTAGACACTGCTGATGTCATCAGCTATATCTGATTTATGGATGTGGACTATTCCCACAAGGGCAGTGTCACTGACTGGCCTAGAGGTCAGACAGAGGTAACCTCATCCTATATGATGCAGATTACAGTGACATGGTTTGCAGTCTATCCGCATACATTATGGCATGGTTTGTAGGCCCTGTGTTTTCTTGGTGAGGAACCCCTGTGGTCTCTCCAGCTGCTGCATGTGTCTGGGGAGGTACATGCAAAAGATAGCATTATACTTTATTAGTGTTATGATGAGGTTCAAGTACAATGCTGTAATATAATCCTGAGAACTGAATACGATGGTGTGACTTATGATGTGCACAAAACATGCTTTCAGAACCAGTGTGGACATTTGACGGTCGAAGTTCAGATTGCTATCAGTGTGTGTTCCCAGGTCTTGCATCACTGGGTTTCAGAATAGCAGGACTTTTGTCAATGCTGTAATTAGCAGGAATTCCACTTTGCAGAAGGACAAAATAAAAACACATTTTTGCATTTATTTTTAGACCGTGTATCATTGTCACCAATTGTTTGTCTGTGTTAGCCCCTCCTGTAGTATGTTATCATCATTGTTGGACTCAATGATTGTACCCAATATGCACGAATTAGCAAATGCAGTAAACCAAAGGCCATATACTTTAGCCTAAACTGTTGGGAGATCAATTCCAAACAGTAAGGGCCAAGCACAGATCCCTGGGGTACACCAGTGGTGACAGGTCTACTGGTATAGGTTGATTCTTCGACTTTCATGGCTTGTGTTCTGTCA
>NC_056737.1:1457507879-1457515379 GCF_019279795.1 Protopterus annectens
ACCTTTTGTGACAGTCACATAATACACATTTTCACTGTGTAGTCTCTACTGTGCCATAGATATTTGACTGGTGTTGCTGCTCCAATTGTCTTCCATTGACATGCCTTCATCTGCTGGCTGTACATCAGGTTGTTTCACCTGTCCTCTTGTTCATTTCTACAATTTATCTGTGTGTCTCTTTTCAATATACACACATCCCCTGAGTGTTTTTTTTTACATGGCAGTCCATGTACCCTTACAGATAATTTACACAACTTCTGTACAGAATGCCAGGAATGGGATTTCATAATACTCTTAACTGTATACACTGTCCTGTACTGTGTTTGGACCATACACATAACTATCATACCTTGCAACTGTCCAGATTTTCACAGAATGCCCAGATTTTTGCCTTATATCTTTTGGTCTATTTCTTATAAAATTTGTGGTTTTCAACCATATCTCCAGGATGACCTCAGGACTGAAGTCACTAAATAATTATATATATTTGAGTTTTAGACTTCAGATGCTTCAAAAAGTGTATTTTAACACAAACCTTCTTTATCTGGGTTATTGCCCCCCCCCCCCATTATTTTGGGCTTTGTCCAGATTTCTTGCACTAAGAAGTTGAGAGCTGATAGCTATATGTTAAGCGTTAAGCCTTGGTGATCATTGTGGTATTCCGTGCAAATCCGCCAACCTACTGTGCTCTGGTGTAAACAGGTTTGCTATCTGTGTTGCTTTACATGGTTTCCTGGCCAGCAACACTGTTGCAGCCCCAAAACTGTGCTTGTTTATGTTTAAACATGGTGCACAGCATGAATGTTTAATTAACAGTGCTGCTCACCGTGCATCATTGTGCCCACATGTAAACTCTGTGTAGGCTTCGCATGAAGCCTACAGGGAGTTTATTGAATTCCAGGGATAATCTTTTGTCTGTATGATGATTTTCTAAACTTGTGTTAATATGTGACAAGTAAGGGTGCTCATCAGAAAATGGAACAACATTTAGAAGAATTATGCATCTAGGCCAGGGGAAATAATATGACAATTAACAAAGATTAAGGCAAGCATGTGATCTTTGACACTTTATACCTACAATGCAATTATAAATTGGTTGTATGGTGATTAAACGTTTGTCTCTGTTGAAAGACCTTGGTATATGGATGGACATTTAACCTAATTTTGGTAGTCATATAGACAATATTATAAAATAATGTCGGTTGTTCCAGAAAACTTAAATAAGTAACCTTAATATTATGATAACTATTTATAACAGTTTGATAAGACCAGCAATTCAGTATTACAATTGTTTAAGGTTTCCATACAAAAATTGCATAGATTAGAATGGATACAGAGGAAATATAGTAAGGTGATTAAAGGTTTGGAAATGATGATGATGTACACTGACAGACTGTTATGTTTAGGATTATTCATAATGGATTATAAGCATAGAAACTCAATACATATCTGTAGAACTGCCATGGGCCCATTCCTGTGTGAGTGCATTTACTTAAAAAAGTGACAAAAAAGGAGCTAATTCAATTGTAAAGAACACTCAGAAAGAACAATGCATCTACAACCTGTTTTTGGAAGAGTGATAAACATTTTGATTTAAATACCAATTGCTAGCTATAAATAACTGTTAAAGTTTAGGCAGCTTTAAGAAAACTGTTGATGAATCAGACAGGGATGTATGGTACAAGAACTGATAGGCTGCAAGACCCTTTTAACAGTAAAATTACAAAAGCAAATTACACCTACAGAGTAGATTAGTTTTAAGTATATACATATGAATCAAGTTTTGAGGTATAAGAGCTTTTTTTCTGAAATGTGTAATCAAGACATATTTTACATAATGTGGTTATCTTAGGCTTATTTGCTTAAAAGTATTTATTTATTTATTTTATTTTATTTTATTTTATTTTACAATTTTTAGCAGGGATGTCCAACTGGGCCAATATCCCTTTTTCAGCACAGGCCTGGGGAGAAAAGCTCCATTACAAAAACACATTACAAACAATATAATAAATCAGTAACAATCAACAATACATAACTTTGGTAAATATAGGCAATAAATAGTTTATACATAAACAATAAAAAATAAGAGAGTAATATAAAGTGGGGAAAAAAAGAAAGCTAATAAACAGACTAGTATGGAATAGCTTGTGCCATCATAGAGAAATGATCAATCAGTAGGTCAATACCATGGCTTTGGTGGTAAATATTTATGAGATACATGTATGGTATATGAACAAGAATATGGCTGATTGTTGCAATGCTAGTGTTACATGTTCTAAACTGTGATAGCTAAGGCAATATTGAGGTGAAGTACATGAAGGAGGGAATATGATGAAACTGTAGGAAGCTTGAGATAGGTAGATAAAAACAGGAGCAGCAGTGAGCTTGAGATAGGTAGAAAGAAACAGGAATTCCATGAGAGAATATAATTTAGTAAGGGAAAATGTATTTTGGTTGTAAAAACAAAGGAGGACAGAGTGATCAGCCTGGATTAGTGCAGGAGCAAAGCCAGTTTTTGGTTAGGTGTTTCTTAAACAGTATGTTTTTCTTAATGCCCCTTGTGATGGCTATATACAGTTAGCACTGTAGATGCAGGATATAAATCATCTTTCAGCATGTTTATTGTAGGGGCATAATAAGAAAACAGTTTCTATCCAGTAGACTCAGGAAGTATAGTGCCTTGTCAGTGTTAGCATGTTTCACTTACACCATAATTAGTTTAATAACTGTTTGAATGTGGTAGCAAAAGCTGCTAGCCAGCACAGGTCAAGGTCATTCAAAGAACATGGTGACTTGAACCATCATTTGTAAACAGGCAGCTAAGGCATGGAAATCCATATAATTTGTGTATTGAAGCTTGTTGACTCATAGTGTCACAATTCCTCCTCCTATGAACGCACTACAAAGAACTTTGTCTCACTAGGGAATTTGGTGGCTGTAACAGCTAAAAAGAAAACTATTTTTTTCCAGTTATGTCAGATTAGCTTTTTTAATTTTCCATTTTTATAGTATAGTTAACAGTGGCCATAATATTTTTGGATGGCCACCTTGTAATGTAAGGGTGTCATTTTATTAAATAAAGTAATAAAGAGCTAGCATCCGTAATATGCTCCGTTAGTCATTTTTCTGATTATGTTCAACTGAGCAATGGTATAGAAGACAAAAATATGTTAACCTGAAGAAAGCTAAATAAATGAAAGTATATTTAAAATGTGAAAATAAGACTTACAAATACCCCAGTATATGCATTCTTTGCATATTTCATAATTAAAACAAATAAATGCATGTGAGTGACAGGGTTGTGGTGTTATAGCATTAGATATACAGACTTACAACTGAGGTTAAAACACACTACCCCCTGGATTCATTAAACTCCGTGCAGGAATAGTGCCATTCCTGCATGGAGTGGATCGTGCCTGTGTAGAACAGCAGCATGCCTTGCATATTAATGAAGGTGCACTGTTGTATTCTCTACATGGACACGAGCCATGTATGAATGCAGGGGGCATGTCCGAGCATTCTTCGCATAGTACACACAGCCCCTGCACTCTAGAATTGCTGTACGGCAATTCAAAAGCAACTAACAGTGTCCACCGACAAAATACAGAAGCACAGCCTCCTTCAACATAGCTCTCAACTACCCAGATTTTTGCAGAATGTCAAGAGTTTTTCCTCATAAAATTTCCTTTTGTCTGGCAAATCATTGGGATGATCTAAGGATTGAAGTCACTAAACAGTAATATACATTTGAGTTGTATAACTTATATCCTTCAAAAAATTATGCTAACACAAATTGATGTATTCTAGCAACTTTCTAAGTTTATAAGAGTAATGTTACAAGTTTATTTTTTTTTCTATCCCAATAAAGTTTAAGAGTAGCTGAGCAGGTGTGCACATCACGCAACCATGCATAGCATAGCTTAGACATTCAAAGGAGCTAAATAGAACTATACAGCCAAACTAGTCAAAGTGAAATAGTGTAGTGGTTAGAGCTTTTACTTAGAATGCAGTCATTCACAGTCCGAGCCCCAATGCAGGCCATTCATTTTTATTTGTGAAAACAGCACTAAAAGTATATTTTTCTAGAAATAGGTAGTGACTAATATATATTTGTTAACTAGGGTAGTGTAACAGGTCCAAATGTGAGGTGTCAGTGCAGTTCAGATGTAAAACCCCCATGTAAACACAAGTGTCCCATACAGTATAGCCACAAAAAAATGTAATGAAAGCACAAAAAATGATAATTGTAATAATAATGATAATAATAATAATAATTAATAATAATACTGCGGTGGTGGTGCTGCGATAGCATTGTCACCTCACAGTTAGACGTTGTCTGCTCCATCCTCAGTTAGAGTGTCTTTTGTGTGGCGACATGTGTGAACGGGTGTTCCTTCATGGAAGGTTGTGCGTTAGGCCCGGCAAGCCAGCATGTAAAACTCTACTGCCCATAATTAGTGGACCGGAGTTCCACTGTGGCGACCCCTAACCGGGAAAAGCTGAAAGACACAAACAAACAAACTGATAATAATGATAATAATGATAATAATGGTAGTCCATAAAATGAAAACTGAACAATGCTAAATTGTGCTCAGCTGTGCTTATCTGGAGTAAGCATTGCTTAAATGTCTATGCTTATCAATGATTAGCATAGCTAAGCGGATTTGTACACTGGTAAGCAGTGCTTAGCATCTAACCCTTTAAGCAATGCTTATCTTTGCTAAGTGGGTTTGGCTGTCGCTTAGCTTAGCTCAGCATATTCAAAACCGTCCTGTCACACAAAGTGTGGGAAATCAGCCCTATTTAAACCTCACAGGTGGGAATACAGCTCATAACCAGTTGTAGCTCTCCACTGCAGGCACTATGTTTGGTGTTGGTGAAGGTGTGCTCTTTTGGGTGCAGCGCTGGGGCATTCAGGGGTCCAGGGTCATGGTTGGAATCCTAGTAGAAAACCATGATGGGAAACTGCTGGAGGACTAGTACCAGGGCTCCCAATACAAAGCAGAGGCCTGGGACCATCTTGCAGTTGACCTCACCAGAGCCACTGGCATCTCTCGGACTGGTGAGCAGGTCTGGCACCAGTTTGCTGACTTGCAGTGTAGTAAGATGGAGGTCTTGGACAAGTGGGTCCAAGATGCATGGGCAGGGAATGTCCCAGCTGTGTGTAAGTATCAGTATCAATAAGTCTTTTCCAAAGTCCAGCCTGTGCATGTGATGGATAGGTATGCATAAATGTTTCTTTATCTCCAGTACAGCTGCAGATGAGAGGGCCACGAACATGGACGCCCATGCCAGCAGGCTGCTAAGGCTGCATTGCGAGTCTGGTGAGTACAAATCTAGCTTGTAGTATTCATGGCAAATAAATAGAAAGGAGTAGAATGTCACCTGTCAGTTTTTAAAAATGGGTATGGTTTGAACTGAATAAATCGAGACATAAGCAGAGTAATAATGATGTACAGGGTATATATCAATAAAAGTGTCAGTACCTGTCAATAAAAGTAGAAGCCCCGGACTGGTCATGTTTACTTTGGTATGTGGTGGTATGAATCGAAATGTGTACAGTTTCTGCACAGCAGCTATAGCTCTGTAAGCATTAAGTAATCAAGTTTCATCTGACAAAGATTGTGGAGTTGTAAAACGGGAGATTAACTGTATGAAATGTTCCATGCACCAAGATCTGATACCTGAACAGTAATGTTGTGCTGTTTTCCAGACTGTGCTCTGTCAAAGTATGAATACACAGTATAAGAAGTAACTGCCATTCAGGAATGTCAGAATCACAAGGTCAGATTATACAATCAAGACAGTATTAGGCAGAAAACAGTCAAACAAAATACAGCAGTTTCTCAATACCTCATGCTGATGAAACACAAACTTTGTTCTATTTTATGCACAAACAGGAACGGTTTGAATCCCAGGTGTGGTAGTAAGCTGCAAGCATATTTTCACTCAGGAATATGTGAATATGTGTAGAAACAGTAAGGTAGTGTTAACAGAAATTTCCTCCACAGATCTGCCAGGTAAGAAAAGGTATAAAGTACCGGTAGGAAGGCTGTAATTATACACTGTGTACAACACACACTGTCCAACCCCAAGGCTGCAAATGACAGCAAGATAAGTATACACACCAAGTAGTCTCCTCCAAGAAATGTCCCTCAAGTGTCACTCTGTCACAGCTAGTGGTCACTGCCGCCCACAATCAGGGTGACCAATACAAATCATGGCAGAGTATAACAGCAGCACACACACAGACACACACACACAGACACACACACACAGACACACACACACACACACACACACACACACACACACACACACACACACACACACACACACACACACACACAGTATGAGTGCATATATGTAACCCTTGAATATGGATAGAAACAGTCAGGTAGTGTTAACAGAATCTTCCTCCACAGGTCTGTCAGGTAAGAAAAGTTTTAAAGTAGCTGTAAGAAGGCTGTGATTATATATTGTGTACAAACATACACTGCCCAACCCAAGGCCATAGGATGATGTAAAGTGAGGTAATATCTGGAGAGTAATGATAAGAGCAATGATCATTAAAGTTGTGAGCAATTGAAGCCTATACAATTGTTAATTGGCATCTCTCTATCTCCCACCCTATCTGCACCAATAATTTAAACACATAAATCAATGGGCATGTTTTTCACCAAACCTACTGTTGGTAAATGTGTCCTATTGTTCTACAAATATTTAAACATTTGACTATTAATGTTCCCTGTTCAAATACTATCATTGGTGGCCTGTTGCTATGAATGTAACCTGCATGTCATCATAATGCCCACAGTGGCTCCATGTTTGCATGTGTTCTGTTTGCTATGACACTGTTCCAAGTCTTTTGTTTTGGATTAATGGGAATCCCTATGCATGCTGTTATAACTAATCCTGGAATGTGCTTTTCATGACTATCCAACATATGTTATAAAACTGCAAACCCATAGCATGTCTGGGAAGGCTAATCCAAGCGGATCCACCTGTCCTGCCTCACTGGCTGTGGTACCAAGCCCCAGAATATCTGGGACCCAACCTGGGATCTCCTCGTCCACTGGTCCTGCACCACCTTCAGGTGGTACCACATCAGGGGATGGGGCCCATTCCCCCCGGGAGCAGACACAGACAGGACTCTGTCACCCATCATCAAGTCCGGAGATTGGTGAGTAGTGAGCTTCAAAAGGAGTTCAGAGATCTGCTACTCCAGCTTGAGGGCTGCATGGTGCATCTTGAGGGTCAGCCTGCCTCTCCTGCTCAGCCCCCAGCACAGCCACCTTTGGGGCCGTGAAGGTGCAGTGGTGACTGCCCATGGGTGGGGACCTCAGTCCCACTGTATCCATTTGTGGGCTTGTGGGTGTCCGATTCCCAACCACCCTCCCCATCCAAGGTGTTTACCCCCCACATGTGTCATATACTGCCCCTGTCTGCAGTCTTTTTTGTCTTGTCTGTCATCCTACCCAACTTACCTAACCAAATATA
>NC_056737.1:1457520379-1457610379 GCF_019279795.1 Protopterus annectens
ATCTGGGAACACAGATTGACAGCAGCCTCTCCCTTGACCACCACATTGCCACTGTGGTCAGAAAGTCGTTCTTTGTGCCACATTGCATTACCAAGGGTTTTGCATCCAGGAAGACAGAGATAATGATCTCTGTCTACAGTTCCCTCATTAGACCACTCATCAGGTATTCTGGCCCATTTGCCATGCACCTCAGTAGACACCTGCAACAGCTGGAGAGGCCTCAGAAGCACCTCACAAACAGGATCCTAGGTCTTAAACACTTGTCTTATATGAACAGACTCCAGAAACTCCAACTATTCTCTGTCTCATATTGCTTACATAGAGGTGATCTCTGCTTGACTTACAAAGCTATGTCTGACCCAGCTCTGTTAGAAATGCTACAGCTAGAGAAATTCCAATCCCTCTGCACCACAAACTCCACAGACCTCAACCTGATTACCACAATCAACACAACATGCTGGAGGGACAGGTTCTTAATCCAGAGAGTGCCCATGTTATGGAATACACTTGCCATACAGGTCAAGCAGAACACCTCACTGGCCGTCTTCAAGAGAAATCTTGATGAGTGGATGGGAAAAAGAAAATCCACCCCAGGGATCACTCCAGTGACTCTACTCAACAGAGGCACTGTGATCTAAGGTCAGGTGGCACGATGGCAGGATAATCCTATGGGCTAGGCTTCTAAAGGCTCCAGGCCCATTAGCCTAGTACACACCTATGAACCTATGAACCTATATATATGTATGTATATATATATACATATATATATATATATATATGTATATATATATATATATATATATATATATATATATATATATATATATATATATATATATATACATATATGTGCTCAGAACATGTAGTGGAGTTGTATCTCAGAATCATACCTCTCAAACTCTTAGTGCAACAAATCTGTCCAAAGGCTGTCAGAATGGGAGGGCAATGGGCCCAAACTAGAGACTTTTTTAAATATTGTCCTTATAAATGTAGAAAGTTGCCAGAGTAACACAGTTTGTTTCAACATACATATTCTGATGGCTGTGAGGTCTGAAAATGAAATGTATGTCATCATTTACTGACAAAAATCCCCATATCATCACAGTGATTTTCTAGAGAAGTGAGACTAATCTCTAAAACAGACCTGAAATATGAGCATTAACCCTGGACATCCTGAAACAATCCAGCAAGTTGAAAGGTATGCTCAGAAGCCCTCCTCTACCCTCTACCCTCCTTTAGCCAGCCTCCTGCCCTTAAATTGCACCTTACTGATTGTTTTCTCTCCCACTTGCTCTCGCCTGGTTTTGTGTCTGCCCCGCTCCGCTCCCCTGTACAATTCTATTGACAAACAAATCTGTTAGGGGAGAAAATATAAAACCAAAAAAATGTACTTTAAACTGGTTGCATACATGTGCACACACATAAACCACTACTTGGTTGATGCACCTCTTGCAGTAATCACAGCATTCTCTTTTTGGTTATACACATGGCATCAATTAACAGGACTTTGATTAATCCCAAATAATGTTCAACTGTCCTAGTAGGATTTGTTTGACATTTACCCAGTTGCCTGCTACAGCAAAAGACATGTTTGGCCAGAGAGCTTACAAAGCATTGAAGGGATCTCATTGTGGAAAGGTATCAGTCAGAAGAAGAGTAGAAAAAGTGTCCACAACATTGTATATACCATGGAATACAGTGCAGACAGTCATGAGACAGTGGAGGAGATATGGGACAACAGTGACACTGCAAACACCTGGACGTCCATGCAAAATGGATGACATGACAAGATGACAACTGGCCATGAAGGCTGCCAGGGGACCAACAGCAACACTGAACAAGCTGCAGGAATGCCTGCCAAGTACTGGGTGTGTACCACATGTAACAACAATCTTCTGTATTCACCATACGTCTGCCCTATGGGGTAGGGTTGCTAGATGGAAGCGTTTTCTTACAAAGGAAAATGTCCAGGGCTAGACAAACATTGCCAAACAGTACATCAAGTCTCCAAAATGTATGTTGGACAACGTATCATGGTCTGATGATGGCAAGGGTGAACCTTTGGCCCACAACTCCAAGCAGTATGTTTTGCCCAAAACAACACTTTGCATCATGAAAAGAACACCATCCCCCTGGTGAAGCATGGTGGTGGCAGTATCATGCTGTGGGGATGCTTTTCAAAAGCTGGACTAGACCTCTGCTCAAGATGAAGGGAATTATGAACAGTTCCAAATACCAACCATTTTTGTCCCCAAACCTTCAGTCATCTGCTAGAATGCTGAAGATGAAGAGAGATTTTATCTGTCAATGTGACAATGACCCCAAGCACACATCCAAATCGACAAAAGAATGGCTTCACCAAATGAAAATTACAGTTTGGGAATGTGCCAGCCAGTGGCCAGACTACATCCAATAGAAAATTTGTGGGTTGCCCTGAATAGGGCTGTGCACAGGAGATGCCTTTCACATATTTGTAATGCTGTTGCAAGGAAGACTGGACAACTATTAACAAGTAAAGATGTGCCATGATGATAGACTCCAACCTAAGATGAATGAATGCTATCATTATCTCAACAGGTGCTTCCACAGAGTATTTGTTTAAGGGTGTGCACACTCATGCAACCAGTTTATTGTATTGATTTCAATTTGCATGTGTTTTCCCACAACAGATTTGTTATGTTTTCAATGGAATTGTACAGGCTATAGGTCACATTGAAGGTGGGAATTGTTTTGAAATGAGTTATTGTGGTGTCAAGTTACAATATCACAAAGACCAGGCATTGTAACAGGGGTTTGCACACTTATATATCCACTGTAACTGCATGGACTCAACAATACCTGACCTGAAAAACCCACTTCCACCAAGGTAGAGTGATCCCCTTTGGTGGACAGCAGCAATACACAAACCACATAATAGGTTGCTATATTGCTGTACATGGCCACATAGGTGCAGACAACAATTTGGACGCATATCCACATCTATCTGAACAAGCATGTAAGATCACAGGTGACTCCCTGTAAGGCTAACTATGAGTAGAAATCACACATATTCACACTGCCATGGCCAGTCACAAGGGTGTCTTCACATATGTTGTCAGTCTCAGAGGCAACAACACAATTCACCCTGTACTGGTATTAAATCACACCTCATACACACATGCCATGGCTGTAGGCAACCTGCATCAGACAGGTTAGGTGTGAACACCCCCCATCCCCCCATCCCTACAGGGAAATATGCACATCAACCGAATCCCTCCCCGCATCAATGGTCAGCAGGTACATATTACCTACTGAAATGCAACAACAGCAAGTCTCCATGGGATCTGATAACATCCCTGTCTGCATCCTACATGAATTCAGGCATGGCTCACAGTTCCATCACACACTGTAGTCATACACAGCCTCGACAACATCCACACCCCATCCACATGAAAGATGGCCATTGTCATCCCTGTACACAGAAATGAATGGGAAATACAGGTTTATGCAATTAACTGTCCATCATTGTGGGGAATATGACACATCAGTGCCAGGAGTGCAATGCAAGCTAATATTTTGCTGGTAGATTACAGGGGTATGGTGTAATTGTGAATTGTGGCAACAAATATCCACTGTTGATGTGCAATTTCTGTCCATACAGTTGACAACTGTATGAGGTGCTATGATGTGTTTCATTGTTTATGTCTTCCAGGTGGGATGCAGCACCCCTGAAGTCCAACCTACAGTGCAGCAAAAACATCTGAAATAATTGACACCATTGTCAACCATTATGAAGTCATGTTTAGCCATATTCAGGAACATCTGCGGGAGTGTAATGCCCTGTGGAATGACCTAGTCCACAGGGTAAATGATGTCGGCATGCACACAAGAACCTATGAGCAGGTCCAGCATTGTGCTACATAATGCACAGTGAAGGGCTGCTGCCATAGCCAGAGAAGTGACAGCCACAGTTGGGGCCCAGTCATGCAGGCCCCACTGACACCCACCGAACAACTCCTCACCAGCCTTGGTGCACCCAGCCCAGGCACACAATATCTTGCTGAATCCAGCATTGTGTATGTAGGTGCCCCCCACAAAATGGATGAGGAGCATGCAGGTAAGGCCCTAGTGCACATTAGTAGAGTACTTTAGCATACATACTTGTATCTGTAGAGTATCTACATGCATAATATGTCAGATAAGATAGCAGTTGTGGATGGGGTTTGATAATGCACATAAGTGCACATCTATGGTGCTGGGCAGCATATTTTGTAGTACTGGGGGTTGTACTATCAATGTTCAGAAATGCTGCTTCCCCCCTGTACCAAGGCCACATGTGAGTCTGCTGACAGTACCTCTCTCCCACACCTATTTAGCTTCCTCTGGTCTACAAGTGGGACAGCAGCCTGTAGCTGGTGAGTATGTAATTGTTTTGTTGTGCTTTGCCAATACACACCTAGCCATATTGCTTGATGTCCATGTTAACTTGTGGTGGTGTTAACTGTAGTGCATCACAATGGTCACCATGGGGGACTCTCTCAAGGGTAATGTAACATTCCTGCAGAATACCTCACAACCTGTCAGTACAAGACATCTGGACAGAAACCAACAAACTTGGGGACAAATGGGCTATGGTGGGGACAATGTGTGAGACATTAATCCTATAAAGTGGATACCACAGTGTTCACACCCCTGCCAAGATGCAAAGTGTTTCTGATATATACAATGAGACATCACAATATTACATTTCACACTTTTTCTAACATGTAATGTGACCATAACATGAACAATTAACTTGTAAAACCCAGCAATATGTTAGGCCACCAAATATGGGGTATACAAACCTTACAATATACTGGGTGCATATGTGTGCACACCCTCCAAATAGCACATTGTAGCAGCTTGTGATGTACTGAAAGCATTCAATCTGCTTGGGTACACACCTGCCATCAAGTACAGGGGCTCAATGTAACAACAAATAATGGTCCACTGTGGGAGCGGTGTATTCATGACATTTCCTCAGTTGCCTGTAGCAGAAGCAGCCATGGCTTGCACACATCTTACAAAGCATCATAGGGATCTCACATTTGAAAGGTATCAGTCAGGAATAGGGTACAACAACATTAACACAGAATTGCATATACCATGGAACACAGTGGACACAGTCATCAAAAGGTAGATTAAATATGGGACAACAGTGCTATTGCAAAGAACCAGATGTCCTTCTAAATCAGATGGAAGGACATGTTGAGAACTGGTCAGGGAGGCGGCCAGAAGACATGCAGCAACACTGAAGGACTTGCAGGACTCTCTGGCAAGTACTGGTTGTGTAGTACATGTGGCAACACTAGCCTGGATTCTGCATAAGCCTGGCCTATGGGGTAGGGTCAGTAGATAGAAGCATTTACCCACACCAAACACCATGCAGTGCTGTGTACAAGTAGTATAACACCAGGTCCCCAAAGGCATGTGCTGAAATGTGTAATGGTGTTATGAGACCAAGGTTAAAACTTACAGTCACTATCCCTAAAGCTACATGTGGTGAACAATCAACAGCTCACTTCACCTGAAGACCTCCATCCACATGTTGAAGCTCACTGGTGGCAGTGACCTGCTTTGGGTTTGCTGTTCATTAGATGGAATTAGGCCTGTAGGCACTGTGGAGGGAATTATGAACAGTTCAAATAACACTCACTTGTGGGCCAAAGCTGTCAAGCATCTGCGAGATGGCTGAGGATAAAGAGGGGTTTCAGTTTCCAACATGACAATGACCTGAATCATACATCCAAAGCTACCTAAGAATGGCTCCACCTGAATACAATCAAGGGTATGCACTGGGCCAGACAAAGACCAGACTTAACACCGATAGTAACCCCCCAGTGTAACCTCCAACTCTGTGCACATGAGATGCCCTTGCCAGCTGACAGAGTTGGGGGACCTTTGCAGGGAAGACTGTCCAAATAATGCCAAGTCAAGATGTGCCATGCTGATACTCCCCTTCCCAGGAAGTGTGACAGCTGTAGTTCACTTAACAGGTGTTTCAAAAAAGCATTGAATTAAAGGTGTCCACACGTATGCAGCCACTGTATCGTGCACATCTCACTCAGTGTATTTGACAACTAACACATTTGTTTGTTTCTCGATTGGATTGCACAGGTCATATGTCAAATTTAAGGTGGGTAATGATTTTGAATGCAGAATTGTGGTCTCATTTTATATGTTACAAGAGCCTGCTATGTTAACAGGGCTGTGCACACTTATCATATCCATGTTAAGCTTAAAAAGCTGTTGGTGTAACAGGATTTATTTGAATATACATTCACTGCTGGTGATGAGGCCTGCAAATCAAATGTATGTCATTAATTAGTGGCATCGATCCTCATATGATCCCAGTTATGGGCTATGGGAAACACATGGGGGTTGTGAGGAACAGAGCAAACATATGTGCCAGGCATCTACACATTCTTCAGTGATTTGTACAGTTGTGAGGCATGGTACACAGTAGTTGCCACTGTGCTATATAGGTGAACAGCAATAATGTGTATATGTGTGCAGTGTGTGCTAGGGGAATGGATGTCAGCTACTGACAGTACTCATGCATCCCTGAGATGTATATTGTTAGTAACAAGGATTAAAATGGCTGGAATGTATGATGATGAGGGTTGTGTGTCATGCATGTCACATTTTGGGTAATCTGAGGTCTGTGTAATAGCTTTGTGCCACATCACCTGTAAGTGCCTGTCTGCATGTCTGTGTGTGTGTCTGAGTGTGTTGCAGCCAACCATAATGTACAGGTATTAATTTATATTTATTGTCTTCCCCTAACAGGTGCAATGGGGGTCAGGGTCCCTACCGTTGGGAACTGATGTCAGTGTGTCCGCAGACTCTGACAATGATGATAGCCATAGTGAGCCACAGGCAGAGTTGTCAGGGGCTGAATCTGTGCCATTGTTTGGCATCCCACTGTTGTCCACCCCATCCTCACACACAGTCACAATGCCCGCATATACCCCATCACCAGTGGCAATAGATGATGGACAGTTGGCAGGTGGTGGCATGGGACAGACAAGTGTTGGTGACTATGGCAAGTGTGTCTGTAGAAACCAGCCATAGCCAGATAACAGATGAAGTCCCACACAGGTGGATGAGCAGGGGTGCTCGAAGGGGGACTGCTACCCATCATGCCCCTGTCACAAGTGCCACAGCAAGTGTCACCAGAAGCATGTTTCAGACAGTCATTGAGGCACAGGCACATAGTGAATATAACACAAGACAGCTTCTCAGGGTTATGAATGCCATGTAGCTTATAGGGCTGAGGGGTGTATAAAGGTAAGTGTATGGTGGCTAACATCAGCAGCTCTTGTACTGTAGACAATGGTAAGTGTAGTGGGTGGAACACACCTCAGATTTGTAAATCCCACACACCCAGAGGGTATTGTCTTGGCCCAACACACAGAGAATACTGCACACACATACACACACACACACACACACACACACACACACACACACACACACACACACACACACACACACACACACACACACACTTACCAGGACTGAGATTCATAGGATCATGTATTCATAGGTGTGTACCAGACTGATGGGTATGGAGTCATGACAAGCCTAGCCCATGGGAGTACCCTGCCTTCATGCGACCTGACATTTTTCCCAGTGCATCTATTGACCATTGCCACTTGAGTGATGGCCATGGTGACAGTTAAATTCCTCATCCACTTTTTCAAATTTCTCTTGAAGAGGGCCATTGAGGTGTTCTGACATGTATGTGACATATATTGCATTACATGTCCACTCACTGGGTTATGTACCTTTCCCCCAGCATGTTCTGTTGATTGTGGTAATGAGGTTGAGGTATCCATGGCATGTGGTGCATAAAGATCAGATTTTCACTAGATATGGCATTCCTAACACAGCTAGCCACACATGGCATTGTCAGTCAACCATGGATTGCCTGTAAGTAGCCAAGATGTGTGGCCAAGAATACTTGGAGGTATTGCACTCTGTCCATATAGGACAGTTGTTTGCAGGCTAGGGTCCTATTTGTGAGGTACACTTGCAGCCTCCACAGTTGTTGCAGGTGTCTAGTGAGCTACATGGCAAATGGGGCATTGTACCTGATGGTTGGCCTAATGAGGAGAGAGTAGAGGGAGACATTGACCTCTTCCTTACTGGATGACACACCTTTTACTTATGAGATGTGAGACATAGAAGATATTTCTGTCCACAGTAGCAATGTGGTGGCCATAAGAGAGGTCACTGTAAGCCTGTGTTCCCAGGCCTGTTATAAGGATGTCTGTGTCCATTGGACTACCAGCAATGTGTTAATTCATGGTAAACACATTGATCCCACACAGGATTGCAACACATTTTTTCCATTCAGCCTAAGGCCTGTGTTCTGACAACTGTTGTATGTCTCAGTGGGGCCTTTATACAGGATGTCAGCATGATATGGGGATGCACACATAGCACCCACCTTGCAATTGTCTGCGAACATTGTCAACCAGGGTCCCTTTGTGTTGTTCTGGGTGTCAGAGGTATACATAACAAACATGAGGGGACCCATGACCAGACCCTGTGGTACTCCAATCGTGACTGGTTGGCAGTCTGACATGGGGTCTGCTACCTTCACACTGTGGGTCTCATGCATGAGCCAGTTTGCAACCCACCAAGTGACACAGGGGTTGATGCCTAGATGGCTGTGTTTGTCTATGATTCCTGAATGGGGAGTGGTATCACAGAATTAGAAGACCCATCTATGTTGTTTATCTGTCAATACTGTTACATAGTTATTTCACATGGCACACAGCTCATAGAACTGCAGGGTGTTCACACCTACCTCTACAGTGGTTGACAACAGTGTGCCCTGTACAGTGGACATTTGGATGTGTACTGTGTGAGAATGTTTTGCAAAACACACCACCCAATGGATATGGTACACAACAAAATACATACATGCACAAACACATGCACACACACACACACACACACACACACACACACACACACACACACACACACACACACACACAAACACACACACACATATGCACACACAGTTGCCAGTACTGGAATTATACATCCTGCCTATTTAGTTATGTCTACTATAGTGTTAAGCAGTTATCAGACATGCCACAGAGCTTATACAATTTCACCAACACCAAAGGTACTTCTGACATAAATGACATCAACAGGACTACTAAATTGGGGTGAGGGGAAGTCTAAAAGATGGTACACAACTCAAAACGGTATAACCCACACAGTATATGATTCACATACACACACTTGCCAATACTGAGATTAGAACACCTGCCTATCTAGTTATTTGTACTATAGTATTACACAGTTACTACACACACTACACAGCTTACTGGACTAACAACTGGACGAAGGTGCTGATAACTGCACAGCTGAGGTAAAGCATTACAGGTGGTAGAAAGTCGGCCTTCAGTTTTTCGCTTGCATCTTGCTAGTTCTTTCTTTCTTGGACATCAAATAGCATAATAGTTTTGCACTTCAACAGGTTATTGTATCAATAAGTGTAGCACACCTGGGAGCCATCAGAAGTACTCATTCCTCACAGAATTAGCCCCAGTATGTAGTAGTTATGATCACTGAAGTGCAGTTTTATGTGCTTTCACCCATTAACCTAGTGCACTTGTCCATTCTGAGGCACTGTTGCAACTGCCTCATGTACACAGACAATTCTTTCCTCTAAACTCCAAACATGCAGACCTGTGAGAGTTACTCCTATATCACCAAATCTGGAAATATGCACTCTCCAGCAAAGACTGCACTAGCTGGTCAAGAGGATATGGTCAACACCTGCACCACACACAAACATTGTCCAGCACCTAGGAGGTTGAAGAGAATATAACATTCTTTATTGTGGCAGCTCTAAAAATGATAGCAAACCGGTTTCGGCAATAATAAAGCCTTCTTCAGTGCTAAAACACACAATGAAAACTTAGTTTGTTTAAATCCACAAGTACATAATCAAAAACATGTTCTTATTGGTTCATACCCAAAATTAAGTAAGCTCATTAAGGCCAGACTTAAACAAAGCACCTAGCCTAACAATCCAGCTAGATTCTTTTTTATTCAAAATGGTATGCCACCCTGTTTTGCATACTCTGTTGCCATGGGCTAGACAGTAAAATTAAACGTAGTTGTATGGGTCAAAGTATGTTTAAATAATGAGTTGGAAATTCTCTTATTTCTAATATCACTGAGGTGTTCACTAATCCGAAACCTCAGTGGGTGGGAGGTTTGTGCCACATAAAAAGCTGAACAAAAACAGGTTGCTAAGTATATCACCCAGTCACTGCTACTATTACCAAAGGAGCAAATCTGATATATCTTGGAGGTGTTACTACTGGTAAATTCTTTTCTCTTTAAAACAAATGCACACGCAGAACAGTGACCACAAGGAATGCTACCCACCAATTTATCCCCAAATAGTGTAAGCTGCTGTTGTGTATTGGAGGGTGATGAGTGTTTATAGTGGGTAAGATGAGAGTTTAATATAGGGCCCCTTCGATATGAAAACAGACAATGAGGTGATAATAATGCAGATAGTTTTTCATTGGCCAGTAGTATGTACCATTTATATGTGTGCATTTGTTTTAAAGACAAAATAATTTACCAGTAGTAACACCTCCAAGATATATCAGATTCACTCCTTTCGTAATTGTAGCAGTGACTGGGTGATATACTTAGCAACCTGTCTTTGTTCAGCTTTTTATGTGGTACAAACCTCCCGCCCACTGAGGTTTTGGATTAGTGAACATCTCAGTGATATTATAAGTAAGAGAATTTCCAACTCATTATTTAAACATACTTTGACCCATACAACTGCTAAGTTTAATTTTACTGTCATAGATAAAGTCCATGGCAACATATTGTGCAAAACAGGGTGGCATACCATTTTAAATAAAAAATAATCTTGCTGGATTGTTAGACTAAGCGCTTTGTTTAAGCCTGGCCTTAATGAGCTTACTTAATTTTAAGTATGAACCAATAAGAACATGTTTTTGATTATGTGCTTGAGGATTTAAACAAACTAAGATTTCATTGTGTATTTTAGCACTGAAGAAGGCTTTTCTATTGCCAAAACTGGTTTGCTATCATTTTTGGAGTTGCCATAATAAAGAATGTTATATTCTCTTCAGTCTTCTAGGTGCTGAACAATTTTTGTGTTTGGTATGAATTTGGTACAGTCTGTGCACCTTGTCAAGTTCTTTGTGCTTGGCCACACCTGCATCACACCATGTGGAACAAATAGCTTGACACAACACCCACTATGACAGCCCTGACAACATACACTGAAAAAACATATGGCAGTAAGGCACTGCATACAGCCTATTTTGATCCGGCCAAGGCTTTTGATACCATTCCTCAGTCAGGAGTTACTGCTAAACCCACCAAACTAGGCATCAACCCCTATATCAGTGCATATGGGTATATATGGGTGCAAAGTGGTTCACAGAACACTCGGTGTGACAGTGGCAAAATCCAAGTCAGACTGGAAAGCAGTCACAAGTGGAGTCCTACAGGGATCAGTACTGGTAGTGTCCTGTCCAGCATCTACTTCTCATGAGTCCAGCCCAGCACAGGGAAACTCTGGCTGACCAAGTTCACAGAGGACTGCAAGCTGTAAGCTATCATTAACTCCACATATGATGCAGACATCCTACAGAAAGGCCTCACTGAGACCAATGCATGGTGTGGAAGCCATGGCCAGAAAGTTAACACCACAAAATGCCTCATCATCCCCTTTGGTAAAACATTCAGGTCCCAGTAAGTACCACAATGATGGGAGCCCAATGAACACTGTAGGCATTATAATAGATCTGGGGACACAGGTTGACAGCAACTTATACTTCAACCACCACATTGCCACTGTGGTCAGGAAGTCCTTCTATGTGGCACATTGCATTACCAAGGGCTTTGCATACAGGAAGACAGAGGTAATGATCTCTGTCTACTGTTCCCTCATTAGACCACTCATTAGGTATTCTGGCCCATTTGCCATGTACCTCAGTAGACACCTGCACCAGCTGGAAATGCCACAGAAGCACCTCACAAAGAGGCCCCTATGCATTAAGCACACATCCTACACAGACAGACGCAGAAGACACCAGCTATTCTCTGTGTCATATCAAATAGTTAGAGGCTATCTGTGCTTGACTTACAAAGTCATGTCTGACCCAGCTTTTTTAGACATGCTACATATAAAGACATCCCAATCCCTCCACACCACACACTGTAGAGACTTCTACCTCATTACCACAATCACCACAGTATACTGGTGGGACAGGGCCCTCACCAAGAGACTGCACATGCCCTGGAATATACTTCCCATACATGTCATGTAGAGCACCTAGCTGACTCTGTTTCAGAGAAATGTTGATGAGTGGATGGGAAATAGACAGTTCACCCCCAGGATCACTGCAGTGGCTCTACTTGATACAGGCACTGGGAAGTAACATCGGGTGCCAAAATGGCAGGGCCCTTCTATGGGCTTGGCTTGTAAAGGCTCCTGGGCCATTACCTACTACTCACTTATGAACCTTTAAGGGGAATTACATCAGCAGGACTGATAAAGTAGGGCAGTGGGTGTTAAAGTTATCAAAATACTTTGTCCTACAAACAGACACACTTATACACACATACTTGCTAGATGTGAGAGCAGAACCCCTACCTAGCTAGCTATTTGTACCATAGTGTTACACAGTTACCACACATGCCACAGAGCTTAGGGGACTAAGGGCTGATAAAAGGGACTTCTAAGGTGAATGATATCTGCAGGACTGCTAAAATGGCAAAGTGGAAGTATACTGGGCTTGAATGGACCCAAAAGCTTTAACTTGCAAACATACACACAGTTTGACATTTGCCAGAAATGAGATTAGAACTCCTACCTACCTAGCTTTTTGTACTATACCACTGCACACTTATCGTACACACTACAGAACTTACATAGATAAGGTCTGATGAAAGGGACTTCTAAGGTGAATGATGTCTGCAGGACTGCTAAAGTGGGAAAGGGGAAGTGTACTGGGTTGGAATAGACCCAAAAGCTTTAACTTGTAAACACACACACTTACTTCGACATTTGCCATAACTGAGATTAGAACTCTCACCTAACTAGTTATTTGTACTACAGTGGTACACAGTTATCACATGCACCACAGAGCTTATAGGGCTGAGGTCTGACGAAATGCACTTCTATGGTGACAGACGTCTTCAGGACTGCTAATGTAGGGCAATGGGGAGTGCACTGGTTGGGGAAGGCTTGTTCATTCCTAGATCCTACTGACATTTCTCCAGTGTAACTTTCTATAGTACATGTGGGACTCCATTCCAGGAATTGTTGTACTCCAGTCTGGTTTGTTTTGTGCTACAGCCATACCTCTCGACCTGCTGGTGCATGATATCTGGAGACAGCCTATCAAAATGGGGGGGACAGTGGGCCATACAGTGATTGTGACTATTTCTCTCAGTAATGTATGGGTTACTAGGGTTACAGGACTTGTTGTAGCAGATATCTGACATATATGGGCTAGGCTTATAAAGGCTCCAGGGCCATTAGTCTAGTACACACCTATGAACCTATATATGTTGTTTGATACTGTCATGTATTCTTTCAGTACCTCATAACATAACTCCTCAGATCATCACAGTTATTTACCAGAAGAATACAGGGTGGATGATGCACAAACCAAAATTAGGGACCAAATGCTTCACATTATTGCACAAGCCAGCCTGTTGAGAGGTGTGCCTACAAGCAATTGACTGCTGGAGCTGTGGAAACATTACAGCACCTTGGTGGTATATTACAATGGTGGAATCTCTGGGCATTTCTGTTCTGGCCTGGTCTGATTTCTAGTCCGCTGTTGGGTAATATAAGTCAGACAGGATCAGGGTGACAGGCAGACTCCAGATAGATTTGTAGGCGATAAGATATGGGGGGTGTCCTAGGTCAGATATGTTTGCCTATAGTTACCAGTGCTTTGCATAGGGGTCTGCTCAAAGGTTGACTGCACTTGGAGGGTCTTGTGTGTGTCAGACTGTTTGACCAGCCTGGAGGTATGTGTCTGTCTGACATATATGTATGGCCCCCTCATTTTGCTTGGTTGGCCATATTTTGGGGTCAGGATGTTGCACAGGATTAGTGATCAGGGAAGGGTGTGTTACTCCCCATGGCTGTGGGCCAGGGTTCTGTGGGTGCAGACATGTCACCATCTTCCAGGGTTAGGACTGTCTACAATGAGTGCATTTCCATGTTTAGACTCTTAGCCCTGCCTGTTGACTGTACAGAGTATCACAGAATGTCCACTTTCATGACTCGTATATCTTGCTGGCTATGCAAACGAGTGTGGTTTTCAAGGAAAATTTTTTTGTAAGTCACTTGGGGTTGAGGTCAGATATTACTGACATTTGACATTGCAGTTTCTCACTTCATACCCATCAGACATTCCATGCTACTACGATCATTCTTTCAACTTTATTACATTATTAGAGGAGTATTTCAAAGGTGTCCTTCTTTTTGGACATTTTTCATCTGTAGCAAGGCAGTGCATTTTGATATGTTCCTACACTGCCAGCAGTGCACAACCCTGGGATTGCACCAGTAAGTTGACTGTGGGTAACTGATAATTGCATTCTGTTTGTGTTTAGCCATCACTCTAGTTGATGGCTGGATGCTGCTTAAGGCTAGGGACATGTTACTGCATTTCTATGGGACTGTGTGTGTGTGTGTGGGGGTAACACATCTGTACACAATACACATTTGCACAGACTGTGTTGATATTTGCTTAACATTTTGGTCCCATTTTAGCATAGTGGTGTGCCCTATCTTTCAGACTACAGGCATAACGGTATCAACCACAGGTCAGATTGTTCTGGCATACACAATTGTAGTTTCAGGCTTCTTACCTTTCAAAGCCATACTGCCACTGACTTGCTGTGATATCAATGTGTAAAAGTCTGTGGGTGGGGATTTCAGGGATATCACCTTATGTGGGCCTTTGCCAGGCATATCTTTATGGTTTACTACAGCTGATCTGATGGGTGAGGCTGAGGTTGGGTATGGTACCCTCACTTTGACATCCATGCATGTGTCCTATGACCCCCCAGTTATTTGGCTCACCACATATACGGCAGTGGTATTTGTCAACTAAGGTGGTACTGCATGATGTGGGTAGGCCAGTACTGGGAATACACTTCCTACTTTCCCACAGAGCTGTCAGTTGTCTGCTGCTATCCCAGTAAGCCACCCCATTCCCTTGCATGCTTTAATCAATATCATAGATATGCTATCAGAACATTCCACTCCATTCATTAATTTTGTTAAGGAGACTGACTTACTTTGTGCCTGTGGTTGTTAAGAGGATGGTGCTTGAGGGATGACTATGTTGGATGTACACAGTAAACTGCCTATACATGGTAGGGTATAGGTAGTGTGATGATTGGCATCCATTTTACTGTGTGTGCGAGTCAGAGAAAGATCAGTCACTTGGGTCTACAGTGTCAGTGCATGTGCTATGCTTTGCCTCTTTGCCAAGGACAGGGCATAATGGGTATGTCTCCACCTGCCTACAGGGGCAGACTCAGGATGTTCCTTCTCTGAGTCCCTCTGTGCCTGTGGAGACCTTGGCAATGATGGGGTGCTGTGCAGCTGTTTCCACAGGATCATATTGTGTAGCATGGCACATACTATGAACATGTGTGCACATGTGGCTGGAGAGTATTGTAAGGCTCCACCGGATATGTCAAGGCAGTGGAACCATGACTTGAGCATCCCAAACACATGCTCTATAATGATCCTGGTTTGTGTGTGTGCCTCATTATGGCATTCTTGTGTGGGTGTGGGTGCATTTCTGATGTGCATAGCATAGTGCATAGCCAGTACCCCCACCAGATGGCCATATGGGAATGTCCCCACTGGCAAACACCCAGTACAGCTGTGATGAATGCAGAAGGGCTGCCAGCACAAATATTCATGATAATGCCCTGGGCATCACACATGACCTGGCAGTTGATGGAGTGGAATCCCTTGCAGTTTAGGTAGACCCTACCCTGGTCACCGGGTGGTGCTTTGATGTGGATGTGTGTGCAGTCTGTGGAACTCAGTACCTACAGGTATTTTGCTACATGGTGGAAGAGATGCATGCTGCTTGTCCTCTCCTCACAAGTGCTAGGGAAGTAAATGTGCTCAGTGGCATGCGGTTGCATGGCATCCAGGAACTGGTGGAGTATCCTGGATGCAGATGCCTGTGAGAAACCCTATGGTACCCACAATTGGTCTTTAGAAAGTACCTGTAGCTAGTATTCTTAAGGCTACACATACCTTGGCATCCACTGGGATGGGTTCCCCTCTGCTGGTTCTGGGGCTGAGGTAAGGCCGGCACAGCTCAACAAGTTGCTGAGGTATGTCCCTGTCCACCCTGTAGCTCTCTACTATTTCAAGATCATGTAGCCCCTGGTAGATTACCATGGATCTGAACACTCTTCTCCTCCTCCTTGGTCTGAGTTGGTTGTCAGCATTATTCTCCTCCCCACCCTCAGTCTCTAGCACATACTGATAGATCAAAGCAACAGCAGCCCCTAACATGTTTTGTTAGTTTTATCAGTTTAAAATTTACCCCTAATGTGTACACCAGTGGGGTAGAGTTTTGGGGAAAAAACAGACTGAAAGGTGTTTGCATAGTTTATAGTAGTATGCTGGGCTGCTGCCTGTGTAATTGGCTGATTCTGATACATTCCACCTGCCAGCTATGGTTGTTCTCCTTGATTGCGTTCCTTCTGCAGTTTCCCCTTCCCAATTCATCCCTGTTTAAGTCCTGATGCACACTGCACATTCCTGGTGCTCAAATGTAAACAGTTCTGCTATCTCCTGTTTTTTTTTTTTTTTTTTTAGGCCCGATGCACACCATGCTCACCTGTTTAGTTAAAGTAAACACTTTTAAGCAGAACTGGCCCTCCCTGGATGCGAACACGCTCTGCATTTCATGGAATAGGAAAATAAAGCCTCAGACACACACCCTTCCTTAGCTGTGCATAGCTATGGGGAAACATGGGCCACTGAGCTCCAATGTGCATACAGCAAGCATGACACACCCCATTTTCATGTTAGCTGCTCCTCCTGTCTACACCGTGGTGTTAGAGCACCTACACGGTTAGGTGCAGTCTGATACTTAGAAGAAATTTGTGATTCAGTATAAATCCCCTCATTTGCATACACCACTGCCTTACTTCTGAGTTACTGCACTTACACTGAGCCTTTCCCCTTAGCAACCACTATCCCGTTATTTTATTCATTCTGCATGCCATTGACTATAATGGCAAAATGCAGATTTCTCTCAAAATTGATTTTTCTCCCTTTGTTTCTTATTTTCGGCACAATCCCATTTGCACACCACTGCCCTATGCTTCAATGTCTAAGATCGGCAAAAAAAAAAAACTTTTATTTTAAATATATTAAACTATTTTTCATGCCATGGCGTGCTAATAAATGGAATACATGCTTTATTTGAGGCTGTCCTGCTTCCATTTTTTTATTTGCAGAAATGTATTCAGCTAGTAACTGCATACATTTTTGCAGGGTATACTATACCTGCATGAACACCTGCCTGCTTGCTGAATCACTAATTTACCTCATTTGCATGGTTTTCACCAGCAAATGAGGTAATTAGCATAAGGCAGTGGTGTCCATGCAGGAATAGTGTAGGAGCACTCGTGCACATCCCGGGAGCCCTTTGCTGATTCACTCGGCAGACATATTCCGTGCAGCAACTCCTGCACTTTTCCTGGTGGTGCATTTGATTTAACCTGAAGCAATAGCCATTAGAATTTTGAAAAGAATCCAACAAATAAATTAGAGTTAAAAATAAATGGATGGCTTTCGGTGCCTCTACATATTTGAAATAGTTTTGCTAAAATTGGAGAATATCATTTGACATCAGATATATTACAGTATAGGATATACAATATGACAACAACCATTCAAACACAAAAGATATAGCAAAGATATGGGCTGGCACTTTTCTATTCTAGCAAATTTCTCTTCAGAAACTACCAACCCCTTTCGAATTATCCCCGAGTCACTCACTCTGTCCATTATTACTAAGAAACATGATCTTAAATTACTCCCAAAGGCTGAGAACATTTCCTCCACAGGCTCAAGCAACATACCTGATTATCCTATGAACTGTGTTTAATATCACTTGCTAATCCCCTCCTCAAACTATTTAACTTAAGCTTTGCTTTAGGTTATGAACCCGAATCTTGGCACATTGCTGTAGTCTTGCCCCTTTGTAGGGGTAGACTTATCACAGACCCCCGGAACTCTAAGCCCATCAGCCTTATTATACTTATCTGGAGTGCATAATCACCAACTGCATAAATCTTGACATAAAAAAATCTGAGTAAGCTCAACATGCTACAATTACGCTTAGTAAAGGGCAAGTATTGCCTGCTGGATCTTGTCAGCTTCCATGAGAAGGTAACTCACGTAGGTGACAGCTGTTGCACTGTCCATGCTGCCTGACTCATTCTGGACAAGGCATTTGACAACATGCAGCATGATGGAATCATTTATTGGTTGATGACCTTAAATATAAATTGTTATGTGGTAAAATGGATAGCCATTCAGCTTAAGGATAGAACAAACATTGTCCAAGTGAGTGACACCTCATCAGATTGAAATAAGGTTCCCCAGGGTTCTATACTGGGCCACTCTTATCTGGCATTTATTTTTCAGACCTGCAGACTGATAATAGTGATGTCTGATTAACAGTGCTTGCTGATGACTTGCAAGTTGGGTGTGGTTGTCAAATCCTTTTTGGATACATATAACCTCCAAAAAGATATAACTAAAGTCAGTTCCTGGTGCTTAGAAGAATTGTTCAAACTAATCTTAAGGAATGTAACATCCTCTTTGGAAGGCATTCCACTGCTATAGTCACTGAGAAGATAAACTACAGCATTTATCTGTTTATTCTTTCTGGGTGAGATTCAGACATCTTTCTCATACAGGAACTTTTGCAGAAAGGGCTTAACCCATTATTTGTTTTACTCCACAATGCTAATATCATGACAGGGCTCTTACTTAAGCCAGATTACCAATATCATTATTTCACACATTGGTGGAAGAATCATACTCTCCTTTGCTGTATGAAATATGCTGTAGAACAGCAAAATGCAAATTAACATTTGGTTCTGTAATTACAAGTTTGGTGGATAAATGAAGGCACAGTATAGAAATGGGGCTGATAGCACATTATAATTTTATAGGAGTCAGTGTGACGTTGAGGGCCCAATGGCTCTATACCTTTTCATGTTAACAATATGCTAAGTATTATTATTTTATTTTTTTTGTGGATTATGATGCAGAGAGTCTGCCATTTTCACCAGCAGCTGTTTCCTTGACTCCTGCCCTCCATCCTTCTCAACTGTTCTGTTGATCTTGCTATGTCAGTCACCTCTTGCATCCAGTAACACAAGTGCTCTACTTGAAAAAACAAAGGTATATAACACATCCACATATAAAGCATATTCATGAAATATATCTAAATTGTGGAGTTATAATTAGTGTAGCACAACTCACTGCAGTGATTAGGGTAATCATAATATATATATGGTTATAGCATCCTGAGACTGGACCGTAACTCTAAGAAAGGTGGAGGAGTAGCTATCCTATATAAATCTGAATTACAAATCACCTCCATTGAGTCTAAACCTCCCCTAACTAGCAACGCTGAAATTCTTATCTCTAAAGTTCAACTTAACAAATGTAAATCCATTTACATAATCTGCATTTACTTTCCTCCAGGCAACAATATCACAACCTTAGAAGCTATCCTAAGTTGGCTGTCCACCTCCTACCCACAAGAAACCATAATACTTGGTGACTTTAATATAAACTGGATGTCTTGCACATCAGAACAGCCTTATTCCCATATCACCCTACACGGTTTTATACATACCATTACAGTCCCCACTAGAACCAATAAACATAATAATAATGACAGCACCCCAGATTGGATTCTTACAAACAGTCAAAACCAATCTGACAAAGTAGGGACCCTCCCTGAAGATATAAGTGATCACTCACTCACCTTCTTAATCAGGTATAAGACTGATACCCCAAACCCAACCATATATAAGAAAATAAGATGTAATAAAAAGTTTAATACTGACAGCTTTCAAAAAGAACTTGCAGCTTGCGACTGGTCACCCCTGAAACACCTACCATTAGAAAATGCTGTTAAATACTTTAACTCTAAATTTTTAACCATTCTAGACTACCATGCCCCAACTCATATAGTAAGAACTAGGTCTAAACCAGCCCCTTGGCTCACCAAAGCTACCAAACAAAAAATCCTCCATAGAAACAAGCTCTGGGCTAGCTGGCATACAACCAAAATCCTGGCAGATCAACTAATATTTAGACAACTAAGAAATGAAACTAAAAAAGCCATATTGTGAGATAAAAGAAACTATTACTGCCACCTCCAACAAACCCACCAAAATAAACCTAAAAAATTCTGGTCAGGTAAAAACAAACTCTTGCACCCAGGTCGCTCAATCACACCCACCCTCTCAGGCTCCAATCTCCTTAGCTCCAACCAAATTCCCAATTCTTTTAACACTTTCTTCACAGACACCATTCAATCTTTGGTCAATCAGATATCCCCCTGACACTGCATCTCCTTCCAATATTATTCCTAACAGCCCCCCTATATTTCAATTCCAACCCATTCCTACATCCTGTGTCTGCACCCTTATCAAGAAACTTAAACCCACCACCCTCTCTGCAGATGTACTACCTGCAGAATACCTGCAAAAAGCAGCCAAAACTATAGCCTCCTCCATATCCATCCTCATTAACAGAACTATTTCTGAAGGAACTATTCCATCTATCTGGAAAATCTCACATGTCATCCCCCTGCATAAAGGTGATAATTCCAAAGATTTTTCTAACTATAGGCCTATAGCCATACTATCCCCTCTGGCAAAAATCATGGAGAAGTGCATTCATAAACAACTATTAAACCACCTCCTAGAAAACAACCTACTAGCTACCTGCCAACATGGATTCAGACCATTTCATAGCACCTCTTCTGCTCTTCTTTTCTTCACTGATGTCATTAATAAAAAACGTAATATCAACACTCTCTCCTCAGCCCTCTTCATTGATCTGTCAAAGCCTTCGACATGGTCAACCACCAGCTACTCATAAACATACTTAGCAACTTCTCACTGGATCCACTTGCTATACAATGTTTCCAATCCTATCTAAATAATAGGCAACAGGCTGTACTATGGGAGAATAACTTGTCTTCCCACCTACCAATTGCCCTTGGTGTCCCTCAAGGCTCCATATTGGGTCCTCTCCTCTTTTCTATTTTTACTAATGACCTACACTCTGTATTACCTCAAGCTACCTGTATCCAATATGCGGATGACTCCACACTAATAGGCTCAGCCTCTTCACTATCACAATTGCATTCCCTAATCCAAGACACATTTAACACAGTAGAGAACTGGCTTCTTCAACGATGTCTCGTCCTGAACCCAAAAAAACAAAAATGCTACTATTTACTCCCACCTGCAGAGTCCCCCCACTGCATTTCACAGTCACATCTAGCAATGGTACAATCATATCTCCAGACTCTACTACAAAACTACTTGGAGTACTAATTGACAACAACCTCACCTTTGAGCCACATATTAACAACACTGTAAAAACAGTAAACAAAAAACGTGGCTTCCTCTATAAGATCAAACCCTTTCTCAACCCACTAGCCAGGACCACCATTGCCCGGACCCACCTTATCTCAACCCTACTATATGCATCCCCTATCTATACCAAACTATGCAAAAGCAATCTGAACAAGCTGGCTAGCTCCTACAATAATATTGCCAGATTTGCAACTGGCTCTACTTATAGAACCCATCATTGTAACAATCTTAATCAACTAGGGTGGTTAGCATTGCCAAATCTTATTCTATCAAACCAGCTAACTATTGCCCATAAGATACTGTTTCATCCTACATCTACTCCCAATGCTAACTAATCTAATCACCCCCTACAATAACCTGAAGACCCTGCGCTCAACAAATAAATTAATGGTAAAGATAAGTAAAACCAACAATCTGGCTGGAGACTCTCTATTCTCTAACACAGTGGGTAAAACCTGGAACTCCCTCCCTACTGATCTAACCTCCCTACCTTCCACTACCCTATTTAAATCCAAACTCAAACCATACCTTAAATTGCACTGTCTCTGCCCCTGTGCAGACCCAGACTAACTTCCTCCACTGTCTCCAGACCCGATTCTTCTCACTCACACAAACTAGTTATTCCTTTTCTACTAACACTATTGTTTAACCTTTTTAAAGTTCAAATAGTGCTCAATTTTACTTACCTTATATATTGTTGTATGTATATCCATACGTGATATGTTAGCTTAGAAGATTTTTTCCTTACTCTTAAGCTAAAATGTATTTACTAAGTATACTCTTAAGCTAAAATGTATTTACTAGTATAATTTGCTAAATCTTAGTAATGTACTTATGTTACTGTGATTCTATTCTGAAGTGTGGAGCTTTTCTCCCCGGGCCTCCACTGAAAATGGACATATATCCAGTTGGACTAGCCCAGTCAACAAATGTAAAATAAAATAAATAAATAAGTAAATAAAGGTACCCCTTTATGTTACACTTCTCAGTGATGATATTTTTTATATTGCTGATGATGGTGATCATTCTTACAAGGAAAGAGTCTAATGGCATTGATACATTTGCCTACGACACTACACATTCATTTTTGCACAGTCATTGGTATTTAACTCACAGTTTTGTAGAGCTTCAAGGATTAGGTGTCCCAGACACGTCTTAACTGACAAAAGGTGGAATTTAGTATTCCTAGAGTCTGGACAGTGGTTTGTGAGATGCAGTAATAAACAACCCATTGTCATCACACTGATTATTGTTTTAGCCTGCAAGATCATTGTCAAGGACTGAAATGAAGTGGACAGTGAGGTGGCTTCTGAAATATTCAAGTATTTCTTAGATAAAGACATTTACTGAAGGGTGGGTTTTATTATGCTGAGGAGAGATTCAGGCTGCTGTGAAATGTCATTCACTTGACAGCAATAGCTGTCATTATTTCTGTTGAATTTAACAGGCTGGATTGGGTACTATCTTCTTCTTCACAGCTCTGGTTTGTTTTACTTTCAGGTCATACGAATATAAGCATATATGAGACCTTGATAGGTTTTCACCTATTACATTCATTTGACAAGTAAAAAATTTAAGCTTATATGAGATCCAATATCAGGTTGTGACACTACAGAATTTTTAGTCATGTCATGTGCACATTTAGATAAAAACGTCAGTGAAACAGTGTTACAATTGCTTTTGAATAATGTCGAAAAGGTGTTCAACTCTGTTTCTCTGGCAGATTAACCCTTGTGGCATATTTCCAATTTGATGCCTTTGTCACATGAGCAGCTATCTAACTCAGGGCCTTCAATTAATACTTGGTCTGTTAACATGTGAGACAGAGACAACTTATATAACAGCTGTTTAAAATGGTAGTTATTAAGAAGAATGAGTAAGCTGAGTATGTAAGACCATACACTTGACAAGATGCTTCTAGTTTTAAGGTCAGCTCTTGACACTTGTTTACTAGGGAATGACCTCTAGGAACAGTGGCAGCCTACTGCCTTTGGCTGCATGACTGGTTGATTGGTATCTCACTCTACATATAGGTTCCATCCAGTGACTAGAAACAACCTGGTGCACTTTATAAAGTTGTTTCATTAGCACATTGCTGGATTTCAATGTGCTTGTAGTGTCTTTATTTATGCACTCAATTTATAATTTAGATTTTAAGTTATGTGCTTGGATGCATAACATTAACCCCAGGAATTCATTGATTAAAAAAGCTGGAGTTCACAGAAACTGAGTTACTGTACTTTATATTATTAAAGAAATACAGTTTCTGTACTTCTGCTTACTGGTATATAGACCGTTTGCAAACTCAGAAACAAAAATAACTGTTTCTAAAGCTGTGGTCTTATTTATTTATTTATTTATTTATTTATTTTTTGAAGTCATCATGTGACATGTCTACTAACTGCTCCACATCCATCTACAGGTTTACCACTATGTCTCCAGTGTCACCCTGGACTTGATCTGATATTCTGATATTTTAAATATGTTCTGATGTAGCTTGGATGGACTATGATCTTACAGGCATCTTGGCAGTGTAGTCATCTTCATTCAGCCAGGGGGTATTTGATTTTAATTGCCTGCTTCAGTACTACCTCCCCCTTCCGGTACAGCATTCATGATTTCAACCAAGGAACAGGCATGCGATGGGTATGTGTAGAAAGTCACCCCATCCCTGCCATGTTCACCACCCTTTCCCTTCTGTGGACCGCATCTCCTTATCATAACATTCCCAGCCTTCGCCAAGAACTGCCAGAGGGAATGTTCATGGAACAGTCCACCCTCTAGGATGGTTACTTTCATCCCTCACTGCCACTCATTCAGTCACCCAAGCTGCTATTTAATCCTGAATCAGCATGGCTGTAGTCAGGGCATTATTCCTCAATGCTGTCAGAGTGGCTAGCTGTAGTCTTAAATTTGGAATTTATATCACATAATGTCATGTATTTACTTAATTTTCTTATTCTTGTAAGAAATGCATTGCATTCTATTAATCAATAAGACTTAGCACAGAAATTATTCCCAGTAGGGATTTCCACATAACTGTCAGAGAACTTCTTACTTAAAGAATGGCAAAAACAGAAAAATATGAGGTGGGTGGTACCAGGAGTAACTAAGCTAACAGACCACTTTTTAAATATGTGTCGTTAGTTTACAAATTTATAGAATAAGAGTGGTTGTATTATTCTGTTTTCTTTAGTATGAGGGATCTGTAAGGACTGGGATTTAATGATTTTTTTACTACTATTCCAAAATAAGTGTGAGTATATCTATGAATATGCATGTAATGCTTTGGTAGTTGATATCTGGTTCACAGTGCCAGAGCTCAAGCCTGCCGTCAGTCTCTGTGTGGACTTTGCAAGTTCTTTTGATGTTTTTTTTTATACTAGATAGTCCAGTAGCCTCTCTCCTCCCCAGACTATGTTACATGACTGACTATTCATAACTTATACCCCCGGATTCATGAAGCTCGGCGCAAGGCCGGTGTAAGGCCTGCGACGGCCATGCAGCATATAAATGGTGTAGTAGTGCCATATGCATATTAATGAAGGTGCGCTGCCACCACATCCACGTGCATAGGACACGTGCGCGAGTGCATGGGGCATTACTAAGCTGCGCCCGGAGGTGTGTCAATGTCGGCTGGCGATGAGCAACCTAAACTGCTGAATATTATAGCCTGCCTGCAATAGTAATCGCACCTATCAGTGTCCGTGGATAATGAAACGTATGCAAAGCATGCAAGACAGTTCCTGGCCACACAAAATGGAGAACCAAACAGAAATGCACGCAACACAATATGAGTTTCCGTCCATGGAACAAATGATATTTAAAATTGTGTGTCCGTAATGTACTGCTCTGTCAGTAGTTATACCCAGTGGAAGTGAAGCGCATCATGTCAGCACGCCGCCAATACACACATCTAGCCCCATGGGCATGGTCACCAGCAGTCCCACAGTGGTAGTGATAGTACACAGCTGGGCAGTTGTGGTTATATAACAACTGTAAAGAAACCTGACAGTCCAAATTGTATACCAAACACACACAAACATATGTATATTAAAATGTACTATACACATGAACAGGAATGTAACCGACACATACACATAGGATGCTATATGCGGAACCAGGATATCCAAAAGCAGAACCCATGCATGCAAATGCAATACGCAACAACCCCTGTATAGCACATAACCCGCACCCATGTCCGAATGTCCACCAAATCCAGCTACCAGCCTTGTGCAGCTGTACACCTACACATAGCGAGTATTCCCCATATGTAGTAGGAAGTATCGTCCTAGGCAGTGTCAGGATTGCAAATATGTATCCCACGTTTGTAAACATCCCATCACAGTTACGTAAATCCAAATGCCCGCGCATTCATGTTTCGGCAAAATGTGTGTACATCCCGCATGGGATAAGTAACCTGTTGAAACCCCAGAGTTGTTTACATGCCACGGTGTCCAGTACTGTACACATCTGGACAAAACATGTATGTGTAGTCACGGTACTGTTCAGTGTCTACACAGACATGCAAAACATACTACGCAGGATGGAACAGCTGTCCACCATGCAGGTCTCCCCACTTGGGTTGCCACCTGTTCAGATGCCCAAGGTGGGACATCCCTTGTAGAAATGTGAGAATTTGCAGGATAAAACATACCCCACGGCCAGTGCAAAGGACAGAATTACACTTGTTTGCCAAGATAAAAGCTTATGTCATAGCATGTGAATAGCTTATGCTAACCCAAATAATAGTTATGTGTTTCAGATACAAAATACCTGTATCAAGCAACTATTAAAGAAAATAAGAAATATACCTGTGTCTTAAAATCAGAGGACACTTGTCATGTCTTAGGTGTCATCGCAGGACACAACTGTCCAAAGTGGGACTTCTCCTCGCAAAGAGGAAGAGGTGGTAACCCTACTCCCCACTGAATTATCGACAGTATATATTCAACCCAATCACATACCGACACCACCACTCAACCTATTACAGCAACAAAATCTGGACAAAGCCTAAAATGATGGGTGGACAAATAGGGATAGATGTAAGTACTGCTCTCACAAACTTCAAAAGTTCACAGAATAATAGTATGTACATTAGCATGAAATGTTGTGAAGGATGTGGGGTAGTCCCCGAGTATTACAGAGGTCCGTACATTCTTACTGTAACAAACCTTCACATATGTTTACTGTACTACTGCATACCTGTAGTTAATTCATAGCTAATTCATGTCCAAAATAATAATCCTCGTATGAATGAATACAGGAAACAGTCAAATGCGAATGTGAACACCACTCACCGTGGATAATGTATTGTAACCACCCCCACCCATATTATGTATTGCCAACATTATAAGCTGCTGACAGGTGCCCAAACACCTGTGTCTGTAAACACAGGTAAAATAATGTGAATGGGAACACCAACACCGTGGATTATGTATTATAACTACCCCCACCCATATTATGTATTGCCAACATTATAAGCTGCTGACAGGTGCCCAAACACCTGTGTCTGTAAACACAGATAAAATGTTTAAAATGGACAAACTCTGTCCATGTGCTTTGTCTGACATTTGAACACGGTCAGGTCAGTTCTGTTCACCAGGCGGACAAGCCAAAACCCAGATCACCACATGAACACCCTGACAATTAAAGACTTGTATGTGTCAGGACTATAAGCCTTGGGGTTCTGAATATCCCTGCCGTGATGAAATATGCAGCTTGGGTCCAGAGCAGTAGGGAATAGGGAATGTGTAATATGTAGTACCGCATTTTTCCCAGCAGGAGAATGGATGCCTGTGTCGTAAGTGAAGCGGTGAGGCATATGTTAATGTAGCTATGTACTATGGGTATGCATATAAATGAGTCAGAACACCAAACGTATAGTGGTTACAGCATCCGGCCAATGTGAATGCAGTCCCAGTTCAACTACGACTACAGCACATATAATGTTAAAGTGTAATGAATGCGTCTGTGCTGTACAGACATTTAAATATGTAAAGGTGAACGTGTGTTTCGCATATGTCCGTTAACCGGATTACAGATATTTTACTGGTACTGTCACAAGTAATAAGGCCCACATAAGCACAAAGACTTAGTAAACATATGTAACCTACAATAAGGATATGCATGTGCGCCTGCGTGTAACCCACAATAAGGAAATGCAAGTGCACCTGTGCATGTGTAATCCGCTCACAGCATAGCAAATGAATGCTGGTTTCTACACGTAATGTCTATATATGGATATATACATTTGTGTATAGATATATATATCCACAGACTTAAACTAAATAAATATATGAAATAAAGAATGTACAGACATATATATATATATATATATATATATATATATATATATATATATATATATATATATATATATATATATAAATATATATATACATACGGGTTCATATTACATGGTCGACAAAGCAAAAGATCGACACTGACTTGTTCGACTGCAAATGAGCGAAACGTTATATAAACGAAATTTCAATTGAACGACTTTCAGTTGTCCGACAAAGACTGTGAGTTGTCCGACAAAGTAAACTAGGACTATCCAGTTACATCACAAAGTAAAACGTAGTATAGTAATTATACTACGTGTGAGTGTAAAGAAAGAAAAACTAGTGTCCATAATGTCAAAAGTGTTAACATATGGTGTAGAAATTGCAAATGTACATTGATACATAACTTGAAACTGCTGTCAGCTCCGTAGGTAATCTAACTAAGTCTTCCTTCAAATGTTGTCACATTTTAAGTAGCCGTGCAGAGCACACATTGCTGTAAACCACGCGAGTATTTAAGTGTGAGAATTGACGTGGTTGTAATTTGTTGTACTTTAGTTTATTTTGTCAAAGGTTAACTAGGGAGTGTGATATGTATTCAATATGCAGTATTATTTAAACTGTCATTGACCTGTTCTGTGTGTAAGGAAATATTTACGTTTGCATTGATTCTTTCTTCTGAGCCGTTACTTTGTCGTACATATGACAGTCGTCCATTTGAAATTACGTTTATGTAACATTTCGTTCATTTGCAGTCGAACAAGTCAGTGTCGATCTTTTGCTTTGTCGACCATGTAATATGAACCCATACATACATACATATATATATATATATATATATATATATATATATATATATATATATATATATATATATATACAATCAAACACATACTACATCAATTGATATATATCTAGCAAACATATAAACAAATGTCCTCATAGATATAGCACATGGTACATAAATAGGTTACACCATAGCTAGTATGGATACACATAACAGACATGCAATTAAGGTAAATACACTGCTGCTCTCAAAACTACTGCCCGGAAAGTATCAGTGTGCCAGATCTGTAAGTCCTACTCTTTAAACATGGATATAGGTGTCCTTTGCAGGACTCCAAAAATAGTGAATCTATAAACGCACTGTCCTGTAATGATTGCTGCAAAGAAGTGTCATCCGCAACTACAATATAGCTGTACATGCAACAGTAGCTTGTGCAAGTGTAATAACACATGGGTTGACAGAATCTATGACATATGTACCGACATGCAGAGAGTGGATAGTGCTTAGAAGTGTCGTCATACTTTATTATCGCTCACATTAAATATGTGTTATGACAACTGTGGAGGGGTGTCAGGTCTGGGAATCATGGGTATGCAATAATGGACCTAGGTGCCTAGGTGTTGGTTGGCACAGATTTATGAGGTCCACCCCATGGGAGTGATTAATATACCTATGTGGGTATAGCAGATGCCTCTAACTTCCTAAAATGAAGAACCCATCTACTGGATATCATGTAAACTATTGGGGGAAGACGTAGGGAGTTATATTAGTGTCGTGTAAGCAATTATCATGGACGTACATGCGTACGAATAAGATGGTAACCATACCTCTCAATCAGAATAAGACATCTGGACAAAGGCATTTTAAAATAAGTACAAATAGGGAATATCTCAAATATTCCTCTTACAAAGTCAGAACGTTGATAGAATAATGGATCAGTCAATAGTATGAATGTTTTGAGGGTTATTAATTGTAAACAATAAATGTCTGTCATTATTGTCTAACCCCAGAGTCCCAAATGACTTCCCACTAAATTACCAGAAAGGCACAATATTATTAAAAAAGGAACAAAATCAGACGTCTAAGTTCGGGACATTTATCCAAAATGTGTACAGTTGAGAGGTATGAAGGTAACCCTGACCTAAATAAATGTACAGAACTAGTGCGATTAGGTGGACAGGTGTGAAGAAAGACGTGATGACAAATGACAAAACATGTATAAGTCAAAAGCATGTACCTCGACAAATCTGGATGAATACTAATGCCCTGTGATAGTCAATGTGGAAGGTTAATAGAAACAACATAAATGTGTCCCTCAGGGTGCTATGCAGTGTCCCCGATACAGTGTTCAGTCTCCCACACACGCATGTGAGTTCTGCCACTGATGGAAAGTGCAAATACCGGCGAACACATAAGGTAGATGATAGCAGAATATGTTTTGATCAGCACCTGTTGGCTTTTGTGAGGAACACAACACTCTGGGCGGGTGTGTCCTACAAAAGGAATGTAATGGCATCTGGCCTGTGATTTCTCCATATATTGTGTGCAGTGGTGTAATAAAATGACATATCTTGTATCAGAAACAGATACATGTTATAGGAAACAGTATTGTCGACTATACCACTACAAGACAAATCTGAAGATATGAAAAGTGCTGAAGTAGTCAATTTAGTATTGACCGCAGGTATGTGTGGACTTGTCAAATGTCACAGCTGTACATATAGTTCCTATAGGGCTGTCACTTCTACAAATGATGAAAGTGGGAGGTGCTCTGTAGAAATGACAAACGTAGCAGGTCAAAACATACCTACAGCCATGCTTACTCCACAAATAGACATATTAGCACACATCAAAGCTTAGGCCAGGATTCACGAAGCTTTGGTCGGTGTACGAGTAGAGTAAGAGTAGAGCAAGGCAAGATGTCCGCCGAGCTATTCAGCAATATCCTGTAGGGGCGTGTAACACAGCCCCTGAAACGAACGTTGCACAGACAATGTTAGAATATGCAAATTACCCTATTTGTAGGTGAAAGCTATGCAAATGATGTAAAATATGCGATACATGAAACAGTAAGCTGTCCGTGCAAGAGTAGAGGTATGTGCAGAAATGTACACGGATGTTAACCAAGTAACGTTCTGCAAGTAGCTAAATGGAGCAATGTCATCTGCAAATAAAGGATGGTTTAGTTGAAGAAGCATGCCAATGGCTAAATATAAGGCCAGTGGCATGTATTCCCATTCAAAATTAATAAAACTCTAGTTGTCCTCCACCGATCTCCGGTGTTTAAGCACAGCGCAGTGGCACGAGTACGAGCTGTGCATACAAAACAAGACAAATATGTAAAATATACATACAAATTGTAATGTCAGTTAAAAGTTATTGCGTCATGCAGGTGAATGGCAAGCTGAAGACAACATGGCTACTGAGTAGTGGTTGCTATGTGTGGAAGCGCACACTCAGAGATGTAACCAAGCATTAGTAGGCAATCCTATGCAATTGAGGCTGAGGATAGTGATGTCATGCCATATGGGCCAAGCCTCTACAGTGTAAGAGTAGGTTAAGGGGACTATCAGCGTAGAAGATAGGTGACATCATGAGTGTGTATGTATAAAGCACTGTAATCTTATTGGAGCAGTGTGTCACATGTCTGCTGTCAGTGACTCATCAGTGGAAGAGGCGTGTTATGGTTTATCCTAGGTAAAGTCAGTAAACTGACGGTGTACACCATGGATATCACTGAAGTTCCTTGCAAACCTGGTGAAGTGTGTTTGCGCCCGTGCAAGCCTGTAAGCCCGAGTAAGCATGTGTGCATGTGTGTCAGCCCGTGTGCATGACTTGAAGAATGAGTAAGCTACTGTAAGATTGTTGAAGCCCGTGTAATGTTGTCTAAGCCAGTGTAAGTGTTTGTATGCATGTATAAGCCTGTGTGCACACGTGGAAGCGGATATGCACTTCACTGTGCTCCTATGCGCGGCGCCACTCACTGTGAACACAAACAGTGAAAAGGAAGGTAAACAAATAGCAGTAAGTTAACCAAGGAGAACTACCACAGCTAGCAGGTGAAAACAATCAGACTGAGTATATTACACAGCCAGTACAGTAGGCCAGCACAGCACGTATAACTCTACAAACAGTAGTCCACCATGTTTTTTTCTCAGACACACTGCAACACTGTAGTATACTAAGAGAAGTGCAAACTGTAAAATCTTAGCTGAGACAACATAATGTTAGGGGCTGCCATTGCTATTATACGTCAACATATGCAACATGTGGAGGGTTGTGCCAATGTGAATGCTGCTCAGCATCACACAGTCAGTAGACGGAGAGGAGTGTGCAGGCACAGGGTAACCTACCAGGGGCTACATGAGCTGGAGATAGTAGAGCACTATAGAGTGGACAGAGACCTCCTGCAGAAGATTGTGGATCTGTGCAGGCCATGTCTCACACACAGAACCAAAAGAGGGAAACCTATCCCAGTGGAAACCAAGGTATGTGTTGCACTAAGGATACCAGCAACAGGTACCTTCCAGAGATCAACTGGTGATATGATGTGGATTTTACAAACATCAGCATCCAGGGTACTGCACCAGTTCATGAATGCCATGTCAGCACATGTCAGTGATGATGTATATATCCCCAATGCCCGTAATGTATTGGGCAGCAATATGTGTCGTTTCCACACAATAGTGGAATACCCTAAGTACTGTGTGCAATACATTGCATGCACATATGCATCAAAGCACCAGCCAGTGAGTGTGGTAGGGCCTACATCATCCACAAGGGCTTCCCCTCCATGAAGTGGCAGTTTGTGTGTGATGGCCAGCCCGTAATAATGAATGTGTGTGCTGGATGCCCTGGAAGCTGCAATGCTTCCGATATGTGGCATCTGACGCAGCTGTACAAAACATTTGGCAATGGGGACAACCCTCATGGTCACCTAGTGGGGGATGCCGGATGTGCAGTTCAACTGTGGCTGATGACACACATCAGAAATGCACACACACATGAACAGGAATGCCATAATGAGGCACACGCACATACAGAAACCTTACTCTAGCATGTGTTTGTGTCGCTCAAGTCACAGTTCTGGTGTCTGGACACATCTGGTGGAGCATTACCGCACTTGTCAACTACATGTATCAGAATTGTCTGTGGCTTAGGTCATCTGTGTCTCACACACACACACACACACACACACACACACACACACACACACACACACATGACAGTTTATATACATAGTGTGAGTGACTGTTCATGTATGTGTAATACTGCAGAACAGTTCAAACACAGCAAAGTATGTCAATAATGGACATTCATCATAGTTGTACAACCACCTTGGAGGATATGCATGCAGAACTCTCATTGCATATGTGATACAGTGATGTACTTCACAATACCATTGTAAATGCAAATATCAAATGACAAATGACATAGCACATATCTATATGTACACATTGTTACCCATTATACATATTGGGGTGTAATACCTATGTGTTACTGTTGGTAAAGTATGTGTAGTAAATGTGGATAACTGACTCTATTTAGCCTTATAGGTGTACAGCATGGGTTGGATAACACGTATCTGTCTGTATGATATCCTTGTGTAGACTAACTGTGTCATGTGCAGAATGCATTCTAGGCCACAGTATGAATTCCCAGATGTGGACAGGAATATACCTATTGTCTTTGCTTGTAACTAACATGGCTACATGTCAAACAGTAATGGTCCCAGCAATGCGTGGCGGTCAATACCACTGCAAACTGGTATAGTATAGTACATGTAGGATCCACATGCTACTGTGTGTCCTACATGTGTGGGTCAGTTGTGAAGATATCATATAACAATTGGTCATTCAGACTGTTGAGGTCGTGTCTACTACCATAATGCAAAACTATGACAGATAGTAACAGTATCACCCACAGCACCATGTAAAACCATAGCAATCACACATGTGTAGACAAGTACAACAATATGTGTAGTATAATGCATACTGGCCACCAATAGAAAGTATGACGTGTTAACAGTGTGAAATACAGGGCATGTCACCATTCCAATGTGTCCACTATACATGTAGATGCAGACAGTGCACCTTCACCATGTTCACATATAGATACATGTAAATCTGTACTACACACATCACACACGTACTGCACACTCTGTAACACATGCTGCCAATACTACACACGTCAGTCAAATGGCACATGGATGGATAATACATCTTCAGAATTAACAGTGCTGTACACTATACTACATTGATGATCATAGCTGGAATGTATCATGCCTGCTTACATACACCTAGAAGGAAATCACACTGTGTTAACAACATTGTAACATTATTACAGTGCTATGAAGCCACCCTGTGCATCAGCACCATGTTAGTCTGTACCTGCATCAATGTTACACATTACAAGAGGTGGCATAGGTGTCATCATATGCACAGGGTATGTAGTTTCTTTTCCAGAGCCTGTCAGTGAACCAGCCAATCAACATGTATGCATTTGTGTGTGTGTGAGGGACAACAGGTTTTGCATGGCCCAATGTTGATGCAATGTGTGTGTATGTGTTATCCCTAGCTGTTTGTTTTATGTGTGTCTCTGCATGTACACTGTTTCAGCATGTGTCAGCCATATACTGGAGGTTGTGAGACAATCACAGACTGTACGTGCCAGGCTGTACAGATTGCCATTCCTGGCCATGGACACCCCTCCATGCATTCAACCATAGTCCAGTCCTGCACCTGGTAATGTATACACATACATACATAGAATCTGTATCACAACCTGTGGATACACGGGTGTCAGTAATGTTAACCTGATTTGCATAGTATTGCCATGTAATACATAGGTATATGAGCCATAGTCATCCTCCAAAGTAATAACCACTGCTGACTGCTGCTGAGATGTGCACATGACCATTTAAAGGTGCTGTACTATCATTGTTTTCAATGTCCCTGGTAATACCCAGCAAAAAAAAACTGGTCAATACACAACTATAACCCAGGATCACTACAGCACACAGTATGTGCACTATCACAGAGCCATAGCACATTCAGATACATCCAAGGTCAACATGTACAGACAATGCAGCACATTCAATAGTGCTAATATCCACATACATATTACAAAGATATATATATATATATATATATATATATATATATATATATATATATATATATATATATATACACACACACACACACACACACACACACACACACACACACACACACACACACACACACACCTGGAAGGGCTGGGAGTTGAACACACACCTAACTACTTTCACACACTACAGCAGTATGCATTTACAGAACGCGCTACCAAGATTACTGAACACAGCACTCCCAGAGGCATACTTCTAGGTGGGTGACATCATCCGCAAAAGCAAAAACGCCGATAGGGAATGTATGTGTTGTGAGGCATCTAAAAGCATTACTGTGTCCCCAGGCAGCTGGAAACACACACACAGACACACTCACACACACACTTGGAAGGGCCGGGAGTTGAACATACACCTACCTACTTTAACACACTACAGCAGTACGCATTTACAGAACGCGCTACCGAGATTACTGAACACAGTACTCCCAGAGGCATACTTCTAGGTGGGTGACATCATCCGCAAAGGCAAAGACACTGATAGGAATGTATGTGTTGTGAGGCATCTAAAAGCATTACTGTGTCCCCAGGCAGCTGGAAACACACACACACACACACACACACACACACACACACACACACACACACACACACACACACACACACACACACACACACACACACACACACACACACACACACTAGGATGGGCCGGGAGTTGAACATACACCTACCTACTCTAACACACTACAGCATTATGCATTTACAGAACGCGCTACTGAGATTACTGAACAAAGCACTCCCAGAGGCATACTTCTAGGTGGGTGACATCATCTGCAAAGGCAAAGACGCCATTAGGGAATGTATGTGTTGTGAGGCATCTAAAAGCATTACTGTGTCCCCAGGCAGCTGGAAACACACACACACACACACACACACACACACACACACACACACACACACACACACACACACACACTTGGAAGGGCCGGGAGTTGAACATACACCTACCTACTCTAACACACTACAGCATTACGCATTTACAGAATGCGCTACCAAGATTACTGAACACAGCACTCCCAGAGGCATACTTCTAGGTGGGTGACATCATCCGCAAAGGCAAAGATGCCGATAGGGAATGTTTAGAGAGTGAGCGGTCTGAAAGCATATTACTGTCCCAAGGTAGTCGTACACAAACACGGCAGTGCTGTCATTGGGCCAACTAAATATCTACGGAGCACTACAACACTAAATAGATACGGGATGCGCCACAGACAGTACACCCTTCGAGAGCAACCAGTGTGTTCAATGTAGGCATCCATCGTGACATTGAAATTGGACATCTGTTGCCTGGATGACCACCATGGCTATACAGGATGTCAATGGCCATGCCCACACGCTTAGTATCACACGTCTGTTTGGAATGTACTGTGTGTCCATCTACACAACGGCGTACTGGGCATGCTCACACACTTAGCAGTTGCAAAGGGCCATCTTGCATGCACACGGAGTCTAATCATGGAAGGGCGCAGTGTGGAATGTACTGTGTGTCCATCTACACAATGGCGTACTGGGCATGCTCACACACTTAGCAGTTGCAAAGGGCCAACTTGCATGCACACAGAGTCTAATCATGGAAGGACGCAGTGTGGAATGTACTGTGTGTCCATCTACACAACGACGTACTGGGCATGCTCACACACTTAGCAGTTGCAAAGGGCCATCTTGCATGCACACGGAGTCTAATCACGGAAGGGCGCAGTGTGGAATGTACTGTGTGTCCATCTACACAACGGCGTACTGGGCATGCTCACACACTTAGCAGTTGCAAAGGGCCATCTTGCATGCACACGGACTCTAATCATGGAAGGGCGCAGTGTGGAATGCACTGTGTGTCCATCTACACAATGGCGTACTGGGCATGCTCACACACTTAGCTGTTGCAAAGGGCCATCTTGCATGCCGATGGAGTGTACACACAGAAGGGCACAGTAAGGTATGACTGTCCTCACGCACAGGGCGGTCACACATGCAGTGACCTGTACACACACAGCTGCCATCACAGCTGTCACAGGTGCAGGTCACACACGTACACACTGCAGTGTACACTGTAGCTGTCAAGTCAGCACCATGTCGTCGGTGCAGCACTACACAGCCTTACGGCCCCACAACACCATGTGACACATGACCACTGGGCTGTACAGCGGTGTACACCAGCTGTGCAGATTACACATGTACCAACAGGGATCCAACAGGTGTTATGCATTGCAATGATACCAGTATACATGAACAGGTCGGCTCAAGACATACCATGGCCCTTACACAGCTGTGACACCTGACTGTTGCTGTACACCAATGAACACACGTCTGGGTATGTCATATATGTGATTGTGTGGATGTGTGCATGGACTGCACACACAACACATACATACATAGCCTTTGATGTACCTCGTGCATAACACTGGCCTAATCAATGCTACACACGTGAATGGATGGTGGGCCCATGTCTGTTGAATGCTCAAACTACAGGGGGTAGCAGTGTTGACAGGGACACATACCCTTGTACTGGTTGCCTGTGACACCAGTGATATCATACTGCAGTCCGTGTGTTATGTATGTCAACACACATGTCCAACAATAGCAATGCATACAAACATGGCAACAGGAGACACATGTGACATCTGTACTGTGCATGCAGCAACCATGCATGTGCAGTGGCCAATGTCTGTAACATAGTTGCACCTACCTACGACATGCAGATGCAATGCAGACCCATCAGTGACACCTGTATACGGTGACATACAAACAGCACATATGGAGGGATGTGTGTACATAATGTGGTGAACCACCTGTCTAGATGTATGCATGCAGGGGGTGGCTCACAGTTGTGTCACACACCATCCTATCATGCCATGTGCAAACAGTACGCTATGTCGCTGTTACTTGACGGTGCTGACATAATGCATACACAGCAGTCAGGTGTTAACAACTATATGTCACATGGCACCTGTAACACCTACAAACTCCCGTGTGCATATAGCAGCACATTTGCCAGATATAGCGTTGGTACACATAATGCAATCAATACTGCTGCATGTCTATCAAACGTGTCATCATATGGCAGGTGTGTCATTCCCAGCACTGCCATGTGTGTCCGAATGTGTGACCAGGGATGCCACATATCACGGGGAATATGTCCCAGTTGCTACACATCCCTGTACACCATTGTAGAGATCTGTACATACATCAGTGTGGGAAGCATGACGTCGGCTGGTGAGATGCATCACACACGTCGGCTGTCCGTATACACATGTGTGGTCACCACAGTGTGTGTGTCTGTATGCATGTCTGGTTCTTGGTGTGAGGGTGTATGCTAATATACAGTGGGAAATGATCACTAACCCCACGTGGTGACTTACCCATAATGGTGATGCATTGCACAACCCTGTTGATGCCATAGGTCCCAGTCATACTGGCTACCTGTGCATGTCCCTTCTCTGTGACATGTCGTGTCAGTGCATAGTACTGTGATGGTGATGACCACACAGGCAAGGGTCCCCACCCGCACACTATGGGGTGTGCGTTATAGTGGTGTACACCCCGTGAATGCGGCCATGTTCCCGTACTGTTACAGGGTCCTACTGCTGCACAGTGTGGCCTCCAGCTACCAAGTGACACCTCACATCGTCATTGGCCAGGCCACTGTGTACAACCCCTGCACCATGTCACCATACCTGCAATGTGTCCTGCTATGTATGTCACGTCTCTGTCCAGTGTAGCCTGTGGCACTGACCACATGCGTCAGGTGCAGTATATGTGCGCACATCTGTGTCATGTTGGTGTGTCCAACAGTCAGGTTGAGGGTACATGAAGCATGCTGATATTGCCAGACGTGTCTATGAGTAATCCACAGTTACACGTGGGGGACTGCAAACACTGCTACCTGTAGGCACATGCAAGTACACCATAGGAGGGAGCCAGGGTATCACAACCAACATGGTGCTACAGATGTAACCGAGACACATACCGTGAACACATCACAATGCATGCTGCACCTGCACTACATGGTATGACTGGTGCATGTCGACAGTACACAACCTATGTCACATACACTTTTCTCAGTATTCACACACAAACACTGCAACATACACATCCCTCACTATGCATACACAGGTAATATTACATACACCTCTCACTATGCTGTTCACCCTGTGCATCAGAATATTTGTGCATAACCCTGCACCGATGGTGTGGATGACAGGGATGCGGCACAGGCTTCATCATATGCACAGGGTGATATGTTTGCCAGGGGCATAGGCTGCACCAATGGATAACATCATGTGTGTGTGTAAGGGCCGGTGAGTTGACAGGACATGTCTGTGCAGAATGCATGTGGATGTTGTGGAGCCCTACAGTTGTGTCTGCTGTGTGCATGTATGTGTGTACACAGTTCTGCCATTTGTGAGGCCTACACGGGGTATAATTGACAGCCCCAGATTGTACAGAGCAGGTTGTACAGCTCACTGTGTCCATCCACGGCCACATGACCTGTGCCTGCCTGGGGTTGCACGGGCACTACCAGGTGGAGGTACAGAGTGGCTACTGTCCGACGACACATGTCCGCTGGAACCGTGTCCCCACTGAGACCATCCAGGGCCATGTCCACGTGGCCTGCTGTGTCCTGGTGTTGACAGCACAGCACCAGCTGCACTGCTACTGCTACTGGCACTATGGGAGCGGGCATGTGAGGTGGCACACTCACGTCGACCTACACTAGGTGGTGTTGCTGGCCTACATCCACATGGCCTACGCATCACTCCTACCAGGTGTTCCAGCACAGACAGCTCCCACTCGCAGATTGCCATGCCTCAGTCAAGGATTCCAACCATTTCACCTAGTTGCCTATCCAGAACATTAGCAATCTGCTGTTGAGCATTTGCCAATGCCTGTATGTTATCATTTAGGGTATGGATAGCAGCCCTCTGCAGCCTCTGCCCTTCTCTGTTCTGCCATTCAGCATGTGCCTGTGCTGCCATTACAGTCTGGAACATGCGTCTGGTGATACCAGCTGCTGCGCTCTGTCCTGCAGGTGCATGTCTGCCAGAGGTCCTCCTACGAGCAGCACCGGCCACATGCCTGTGTGGCACATCTGCAGTCATTACACTGACACCATGGTGTGTAGACACACCTTCTGTAGCCACCACACATTCCTGTTCCACGCTAACAGACACTGACTGTCCTTCCTCTATGGCCACTGGTGATGCGGTATGTGTTGGCAGCTGAACTGTGTGCGGGGAAGAGGGGGACATAGCTGGGATGGTAACCATTGGCACAGATTCAGCCCCTGACAACCCTGCCTATACCTCATGCATGTGTTCATCACCGCTAGTATCTGTGGGGACACTAACATCAGATGGACCGCAGGAGGGTAACGCACCTACATCACCTGTGAATGCAAAGAAATACTGTAAAGTACAATAGACACAGACACACACACAGACACACACACAGACACACACAGACACACACACAGACACACACACAGACACACACAGACACACACACACAAACACAGACACACACACACACACAAACACAGACACACACAGACACACCATGCATGTGATTTTTCAGATGGCATGCAGCATGCCTGCGATACAGCAGAGGGCATGCAGCTCAGACATTAATAGTGTTAGTAAGCATACCTCCCTGGGGTGCACACTACAGCAAGCAGGTGTCATATCAGTAGCCATGCAGTTCACACAATCATGGTAGTATGCATGCATACCCGTGATACACCATGTGGCCCAGAACAGGATAACAGTACACATGGCTGACGTGACCTTGACATGTAATCTGCTGACATGTGCATTAACATGCATACATGTTTGACACAATGGTGTCCTGACACATGTACAGCATCATAATGAGCTACACATTGCAGTGTTTTGTGTATGCCCTACAGATAGAATGCATGTTTAGCAAATGTGCATGAGCATGGGAGGGTAGTGTGAGCCATCTACATTGCTATACAGTGTGAAGTACAGACACTGTGCCATTGCATGGCAACATGAGGCATCTATGTTGCTGTAGAATGCATAATATGTACACATTGCATAGCCATAACTGCAACACAGTCGTGATGTTCAACAGATCGTATATAGTAGACTTCAGTGACACCTCCAGTAGCTGTGCACAGGCTTTTAGGTTGTCCAGTGTACCACATCAACAGTATAATCGGTCAACTAAGGCTATAATTGGACCATGTGTGGACAATGTGCAACAGGGTATATACACATCCCAAGTACTGTGTGGCTACATGTCTCTGGCCATCCCCCATGGCCATGTGTGCACATGTGTTGGCCAATTGTGTGTGATGGGCATCTTTTCCACATGTCTGTGTTGTCCCATATGACATACACCCATAAATGTCAGATATGTCACAATCCACAGGGCTATGCAGACAACGGGTTGTATGTTTGGTATGTGGGGTATAGGTCATGCGATAGTGTGACAATATTGCAGACAGAACACTACATGTCTGGGACATGCCAGGTGGCACATCACAATGTGTGCACCCAATGCAGGGGCATATGACACAATGGTGACACCTGTGAGCTGCCCATATCACAGCTCACTGTGTGGTACTGTGTGCATACCACACATATTGTTCCAATGCATACTACATATGCCTCCATTGTAGAACACCTCCACCGTTGTATGCACAGCTGACCACACATGTTGCAATGACAAGTACTGTGGTTTCAAGTCAGTGTATCATTACGTTTGCATATATTGCACATGGGTGGCGTGTGTGAATGAAGGGTGGTGCGACCTGCATATTGTGACTGGAACAAACATCAGGTGTGCAAGTGTTAACTGGCCACATGGCAAATAGATCTACACTGTAACATGCCTGATACTGATGACAGTCTCACCTGCAACGGACCCATATCTGTGCGGCATGCCAGAGGTACCTGTATAGGGGTGACACACCAGTATGAACATTATCCATGACTGTATGACAGCCACAGGTTGCACTGTGCATGTGAACACATTCACCTGTGTAATAGCATATAGTATGCACATGTGTGCATACACAACGTAGCATACTGTAGTATGCAGCATGTGTGTCCACATACCTTGCATATGTTGTTACTTTACATAATGTACAGTGACACATGCAACTACATGGGATATAATAGCCATATGTGCAGTACTGACTTACCAGGCAACTCCAGGCTCATTGGTTGGGAGACACCCACCTCCACGATGGCAGCTAGTGTTTCTGGATGCTGTTCCCTGGGTGTCCACAGACTGGCCAGTAGCTCCTCGGTGTGTGTGAGTGGGGACTGGGTTGGTAGCCCACCACCTGTTCCACCTTGCTCCCTGGCGATTGCAGTGGCACGTGGTTTTGCATGTTGTATCAGGTCCGTGCAGTGTCTGCGCACCTGCTGGTAGGTGCGGTTATGGCCACCCACATCATTCACCCTCCTGCGTAGATCCTGCCACAGGTCATCCCACTGATGGGCATGCTGTGGCACATGGCTGAACAACAAGTCATAGTTGTCATGGAGCTGTGGGATGAGGACATCTTCCTCCTGGCGGGTGTATGCTGGGAGGCGTGTAAGGGGCATTATCTGTAAGACATAATGATGGTGACAGGTCACAGTTTCAGAGATGTACAGAGATACTGCTGCACATAAATTTCTATGACATCTACTACATCTGCACTACTGACGTGTTTGTGTCACACATGTCACACCCATTATGCATTGGATATCATCACCATATATGTGTGTCACCTCATTACAGTGTTCATACTCCATGTAAATGCTGTCTTGCTGTGGGCATGTCTATTTGCCTGCACTTGTGTTCTTACCTATCTGCACATGCCTCGATGTGTCCACGGTACTACTGTTGACCAGGATGCTGTGTATATGTCACATATCAACACAGACACAGCCATAATGGACTTGAGCAGTGACAATGCACACATACGCATGGACACCTGTACATGCATGTGTTTTGCCATATACATCTACACAGCACTGTACAACTGTTCAACATCCTGCCACGGATCGCCTGTATTGCACATGTGATAGACATGGGACAATGGCTAGTCAGACGACATTCGCAGGGATGGTTATCAACCACAGCATGTGCAGGCACGATTTCCAAGCTGTAACAGACAGCCATTGTGCCACCGCAAGGTGCAACAGTGCCACATTACTGATCCAGTCAGTTGATAGTACATCTACCATGCGGCCATCACACCATGTATGACTGGGATGACATGTGCAGCTTTGATGGACAGGGTTGCATGGTATGGTGGGAGTATGTCACATATATGGCACAGGGATCTGTCCAGCCTGTGGCGATCCTAGTATTAGGATGGTGGCTGTCCATGACATATGTCATATAGATCAGGATATGGACATGTAGCATGTCCATCATCATGGTGTAGCAAATGTCCTTCTGCAAGGTAGACAGCATACTGCATAGTGGAGGTGTGGATTGTTGGATTGTGAAGGCTGGTATCGCACATCCATGCTTAGCCATTACCCCTTACAGGTGGTATGTGATCCAATATTGGTCACCACAGTGCTGTATATGCCTGTCCAGTGATCTCTGTGCTCATGGATGGCACCCTGACATGACATGGGTACCTCATATGACTACCTAAGGGGCCTGGAGATGTCACCATGTCGGGGGTGCACTGCACAGCACCATCCCTTACACAGTGTCCATAATGTTGACCACAGCCTAGGTAGTAGTTTATGGGTACAGGGATGTTCACCTAGTGGTGACACCTCTGGTATCATCCATCAGTCTTTGCACATATGTCACACACCTCACCCACACAGCCCATTCTGTATGTTATGGCAACAACTAAAGAATACCAGTGAGTAACATTTTATATAATTAATTGTTTAATTGCTTAATTGTATTTGATTTGCTATATATATTGTTTAGATTGAGTTTTTTATTTTTTTACTCTGTAAAGGCTGCGGCCGAGGCGCTAGAGAGGTTGAACTGAAGAGTTGAACTTTGCATTAAATTTTATGAAAGTAGAGCTGTTACTCACTGGTATTCTTTAGTTGTTGCCATATTTTATGCTCTTTCCATATTGTTGTTGCCATTCTGTATGTTGTTCACAACACTGACACAGCTATACTGATAGGTCATGGCCATTCACAGCCTTACATACACAGATGCCTAACATTTGTCTGTGTGGTATGGGCTACAATGAGGGTGGGGTACAACACATTAACCCTGTTCTACTGTAGCTGGCACTGGTGTGCTGTGCACATGTCACTCTTGCACCTTTTGTAGTTGTGAGTCTGTCAACAGGCCACTGGTGGAACACTCCTGTGACATGCAAAGGTATTTGTAATCAAATATCCGTGCTGTCTTGTACATCTGTACTGCTAACATCTACAGTGCTAATGGTTCATGGACATGCACACCATACTCAGCAGGGTTATAATGCGGTGCCACCCTAAATGACTGTCATCACCACTTGTGGGTTGATATTATCCAACACCCTATCTGTATTGTATGGTCATGCTAGGCACTTGTTCAGAACTTGTGAGCATGTCATGAGCTACTGATTACTATAGCGCCCATTCCACACCATTTCCCACAGGTACACTGGCTGTCCTACACTTCCCAGCTTGCTTAAGGTACGACAGCTGTTGTACACACGTAACACACATATCCTGTGGGACATGGTTGTATATACAGGCATGTCCAACTGTCATGTACCAGTGCTACTCCTGTCTATATGAGGGATATGTATGGCACAGTGGTGCAGCGGTTAACGTTGTCGCCTCACAGCAAGAGGTTCTCTGGTTCGATTCTCGGCTGGGGTGCCTTCTGTGTGGAGTTTGTATGTTCTCCCTGTGTTCGCGTGGGTTTCCTCTGGGTACTCCGGTTTCCTCCCACATTCCAAAGACATGCATCTGGAGCATTTCTCCCCTGGCCACCACTGAAAACAGGCTCTGTGGAACCTAGTCGGACATTCCCGGTCAACAAATGTTAAATAAATAAATAAATAAAAAATAAATAAATATGTCATACATGTGGCAATAGAGCAATTGTCTCATGTACAGATTCAATGCTCACCTCCCAACATACGGCACTACAGCCTGTGGGGGATGCACGTCTGCAGCCGTGCTGGGGGCATAGCTCTCAGGTGTACCTCATTACGAGGAACGTACCTCATTTGGGGTTCTAAAAGGTGCATGTTCCTCAAGGTTCCACATTGGAAGGGTCTGTCACACATTCATTGTTGTAAATAGTTTACCTGCTAGCCATGGCTAAATAGATGGGAATCATATTAATTAATTGGAATATCTTTTTTATACGTAAGACCAGCCTATTTTAGCCATCATATGCCCTTCCTAGTTGACGCTGTTAGTAAGCCAGTTGTAAGTGTTCCACGTTTTGCCCATTTGTCACACAGTATGAGGGCTAATGTTCCTCAGTTTGGGGACAGAAGGTTGACAGCTATGGCTGGGGGGAATGCTGTCACCAACCCTGACTGCACCTGACAGTCATTTGGGGATGTGTAACATTCGCAACACAGCCCACCCATCACATAGTCTCACATGATCTACACCACTGGCCACACCTACAAGGACAACTTTAGCAGTATGTCTCCATACTCACTGTAGTCACCAGAGGTAGCCCCCATCATGGAAGACAACATCACCAGCTTATAGCCCACAGACTCATGTGTGCCCATCACATACAGCCAATAGTGTGTTATAACATTCACAACACACCAGTCATAGCTGACTCTGTAGGGAGTCACACTGCAGTTCCACACAGCAGGCTACACAAGGCGTTAGTCGCTTACATCTTGCTGTCGGGTAACTGCTTCTGCAACATAACCTATGCACCCATGCCACACCTCACCAGGTACGATATGACTGTCATTCTCCATGTTAGTGTGACTGCCCTGTGATGCCACTTCACAGACTACGTGTGCAGGGACATGCAATAGCTCACCAGTCTTATAGCCCTGAGGGTGTGGGCCTAGCCCTGGGGAGCATTTTGCATTTGTCCGGACAAGATACCACTGTACAATGACCGACTGTGTCACTTCAACAGTTGCCTATGCTCCTATTGTCATTCCACAGGCATGTGGTATCTGTCCGCTATGACTGTCCTGGTCAAACACAATGCTGTGGCACAGATGACTTGCACCTGTCAGCCCTGTAAGGCTCTTGCTGCTTCTATACTGCCTGTCTTGCACAGTTTCCAATAACTGTCACCGGCAGGGCAGTAACTGGCAGGCACGACATGGGGTCATGTGACACAATGCTTGCATCTTCCTCTGTGACGCACACAGGCAAGGCACACCTTATAATGCACCACTCAAACATCTCTGCAGTGACTGGGACCTGCCTCTAGGCTCTGCAGAGCACACCTGCAATGACAGGTTATAGACAGACCATACCTTTCAGGCACATACCTGGACCGGCACACCCACAGCTGAGGGGTTCCCATATCCCACTATGTTTTGCATGCATCCTGGCAAGTTACTTAGCACAATGCATCAGAGGTGCTCCACGTGCAACTAACTGTGTCCGGGACCGCTATACACATTGTAACAAGCGACAGAGTCAACATCATACCCCACAGGTAACATACCTTCTATGTTGGTATAGTGGACAGTGGGCCTCAGACAGCTACTACTGATGTGTGACTGACACTACCCCACACTTCACTGGGATAGCCACTCATGTACCGACACATCCATGAGTCATACCCTTCGCTCTGCTGGATCAACCCATACACACCACCTCCAAGACATACATTACCCTTGGCATGAACACTACCACTATGTGACTGGTGTTACACACCTGGGGTTATCCCCTCATTGGTGGATTCTGAACATATGCTAATCAACCTTGTTTGCCACATCCCGGCAACACACCCATCACAGCATACACAGTACATGTGTACTACAACACCTACTACAGACGTCTGCTGACAGCGGTTGTTAACATCATGACACCCGTGCAGATGGACAATGCACATACAAATGCTGACACATACCCCAGTGCACTTCATTAGCATGTACACAACTGCATGGATCATGCTATTCCACACAGAGCCATGATGGTATACACCAGATAACAGACGCCACCCTGGTGGTCATGTTCCATGGACATATGATGTACAACAACAGGTGTAGGCTGTTGCACAGTGGTGTACATTCCCATGTGTGGGTTGGCTCACTGGTCAGCCGTGGTGAGGCCACAGGGTCCCTCATCACATACTCCAAGACTAGCTACGTAAACATGACTGCCACACATTCCGGGGTGTACCACCAGGCATTATGGTGGTATGTCAGTATTCGATGGCAACACCCACATCTGCTGTCACATACAACAGTCACTCAGGAACATTGCAGACCCAGGTGTTGTTGGCAACATGCTGGAGGATGGATTCAATGCTGACATTACACCCTCTCACTCACTACAGGGCCTCAATCCATACATGAACATTGTGGTGTCCCTGTGGTCACACCTACACAGTACTGACCTACACTCTATATGTCCTGGGACACTGGCCCCATGTCACCTTCCAACGTCCCAGGCTGTGATGTCCACCAACCTCTGAATTACATGTCTCCCCACTAGGCCACCATATTCAGTAATAGCCTTGTTTCAGACATTGTTGCCCCTGAATGGCACACAGCAGCATTTATCACACTACACACAGGTGACACTGCATTGCATGAGTGGGACTATAGTCCTACACACCTGACTGGACTGTTCTGCATGGCTATGGGGCACATCATCAAGGACGTCATTCACAGAGACATTGTTGGGCTCCCGTCCTTTGCTGCCACCCGGGTTGGGCTTGTTAAGGCCAGAGCATGGCCTCTACACATGGTGGACTCCTTTCATACAGTTACCAGGGCAGTTGCTGATGGTACGGGAGTCCACACATCCTACATTGTCCTCTCATTGCCTTTCAGCACCATTCCCCATTCTGGTATTGACAACATACACATCCACCTGCACATCGTACCCTGTGTCTCAGGATGTTATGCTATGTGGCTCATGGACAGGACACACAGTGAGGCCAGCATACCATAGTACCTACTACATGTCAGGTACATTTGGCATACCACGGTCCTCAGTCATAGGGCCCCTCATGTTCAGTATATGCTTCCCTGCAGAACAGGCTAGCACAGGGACTTTCCTGCCTAGCTTTCAAACCCCTACATACCAAGCGCCATGATTGCTCCACCAGCTGATACTGACTCCAACCATATGGGTGTCGCTGTGACAGATACATAATATGACTATCATGGCATCAAGCTGCATGACACAAGGTGCATGCACATCACCTTTGCATTACACCATTCACCCACTGACTATCACATGGATGGTAGTCCCCTCCATACATATCACATTGTACATGTTTGCAGTACACACATATGTCGCACCCACTCCTGTGGTTACCATATTGCCACTGTGGTGTGGATATCCTTCTACGTGGCCACACCTATCTTTACTGGGTGTGTAGCTGGTACATAGGCACCCATTGTACCTCTGAACTCAAGACATCTACACACATTCAAGGGTACACCACCCCATTTAGGGTGTACCTTACACAACAGCTACAGCTTTACATGCCACAACATTAACATGCCATGACGTTTACTGAGCTCCAACAGTTTAAATATGCGGCTGCACTATGGACACCACATCTGTACACATTTGCATACTACATACTCAGGGGTGACCTCTGCTGATCAGACAGGGCCCATGTCCACAACATTATTGCTGGATATACTCCTCATACGCGACATAAGCAGAGGCCACTGTGAGCAACATGCTCATGGATATGTGCACACACACCACAATGAGTGGGATGTGCTTCTGGGTTACATTCCCAAACCGGACACTCACCATGCTGTGGAACATAAGTCCTATGTACATCACGCAGGGACACTCAGTAGCACTGTTCATGTGATACCTCCCTTGGTGATTGGGAGACACATGTAGGCCTGGGATCACTGCAGTGGCTGTACTGTGCAGAGGTGCAGGTGACACCTGGCTCTGTTGTTCACAGGACACTACCCTAGAGAGATGCCACTAGTGTGAACACTGTAGTTGTGCTTACACATGGACTTGCCAGACTGCATAGTACCCCACGATGCACCTGTGAAGCTATTACATGTCCTTTGTGCATGGTTACTTGGTAGCCCTTCCATTTAGATTAGCTATCATGCTATTACTATGTCCCATACCTACAGGCCATATGTATCCTGTTATTGTACATACCAATAGACGATACCTGTGGTATGCATGATATGCCTGTTATGCTGTGTAGAATATCTGTCATATCTACCTATAATACTATACATTACACATATTTCACATAGTATCCCATAATGCAAAGCATACTTGCACAGCGGGACCACCTTACATATGTCATTAACATTATATGCCCTGTGCTGTGACAGTATATCAACATATACTATCCCCTGCTATGGCACGTCCTTGTTGGACATACCCTACCACTGACGGCGGGTTGTATGGCATTGTTCTGTTTAACGCCCTCATGTAGCATCCCTTGTGGTGTCTGTGCTGTGTACCTTGTGTCCCACTGCTGGACGCACAGTTTCTACAAGCGTTAGTATGCTCAGCAAGACATCACTACATAAATACCTTTCCCCACTTTATGCATTGCGGACATGTTTAATTAATGCAAACCAGGCTATACATACAGTAAAACTAATTAATACAGATCATGCTATACATAACCTTACATATCAGGCGTTCTACATACCTTGTTGTCGTTACAGCGTTTCGTTTCTATCTCTCTCACAGTGTTTCAACTGTTATTCAGTATGAGCATACGGTTTGAATGTCTGGCAAGTCATCCTTATATACGTTGATACCTGAAACATGTGGATTCATACCGCCAATTGGTGTTCCTGAGTGACTAATTACTTGCATATCAGCTGTGCAGCTACTCCATTTGCCAATTGCATGGTGACAGTGGGGTATAATTGGATTCTCCACTTGGGCGTTGCCTATTTCCCCTACCTTCGGGGAGACGGTCTGTATTGGGTTTTGTTATGTGTAACTGCAACTGCTATGCATGGAGACAAGTATAGTTTGGATTCATGTCCCCCGTGGATTGTGTGTGACAGGTAGAGTATTTGGTTCAACATGTGGGTGTGCCTGTCATCCCAACGTCTGATAACGGAGTATTGCAATCAAAACCTGTAACATGGCTGTTTGTTCCATTATACAATGCCTGCAATTTTGCATGACACCTTTAATTGTGTCTCTCACACGGTATGTTGAGGGTTCTGCAGATGTAATTGACTGACTGGATGTTTGTGCTGCTATTACAGTCTGTATTGCTTTAGTTTCTAGTGTGGGAGATGTCAGTGGTTGTACGTAACATATACAGGTTTGTGGGCCTTGCATTTCTACATAATCCGTATATATGTGTGTGTGGGCTCCATCCCTAATTAGAGAGCTAACAGTTATTAGACTTATGTTACGGGATTGTACGTTGGGCCATTGTTAATTGGTTTCTATATCGTCTGCAGGTGAGCTTGCTACTTGTATACCTCCATAATTGCAGCGATATATCAGGGGATATGTGTAAGTGACAGCTGTCCCTTATATTTCTGTCCCAGATATTTGCAGTCATTGTGGTTGTGTTGTTAAAAGAGCCTGTTTGCCATGGGTTGCCACCTTTTCATATGGTCATTGTTGGACACTTGCGGGACACAAAGCGGTGTTTACAGGCCAACACGTAGCCATGGTCAGTACACAGGTTAGCACATACTTTTATCTTCACTACATACCTATTGTTGTGTGACTTTGGCTACTTATCAAATTGCATGTAACATTTAAGTTTCTTACATACAGGCATAACTATTAAATACGACTGTTACATTATATGGGACATATTTATGTCCTACCATCTCAAACATTTGCCCTTTGTACTGTTTTATGTCAGGACACACCTGCCCAGGGTGGGGCTGTCCCTCCTACTGTGGGACAGGTAGTAACCGTATGCCTATGGCTAGCTATACCCACACCTACCGTACTGATCTGTCTCTGACTTGGCACTAACAAACACATGTTGCAGATACACACACACACATTACAGTCACACAGAGACGCACACAGCACACTCAACACACACTTACACAGACTATGGCACTCACAGACACAGTTGAACACAGTACCTACGTGGACCGTGACATCGGCAGTGGTGACTAACTGTCCCTTCATATCATCATACTATTACTCGCGATGTACTGTTCTGGTACTATGTTCTATCGGTCTTTCGGCCTCGTGGTTACGCATGTCGGTATGTTACACATTCCATGGTTGGCGGTATCCTATTTATTTGTACCTCCAAGATGTTATGAATGTCATTGAACTATCTATTATATTTGCAGATATCGCTGAATCCATCTATATCACCATATATCCCTCTATTACCCTTTCTATCTGTATATATAGATATATCTGGCAGGGAACGTGACAGGCACACAGCACCACCATATGCTGCAAGACTCATGTACTGTTCAGGTGTTGGCATTCCGTGTTCCACTGGCTGTTGTGTTTACAATGTTTGAGGGCTGCCTATGTAGGAGTCACACATTGGGCCACCTATACATTACAATTTACAAGTGGTCATGTTTGTGTGCCATCCATTTTACTGTGTGTGCAGGTGGAGAGGTGTCAGTCCATAGGGGCCTACACTGTCAGAGTATGTGCTATACGTTCCCTCTTTGCCAAGGCGTAGGCATATTGGGCACGCCTGTCTGCCTACTGGGGTTGGCACAGTGTGTTCATGGTCTGAATCCCTCTGTGCCTGTAATGGCCTTGGCAATTGCGGTGGGCTATGAGGGCCTTCACCATTTTGTCCCTGCTGCAGCTGCTTCCGCAGCATCATATTATGTAGCATGGCACATACTATGACAATGTGGGCACACATACCTGGAGAGTACTGCAAGGCTCCACCAGATGTATCCAAGCACTGGAACCGTGATTTCAGCATCCCGAACACACGCTCTATGATGATTCTGGTTTGTGCGTGTGCCTCGTTCTTGCATGGGTGTGTGTGCATTTCTGATGGGAGTCATCATCCAAGGCTCCAGTGCATAGCCAGCATCCCCCACAAGATGGCCATGTGGGATGTCCCCCCTGACAAATACCTGATACAGCTGTGAGGCATGCCAGATATGGGAGTCATGGTAGCTTCCAGGGCTGCCAGCACACACATCCATGATAATGCCCTGGGCATTGCACATGACCTGGCAGTTGATGGAGTGGAATCCCTTGCGGTTTATGTAGCGCCTACCCTGCTCACCGGGTGGTGACTTGATTTGTATGTGCGTGCAGTCTATCGCACCCAGCACCTCCGGGTATTGTGCCACATGGTGGAAGTGGTGCATATTGCTGGCCAACTCCTCCTGAGTTCTGGGGAAGTATATCTGCTCATTGGCATGTGGAAACATGGCATCCAGGAACTGGTGTAGTACCCTGGATGCTGATGCCTGTGAGATACCCATTATATCTCCAGTTTGCCTTTGAAAGGTACCTGTGGCCAGTATTCGCAGGCTTGCACATACCTTCGTGTCCACTGGGATGGGTTCCCCTCTGTTGTTTCTGGTTCTCAGGCATGGACAGCACAGCTCCACTATTTGCTGTAAGATGTCCCTGTCCACCCTGTAACGCTCTACTATCTCCAGGTCATGTAGCCCCTGGTAGGTTACCCTTGGTCTGAACATTCTCCTTCTCCTCCGAGGCCTGCGGTGGTTGTCGGCATCATCCTCCACAACACCGTCAGTCTCTAACACATGCTGATGAATCACAGCTATGGCAGCTCCCAACATGTACATTTTAAAAGTTCCCGTGTGTTTACACCTATGGTGCGGTGTTTGGGAATACACAGGTGTGTGTTGGGTGCTTTCACACTTTATACTATTGTGCTGTGAACACCGATGATGTCATAGGGTGTGTATGTACGATCGTAGCTACAGGTTATCTTATGTGTTTTACTGCCGGAACTACTATTGTGGTGCCTTTGGTGTTGCATTACATTTGCCTGCCGTGGATTACCTCTTGACCTTCCCTTTACATTTCTGCACGTTGCACCTACCATTTTCTGGCGTGCATCCTGCAGCCTACTTTCATTTGTACTTTTCTGGACCTGGCGTATCTTGCGTTATGTGTGCTACTGTCGGTCTGCTGTCAGTTTGCTTTGCTCTGCTGTGTCAAGTCTCCTATCTTTGCAATCCAATACCTCCCCTCCTTTCTTTGCATTCAAATGCCTCCCCTATCCTGTTTTGCAGGTTTCTGCAAGCAGACTTGTCAGCTGCCGTTGATTGGCCTTCGTGGGTTGATTGGTGTTGATTGCTCATTAGTACTCCAATTACCCTACTTCCGCATTTCCTTCTTTTCTTCCCCTGACCTTCCTGTTTCTGCTATTGTTTGTGGCGCGTGTGTCTGATTACTGGGTTTCGGGCACGTTTTCATCCTCATACACATGCGCTTTTGGGCACCATGTGTGCTCTCAGCTAAACGATTCCTCCCCACCCCTGTCCTGCAGCTTTGCTTAGCAACGGACAGGCAAGATTTGCAATGCTCCAATGTGCTTACTGCTATGGTGGCACACCCGTCTGCTGATGTCATGTATCTCCTCTGAGCCACTCCTCGGTGTTATACCGCTGCGCCATATGGTACAACCTTCATCTGGCGGGACATTTGCGATTCAGTATTATCTGCCTCATTTGCATGGCATTGACTACTAATTCATAGTTACCGCGCCGAACACTATCGCAAGCCCTTAGCAACCCTTGCACCTTGGTTGTGATGTTTCATGCCTACCATTGTGTATTATGCTGTAAACCTGATTTCTATTACGTTGTGATTTTATGACATTTTTATATTATTTCTTTATGTTACAACTTCCGCACACATGCCCTGCGGTTGTGCTGTGCGTTACTGTGGACATGACATTAAATGTTGTTATTTACGTGTTGTGCATCTTTTCTTATGCCATTGGCTGTGTATTTCGCCATTGGCATATGTTAACATTGTGATACCTGGGTCTGGCCCTCTTCCATAGCTCCGATGTTCTGTTTGGGAAAATGTAAACCGTGTTTTTTGGTTTACATTTCCGTGGGCTTACGCTACGCCTGCACCACTTCATGAATCGCTATATGCCTTCATTTACATGGTGCGACACTGCACATGGGGAGTTTAGCATACCTACACCGGGGGCTGCGCAGATCTGGCGTACGCCAGTAGCGCACGTGGAATTGGATCGTACCTGAATCGCTCGATGGCCATATTTGGCGTTATAACACCTACGCTATACAGGCGCCTGGCACAAGCTTCATGAATCCCGGGGATAGTCTTTATTCCAAAATACATTCAACAAAGTAAAAAACTGACTCACTGTTCACTGTCTACTATTAAACCCAAATAAAACTATGCTGTTACTCTTCACCCCCACTCATAAGGTTCCTTTACCATCACTTACCATAAAATCTAACAATGGCACCATAATTTCCCCAGAATCAAGTATTAAACTACTAGGTGTAATAATCGACAATAATCTTAAGTTTGATGCTCATGTCGACAAAACTATTAAAACAGTTAAGAAACTAGGCTCTTTATATAAGATTAAACAATTCCTAACCCCATCAGCTAGGACTGTGATTGCCCGTACACATTTGCTATCAACCCTTCTTTATGCCTCACCTGCCTTCACAAACCTAAGCAAATCTGACCTCAATAAACTCGCTAGCTGCTACAATAATATTGCCAGATTTGCCACAGGTTCAGCTTATAGAACACATCACTGTCTAAACCTTAAATCGCTAGGCTGGCTAGAACTACCCTGCCAACTTCAATATAACCAATTAATAGTTGTTCACAAAGTTCTCTACCAACCAGACAATGCACCCATACTGAAACATATTATCACCCCCTACAGTAACCTAAAAACACTCCGCTCCTCCAACAGAACGCTAGTACAAACTGTTAAATCCAACAGTTCAGCTAGTGAATCACTGTATAACCAACTGTTACTGTTGGTAAAACCTGAAACTTCCTGCAGAACTCACTACAGTCCCCTCCTTAACTCAATTCAACATATCTCTTAAAAAAAACACCTAAAATGCATTGGCTATGTCCCTGTACAAATCCTGACTAATCCCTCCTCAAATACTATCTATAAATGAAAACCCTGCTACATGTAGACACTTTCATTATTACTCTGCTACATTAACTGATTTAGAAGATTGATTACGTCTCTTACCTACTGGAATGTACGATGGAAAGGATGATAACTTGCACAACCATGTACTATTAAAAATGCATGCGTTCTCCTTTAAACATTAATAATACCTAAATATTTCCTGTATGTATTCCAGAAAATCTTGAATATGCATGTATCTATTCTTGTACAAATGTCCATTTTGTAATGTTTCACTGTATGTATCTATGTAAGTATGTCTGGAGCTTTTCTCCCCGGGCCTCTACTGAAAATGGATCTATAAGTCGGACTTTCCCAGTTAACAAATGTAAAATAGATAAAATAAATAAAAACTTCTGTACAGAATTTACCCCTGTTCCCTTGGCTATAGGTTTGTGGTCAAGAAAAGTCTGACAAAGAGCATTTTTCTTGCCCACTTAACATATTAATTGTGTGTGTGTGTGTGTGTGTGTGTGTGTGTGTGTGTGTGTGTGTGTGTGTGTGTGTCTGTGAAGTATAATTTTTTTGGTAGACAGGTTAATGGTGCAGTTGTGTGAAGTGTTTGTGATTATTGCATAATGTTCTGAGTATCTTGTGGAATTGTATCTTATTATATAAATAATCATGGTGAGTACAGCTGGACAGAATTTGTATGTAGAAGGTTTTTAGTCTTTCTGTAAAGTTCTGTAACCATGATTTTTGTATACCTGGATAAAGGTGATATGGGGGGATGAAGGTCTCATGTGGGGGATACAGTTGCATTGAACTCTGCAAAAATAAACAAATAAACACAGGTTTATAAGTTTTATTATATTTTTATGAAAATCCATTTTACATGTTAACACACACACACACACACACACACACACACACACACACACACACACACACACACACACACACACACACACACACACCTCTGTGAGCTTCCTTACATAGGATCTAAATTTGATCATATTTTAACAGCATGAACATATCTGGTTAGTCTTCCTTCATCTGTTGCCCGCTACTCTCCCCCCTCCCTGCTCCCAATTTCCACCCGCCCCCAGTGGTCCTACCTTTATTACAAACAGTAACCCCTCCCACCCTTCAAACAACCTATAACATCACCACACCTATACTTCCTCCTACAGCTTCTCACTACTATCCCTCCTACTCAGCTAATATGTACAAGCACACCGTACCTATACTCACTGCATGCACACTCCTTGCATACATCACATCTTAACAAACCTCCACCATTCCCGCACTCAACCACTACCACTGTACCACCACACACACACCACCACTCATATCCCACCTCTACTCTACTACTCTTTCATCAGGTCAACAACCTTCCCAATACACCCTCTATAGAGACTACAGACCACAATACCTAAACTAAAAACAACCCCACAAACTAACATAACCCTACCACCATACCTATTACCCGCAGAACACAATAAAAAAACTTCCCTTATAAGGAAGCATATATAGAAATTGATAAAACTAATAATCTCATCCATATCCACCCTAGCACTTAGTGGAGACATCCATCCCAGTCCTGGTCCCTCAATCTCCAACCCCTCCCCTCATAATCAGACTACAAACAACATCTTCTCCCAAATCACAGCCAATAGAAAGCCAACCAACATCCTTCTGATAAACCTAAATATTAGAAGTATATGACACAAGGTGCATGAATTCCATGCCACCACAGACTTCTACTCCTCTGATGTAGTGATCCTTACAGAAACATGGTTAAAACTACACATTACTAATGAGCAAATCCTCCCTACCGGTTACAATATACTAAGAGTAGATTGACTAAGCAAAAAAGGAGGTGGTATAGCTATAACATTTAAGCAGCATCTAGACATCCAGATCTTAAAGTCAGCAGCTCCCCAAATAGGTAAGGAAGAAATAATATATACCAACCTTAAAATAAACCAAAATAAAACCCAACATAATAGGTTGCTACTTCCCACCTGGCCAAAACATCCCTCCACTTGAAAAGCTCCTCAGCTGGACTATCCACCACCTACCCCAAGAAACTTTAATTCTAGGAGACTTCAACACTGACTGGCAATCCTGCTCTAGCAACCACCCAACCCATCATGTAAATCTTCATGGCTTCACCCAACTAGTCCAGTCACCTACTAGGATAAATAACTCTAACAAACACACTACCCTTGATTGGATACTAGTCAATAAGAGTGCCCAGTCATATATAGCAGGCTGCTTATTTGACAGGCTCAGTGATCACTCCCCAACCATCCTACTAAGAAAACACCTTTATATAGCAAAACCCATCATCTACTGTCAAATACGCAAAAAAAAAAATAAATTCAACCCTCTCTCTTTCAGCTCATCCCTAAAAGACTGCAACTGGCAACCTCTAAAATACCTCAAACTAGATGACGCAGTTGACTACTTTAATAAAACATTCCTAAGCATCCTTAATTACCACGCCCCCATAAGACATTCCCGAACTAGAGTCCAATCATCCCCATGGCTACAAAAAAACACCAAGTCTGAAATGAAAAACAGGGATAAAGCCTGGGACAACTGGTGCAAAACCAAAACCCCCTCTACATGGCAAAAATTCCTAGAACTACGCAATAGAACCAAAAAGCTTATAAAACAGGACAAAATACAATACTACAAGTCTGCCTTTACCTCCTCCCAACATAACCCAAAACAATTCTGGCTCTCAATAAACTCCATCCTCCACCCAGGTAAAGTAAGCACACCCACTCCTAACTTAACTCACTCCTCCAAAAATATTGCTACCTCTTTCAACAATCACTTCACACAAACCATACTATCACTAGCTAGACAACACAAGCCCCCATAAACCCATACCGTCAACTACAACTAACAATCTCCCCACTAGCTTCTCTTTCTCTCCTGTTCCTACCTCCAAAATAAAACAACTGCTAACTAAACTTAAAACCACCAGATTAGCAGCAGGCAACCTCCCGAATGACTACATTCAACTTGCAGCTGACGCTCTAGCCTACCCTGTATCATTCTTGATTAACAGATCTCTGTCAGAAAGTTATGTTCCCACACTATGGAAAGTCTCACACATAATTCCCCTGCACAAAGGAGGCCCCTCCACAGATCTAACCAAATACCGCCCCATAGCTATTTTCTCATCACTCTCCAAAATACTAGAGAGATGCATTCATTCTCAAGTCTCAGATCACCTCCTTGCTAACAACCTCCTTTCCAACACACAACACGGTTTCTGACCTAACCATAACACTACCACCGCCTTACTCTATTTCTCTAACACTATCCTACAAAATAAAAATGTAGATCATCTCTCCTCAGCTACCTTCCTAGACTTCTCTAAAGCTTTCGACATGGTCACACACAAACAACTCATCTCTCTTCTCAGTAACCTATCCTTCGCTCAACCATTCATCAACTGGTTTCAGAGTTACCTATCTGACCGCCAACAAGCAGTTGTTTGGCAGGACAACCTATCCCTCCAACTACCAGTCTCCATAAGGGTTCACTAAGGGTCCATCCTGGAACCCCTACTTTTCTCTATTTTCACCAATAATCTAGCCTCAACCACAACACATGGCACACTCATACAATACGCAGATAACTCAACCATCATCTGCACAGCCCACTCCATACCCGAACTGCAAAAAGTCACACAGGAAGCATTTTCTTCTATTGAAACTTGGTTATCCGATGTCCAACTAATACTCAACCCGAACAAAACAAAATTACTAATCTTCCAACTCACCAAACTTACCCTAGACAGCTCTCACTTTAACATCACAGCAAAATACAACACCATCCATCCTACAAAACACACCAAATTACTAGGAGTAGAAAAAGACAATAAATTGAACTTTGACATAAACATTTCCAAGACCATTAAAAAAGTGCACAAAAAACTAGGGGCATTATATAGAAATCAGCAACTACTTACCAAAGCAGCTAAAATTTTGGTAGCAAATTCTCATCTTATCTCTACCCTACTCTACGCCTCTCCAATATTTACTAACCTTAGACAATGCAACCTAAATAAGCTCGAAACCTGCTACAACAAAATCGCCAAATTTGCCACAGGGGCTTCCTGCCTTACTCACCACTGTCTCTCACTAGCACAGCTGGGCTGGTTAGAGCTCCCCCACCTCCTTCAATGGTACCAACTCGCACTCGCCCACAAACTAATAAACCAACCACTAAAAGTCCCATCCCTCCAGAATCTACTCCAACCATACATAACCATGAGACCACTAAGATGCAACCACAAAAACCTCCTACAGGTCACAAGAGTCATTAACTTTGCTGGAGAAGCATTATTCTCCTGCACTATAGCCAAACTCTGGAACTCCCACCCATCCTCAATTACCTTTGTAACTTCTTGCACCCACTTCAAATCCTTAATAAAATCATACTTAAAAACTTGCCAGATATGCCCTTGCAACCCCCCCTCAATACCATCCACTCCACCCACCCACTACCTCTCACGGCCCCCTATCAACAACCTACTCTTAGCAAGCTTGGCTACTCATGTTCCCAGCTACATACCACATAATACTAACTTCTTGTAGCAACAACTGCTAATGGTTGTTATGTACCTCAAAAACAGATTGTATCAATTGTTCACTGATGAATCTCAACTACATTTGTAACCATGGTTAGTATATGTCACCATATTTTAAAATTGTACTATGTTCTACAGCTGTTTTACATCTGTTTTATTCTTGTCTTGTGTCCTTAGCTGGACTAATGTCTATATTTAAATGCTATGTTTTTTGACTGTATAATGCAAGTAATACTTAATGTGGAGCTTTTCTCCCCGGGCCTCCGCTGAAAACGGACCTGTGTCCAGTCAGACTCTCCTGGTCAACAAATATAAATAAATAAATAAATAAATTATAACTGTTCACTCATCAATTGTCAGATTGTTGAGAGGTTGGCACAACAGGATCGACATTTCTTTGGTACCATTCTGCACACTGCTATGGAATTTCTTGTCCCTAACTGTTATGTAACCATTGGATTACTATATATAAGTAAGGACAGTGTTGTGGGCTTACCTTTTCATATCCATATTCCTCACAGAACTCTTTTGTGGTGTGTACAAGTAATTTGAAGATAGTTTGGGTCCTGCTGGAGTTGAGAAAAAAGAGCTAATTTTCAAGTAATCATACCTTGACTAATCATAGTGGAAGCATTTATGTAGTGTTGTAATGCATGATGACTGTAATTTTCTAAAGTGCTACCTTATTTCTAGGTCACCACCTACAGCACTAAGTTGTTATAGCATTTTTGTAAGGGATTTCTGTATAACAATGTAGTGGGCACACAATGAAATTCAGTAACATAGATTTCTAAGACATTACAGCCACTGCGTGTCACAATATGAGCAAAGCTGGGGGTACTCTGCCAAAGACTTAAAAAAAAAACATCTACCTTGAATTACTCTGCCAAAGACTTTTGAGTTAGACATTTATTACTGCATGAATGCATTACTGAAAAATTAATGTGTCATTCAGACCATTACCTAATAACCTAAAGCATACCTTTTAACTGTCCAGAGAAAGTTCAGATTTTAGCCTCATATTTTTGGTTTGTTCCTCATGATGGCATTCTGGCAAATCACTGATTATTGAAGTCACTAAATAATGACATACATTTAAATTTCAGACTTCATATCCTTCAGAAAATGCACTCTAATGCAAATCCTGTTATTCTAAAAGTTTATAAGAGCAATATTTAAAATCTGTCCCTATTTTGGGGCTTTTGTTCCACCCTTATTTTAGGCTTTGTCAAGACTTCTTGCACTAAGAGGTTGAGAGCTATGACCTGAAGTAATGGCATGAGTTGGATTTCATGCTAATGTACACAGTTCTCAGTGTAGGAAAATCAAAAAGACATGTTTAAAAACAGAAACTGTGATTAATGAGAATTATCCCATGCTTGGTTTTCATTAAAACTGACAGGCATTATCCTTTTATGTTATGTAGAAAGAACCAACAAATACAGTGACCCAAATAAAGTCAACAGTGTAGGGATGTAGCAGCAGAGTGTAATGAAGAAGGGTTAGACAGGAAAGGAACTAGAGGCATGGAGTGGAGATACATGATTTCAAGGGCAGAGGAGGGATGAGAAGGTGTGATACAAATTATAATTTTGCTAGGTAACAGAATGATGATTTTTCAATTATTTTTCTCCAGCCCATGTCTGTGTGACTTTTGGAAAGGTCACCCCTTCATCATGAATTGCTCTGTCCATCTTGACTAAAATGACTATCTTCCTTCTCTTAATATCTGAGATTACTTTAGGGCCTTATCATTTTGTTTTTTTTGGGGGGGTGGGGGTAAACTCTTCCCTGACTTTATTATTTGCACCTGGAATGATGACATAATTTGTTGGCTTATAGCTTCTCATCAAAGTAGTCTAATGGAATAATTATTTGACACATTATCTCATTTGCTGTTTCCGTCTGTAATACTTCCTGACTCCCCATATACTATGGATCATTAAGACAGACAGATGCTGTTAAAGACCACATGCATATAATTGATTATCATATTTTCTTCAACATTTTTTTTAATTAGTTTTTGGAAGATATTAATGACAGAGAATGCATACTGGTGACCACCCTAACTTTTTGGTGGCTGCAGGTATATCCATGAAATCAGTTATGCAGGATGGTGCGGGGTGCTGTTTCTTGGGATGAAGTTGTTATTTCACTGTTTGACACCCACTGGCTTTGGAAGTAAATTATACTTCAGGGCTTCTATATATTTTTTTTCATGAGGGATTGCAGAGGGGGATACTGACATTCCTTTTCGTGGAAATCGTGGCCCATTCAAGACAGTGAATATAACAGACATAATTTCCTTAAAATTCTATTTTGTATTAGAAGAGAACTTCATTTTTACATCTGGGAATACACTTTTCAGTTGTGGATGTTTCTCTTTGTGTGCCTAAGTACATGTATGATTTGCTGTCCCTACAACCAATAGCTGCTGCAGTATTCTTACTCTCCACCTCTTATCAATTGCCTTTCACCTTCACATTTTATTAATCACACATTTTTGTTAAGTATTGTTACACTGCTATTGTACAGCTATAGTGCAACCAACCATTTAACATGGATGTTGCTTTTAATTGAAATCTAACTGTAGTGCTTACCAAAGATTGACATTTAAGAAGTTACCTGCTGCAGCAGTGGCAAAATAATAAATATGCTATGTAACATTAAATAAAGAGATAGTGATTTATAATAAATATTTTGTGTTACACTAAATAGCATACATATTTTGGTGCACATATTCTGTATGGCACTAAATAAAATGATAAAGATTTATAAAAAGCATTCTGTCTAGCATTAAATGAAGCAGCAGAAATGTATAAAAAATATTGTGTATGGCACTAACTAGTGATAGTGAGTTATGCCTACAGTTATACTCAGGTGATTAATACCGTCATTAATTTCATGTAAGTGAGCTGAAATATGCATTGTGACACTTTATAAATTGATAGTAATTTATTAATGCAGTTTGTCTGCGAAATGCACCTGAGAAGTAAGTGGAAATGGTGGTGGTTGGGGATATTTTCAGGAATGGAAAGTAATAATTCTTAGAAATGAGAACAGGCTGGCAGGAAGTGAGGTAGACAAATAATGGGGGGAGTGGATATTTAAATGTGAATGAAAGGGGGACATCAGCTTCTTTGACACCAGTGTTAGGACATCATATTGCACCCATTTTCAGTGTCCTTAGTGACCAGTAAGAGGAGATTCTTGTGCAGGTGCCAGCTGTGGAGGTGGTGGGTAAGTGCAGTAGTTTATTACAGTTAACGGTTTGATATTTCTGTAAGAAAGAAAGAAGTGGAGTTTCTCTGTGGGCAGGAGATCATGGTACTCGAGGACCTGTTGATGCAGTGATGAGGAGTGATAGTGGTGCTAAAGAGATGGGGAGAGGCTAGTAGGGAAAAGGGGGGTAGGTGGAATTTTTCTGCTAGTTGTGCAATGTTAAGGAGTGGAAAGATTTCGAGGAAGGCTAGGATACGACACAGTGGTCTTACCTTTCATCAGTCCTTCCATAGCATGCTCCAGTAAAGTTTGGGCATTGCCAGTGGTGCCTACCTTTCAACAGTCCTGACACAGCATGTGCAAGTGGAGATTGGTGCAATATCAGTGGCTGTGAGGCTGAGCAGCCCTTCTGTGTCATTTTCCCACTAGTTGAGACATTTGTGAGGGACACCTGGATTCATTTGATGTGTTTCTGGATAGACAAGCTGTCTTCTGTGCTATAGCTGGCTTGTGATGCTGTTCACATGAGTTTTCTTAAATTGTTTGGTGTCTTGGTACAGCTTTAGCAAGTACTTTCCGTAATAGTCACATGGCTACTAAAGCATGCAGCATTTTTAGAGCTTTGTAACTGAAACTCAGGAGATAATAATAATAATAATAATAATAATAATAATAATAATAAAAAACAAAAATATAATTTAATAATGACATGCAGACTGGGACAGTGTCATTTCTGACATTATTGTTGAACATCCAGGATGGGGGTGGATGGTTATCATTTACACTGCAGCTATTTTAGAGATCTACATTGATAAGCTAACTGTGTACTGAGGAGGCAAGTTGTTTGCTCTGCATGGTCAAGATATCACATAGAGGGTTGCTTAAGAACAAAAAAAAAAAAAAAAAAACAAAGTTCATAATGATATTGTGGTTAGCCATACTGATATCAACTACTGATAAAGTACATAGTGGGTTCAGGGCCTGGAATGGAGCCATGGCTAAAGTGGAGGGGTGCTGTGTCCCAGTGGGAGACTACTATTTTTCAGAGCTCATCTTGGTCCTGCCTTAAGATATGATGAGATGTTGCTGTGCTGATGCTCTGGGGATATGTTTGCCCCACTCCATGAAGTGGATCTTAGGCTGTGTAGGGAGAAGTTAATAAAGAGAATAAAATAACAATAATAATAATAAATTATAATAATAACCGTAATATATAAATACATACAAAATAAATCAAGTTACTTCAGTCCTGCAAGAAGAAAGTAATACTTTTGAAGCATGAGTGGGGGATTGAGGTAGGGTAAAATGTTACCGTGTGGGGTTGGTAATGAGTAAAGGTCAGTGTTAGTATGCTGGCTATGATCTGAAGGCTGTTGGTGGTTTTAGCGATAGTAGTTTTTATTGACTTGCAGAGTGGACTGAGTCAGAGAAGGTGAATTAACATGGTTTTCTGAAGCAAATAAAGTTGATTATTCTAACAGCCATCATTTAAAGTGTAGTCTACTATCTTTCTTCTCCATGGCTCATTTTTGGTGGGGCTGTGTAGGCAGATAATAGCCAATAATGGGGATGCCCTCCATTAATTGGGGGAAGCTAAGAGGCATGGGGTAGAGATAGTTAGGTAGCTGAGTTACTAGCTGTATATCTTTCAGGAACACATGCTGCAGCATCCCCCCTTAGCTTTGCAGTCTCCAGGGATATACAAGCAATCTGCAATGGTAATATTTTCATTGGTGCTTTGGGTGAGACTATTAGCTAGGGTTTGTTGGCCTCCTTGCACAAAGTGTTTGAATGATGATCTTGGGTCAGCAGGAAGGATAGGTACATTTTAAATATGTGAGATGGCTTGGAACATGTCTTGTCAGGGGTTGGGGGGCATTGGTTATACCATATTGTTAAGAAAGATGCTGAATGAGGACAAGATGAGAGGCATACCATGATTCAGTAGAGGGTAGAGTTTGAGAGTGAGGAGGATAGGGGACTCTAAGGGAAAGATAATTTGAGGAGATGATGTATCTGGGTGAAGTACTAATGGTGAGAATTCTTTGTTAGGATGACAAATATTCAGGATCTAAGACAGACATGGAATGAGATGGTGTCTCACTTTGAGGAATTTTTTTCAACAGGCAGCCGATCAAACACAGATGGCAGTGCAGGTTGCCCGTGAGGCACCAGTCAGAAAACAAAAAAAGAGGAAGTATAGAAGAAAGGGAAAGGAAGTGGAGGGAAGCAAGTAGGGTGAGGGCAGTCCCATTGGTGGAGGCCTATCTGACTCAAGGAAATGTTTTTGCTGTTAATGAAGAAAATAAAGCAAGTCAGAATCATCTGACAGATGAGCATTTGGCTGGATTTTTGCAGTACTTAAATCCTGAAGGCAAAACTAGGAGTTGTTGAGGTCAGCAGAGCAAGTGCAGGAGCAGGAGTATCAAATAAATCTGGTGGAAAAGGACCCCCAGAAACAGACTGGTCTGTGGGTGAACAGGGTTTCCTCTGATGCCAGGAGTTCAGTTTAGTCTCAACTGATTTGGAGGGGGGGTTGGGCATGAAGCACAAGCTGTGAGCTTGCAGGATGTGCAAGACTTCCTGGTTGAGAGAATGGGCTTATTAATTACTCTGTATATACCTGTGGCTGTGAAGGAGAGGATTTGGCGTGGGTAATTTGCCAAGATATTTGACCTAATAGATGATGATGTGGATTAGAGGATTACTGAGGTAGAAGCCCTGGGTGCTGGAAATTTGCTGGCCACATTAGCAGCTCTTGGTAAAATGAGACTGGGGAGGTTTATGGATAGGAACTGTGATTACTGGATTCTGGGATTTGTTGTTTTGATGACAGCTATTTTAAAGATTGAGCCCCAACTAGGGTTGCCTCTGCTGGCATATTTTTGATAATTTGAGAGGCTCAATGACTAGGAGAGGTAATAGCTGGTTGTAGGAAGACTGGAATTTTAGGGAGTTAAGGGTGGTTGATAAATCACTTTTCTGGAAGAATAAATATGCTGACACAGATAGGTGCAATGGTGATAAGGCAGGGGTGCAGAGTAAGACTGTATCTGAGTAAGCTGTGGCTAAAAGAGAGGCATGCTTGGTCTTTAACTCATTCAATCTAAGGTGCCTTTTTTGTATACTTCCAGTTAACACCCATAGCTCCTTATGGTGCCCAGACCTTTATTGGGTCTGTCTTTTTAACTAAGTAATTTACCAGTTTGTAACAGACATGATTAAAATGAGCAAGGATTAATTTATAAAATGACACTACAATTGTTAATGTAGTATGTACTGCAGTACAAAAGCCTTGATTATCTTATGCTTTTTAAGCTGATTTTTTAGAAAATGCTCTGGAATGCAAGGATGTGTGTAGACTGTGAGAGGTGCAATAGTCCACACCACATAGATTTTGATGTGTCAATTTTGGGAAGTGCTCCTGGCAGATGCCCCAATGGAGCTGTGACATGCTGACACAAGGAAGAGATGGCACCATTTCCATAGGATAATATTGGGCAAGAGGGGATAAAGCAGTTATTATGGGAGAAAAAGGGGTAATTTCTAAGGGGAAGAGTACAATGTCAGTGGGAAAGAGTTTCCTTACCCTTTTTGTGAAGTGACCATTTGGCCTGCCTTTTCATTATCCTTTTAACACTGGCATTTTGAGGGTGCTCATAGAAAATACCTGGATAGGAGCACAGCTCAGGAGTTGTCCAAGAGTTTACAATGATTTTTCAAGTCATGGGTGGGGGTGGGAGGGGGTGCAGGTTTGTATCAACTTGACGTCAGTCTGAGAGAGGAAGGGGACAGATCAAGCTTTGCTAGACAAGGAGCTTCCAGTGGATAGAGTGTTACTGCCTCTAGATGTTTGCCTAACATTTATAGGGATTCCTCCCTTAATTTGGTTCAGCTGCATGAATTTTGACTGATTCATCACCTCCTTTGTCTGGAAGGAAGTTCAGTAAATGATTATACTGGATCATATGGTACAGGTGATCTGAGGTTTCACTGTCACCTGGTTACCTAATATAGACACTGAGTTAGTGCTTTCGTTTCTCCACATCCAGGAAGAGGACTAGCCATTGTTGGGAATATGTTTAAGACAAAAATGTATTTTTACTAGGCTATGCCTATGGTCTGGGCAATAGCTTATGGTGCATTTGAAATGTTTATCATGGCATTGCATTGTATTTGGCAGATGTAGTCTCCATGTCAGAGGCAGTTCACTATTTGGATAATTTCATTTTAAAATGAGGAGGTCAGGAGACAAATAAGGAAGAAGTGTACCTTTTTCAAGGATTGTATAAGTAATTGGGGGTACTGTTAATTGAGGTGAAACAAGAGGGGGCTGAAGTTCTAAACTTCCTGTCATTGGAAATGGATGTTAGGTTGGGGTAGTTTTATCTGCCAGAAGAAAAACTGAGCAAGCTATGTAACAAGATTGATGGTATCTTGGATAAGGAGAAGATCAGGAAAAAGGACACGATGAAAGTACTGCCTTGATGAATTTTACAGGTAGACTAGTAGGGCCTGGGAGAACCTTTAGCAGATCACTAGCTAACCCTATTGAGGCGGGGCTAGGCTCAAGAATCATAGAGTTGGGGCCTGAAAGTTGGTCAATATGGAACATTTCATTTTGGTGGAATTTGTGCTCCCTTTGAATGGCATGTCATACTTGCAGGAGGATTGGGTATCATTGGATGATCTGCAGCTGCACACAGATGCAGCTAGGAGTATAGGCTTGGGAGCTTATTTTGGGAGTAAATGGTTTGCAATGCACTGGTTGGGATTTTGACCTGAGCAGAGAAAGGAAATTACCCTTTTGGAAGTGATGCCCCTTTGGATGGCTACCGTGCTGTGGTAAGAGAAGATGAATTTGAAGAAAATCTTTCATTTAGATACTTGTCTGTGGTGGCAATGTTGTCCAAAACATCAGCTAAGTTCATTTCAGTCCAAATTTTGTTGAGGAAACTTATTCATCTCTGCATTAGAATTAATATGTCATTTTCAGCTAGGCATATTCTTGGAAGATTAAACATTATATCAATAAACTCTTGTTAGATATCAGTAAACCATGCAAAACTGATGGAAATTTCCTCTACCCTTATGTGTCAAAAATATGCAACAACATTACAACTCATATTAAACCAGCAGAAAAAAATAATCTAATCTTTTCACAGCGTGAGCTCAAACCTCCTCTTCATCCTGTACTGTCACTGTATACAGTATTGCAGCCTCCACCAATAAAACTATTATATATATCACTACACATTCTAACACTGAACTCCTAGCTATAACTCTTTCTTCACACACTATCTAAAGCACAACCCACTTTTCTTCCTCTGCTCTTTCTGTTAAACTTCTATTTATCTCTCTACCTTGTCTACCTCACAACCTTATTATTAACTGTAATATTAACTATAACCCCAATATTTTCTGAATATAACAGTTCTCAGTCTTGCAAATACATCATTACGTTGTCTTTTACAATTGTGTAATTTTTTTTTTATATTTGCCACTGAAGATAGTTGTATAAAGTGTTATCACTGAAACTATTTTATACTCTACTGTACTGTGGATCTGCCCCTGACAAAACCCTACATAACTCTCTTCTCTCTTTAATATTATTCTTCATTTCCTTACTTTACACTTCTTTTTACCTAAGCACGTATCTGTTTTTCTTCTAACTTTTATATTAACTTCCTTTCTTTGTCTGTACGTTGATATTCTATTGCAGACTGATCTATATTGTACCTTAATTTTAAACATTACAGTTTGTAGGTAATACTACTTCAGTATTTTACATTTATAACTTTGTATAATCTTTGTACAAACTTGACTTTTACTATTTTGTATTACTTCTTTTTTGTGGAGCTTTTCTCCCCAGGCCTCTGCTGAAAAAGGGCTCATGCTCAGTCTGACATTCCTACTGCACAGTCTGAGTTTGAGTCAACAAAAACAAATAAATAAAATGTTTAGTTTTCCAGGTTTCAGGATCTGGTTCCAGAGGTGGAAGACAGTCTAGCAGCAGTGCCAGATGAGGAGTGGAGCATTATCAGTTTGCTTCAGGTTGGTCAAGGCAGCAGTTTTGAGGTGTGATAGCTAGGAGAGCATCCATTTCAGTGGTAGCAGAGCTTTTGGATCTTTTGCAGAAAAGTTGTCCATTCCATAAAGGGCTTGGTCTGTTAAGTTAGTGGCTAAATATGTGGTGTACAGGTAAGAGTCAGGAGAAGAAGTAAGAATATTATGAGTGGTCTTAGCTGCCTTGAGTACTGAAGCTCAGTTCTCAAGCTTGACAGATGTTACCAGGTATTAGTGAATTGTAAGGATGTGGAAAGGTTGGGAACAAGTTCAGGGTTTATCAGTGGATATAAGGCTTCCACTTTGTAAGCAATTGCTTTAGTTGCTGTTTAAAGGAATCTGTTCATTGACAGGTAGCTATAAAATGTGCAGGTTTTGGTCTATGCTGTTATTTTTTATGTATGAAGGTGCATTTCATATTGCTGAGTTGTTTGAGAAAGTGCAATTGTGCAAAATCTTACCATAACGGTAGATGTCCCTGCCTTCACTGCTGCAATATTCATTACTTATGGGGTTCCCTGCAATGAAGCCCATTGTCCAGCCAGTTTACCAAAGCCTACTATTGCTTTAAGGTACACTGAATGTCACCTACACACTCCATGTGTAGCATAGCGCATAAAGGTTTTGTTCAGGCGTACCATCCTTAGAACTGATTGCCCCAGTAGGAACAGCAGTTCAAGGAGAACCAAAGAGAAACTGCACATCCAAGAAGGAAAAAAGGACTAGAATGATGGAGGGAGGGAGTGAATACTGCAGAAGTGAAGCTAAGGACATCTACTGATATGGTAAGATTTTGCACAACTGTACTATGTCCTTACATTCACAGCTGCAATACTCATTACTCATGGGAGAGTGCCAAAGCTTCAAGAAGAAACTTTGGAGGAGGAAGCAGCAGTACAGCTCTCTAAGAAGCCATTGAGAATGGCATTAGCAAAACCAGCTCTAGCCCTGGGGATACCATCCAACTTGTAATGTTTGGTAAAGGTATGCACAGAAGTCCAGGTAATTGCTTCAATAATAGAATTAGCATCTGAACCCTTGAAAAAAGCACCAGAAGAAGCCACAGCTCTAGTAGAATGAGCCTTTACAGAAGAAGGAAGGTGCTCCCTATGAAAAGTGTAACAAAATGAAATAGCCTGTGAAATCCAAGTAAAACTAGTTTGCTTGGAAACAGCCAAACATAAAGACCTAGGATGAAAGGAAACAAACAACTGATCAGATTTTCTGATAGCTTTAGTCATATCCAAATAAAATCTGAGCTGTCTATGCATGTCTAAAGTATGTAGCACCATTTCACTGTCAGATTATGGAGAAGGGAAAAAAGTAGGCAAATTAATAGACTAATTAAGTAACAAATCATTAACCACCTTGGGCATAAAAAATAATTAGTAAGCAAGGGCACCTTGTACTCATGAAATATCAAAAATGGTGGACAAGCCATAAGGGTTTGCAACTCAGACACCCATCTGGCATAGGTAAGAGCTAACAAAAGAACTATCTTCCAAGAACAATGTTGCAAGGAAGCTGAAACAGTAGGCTCAAAAGGAGCCTGAGCCCAATTTCTTCAGAATGAAATTACGATCCCAGGGAGGAGGAACAGGCTTCCTGGTAGGTCTGATATTAAGGACACCTTTAAGAAATTGCTTAGCCTTAAATCTATAAGCTAACAGGGGAGTTAAAGGCAGACAAGAAGAAAGAGCTGATAAATGAGCCTTAATAGAAGAATAGGCCAAAGCAGCATTGAGCAATTCACACAAATAAGAGAGAACCAAAGGAGATTCAGCAGTAAGTGGGTCCAGGTCAAGAGAATGACACTAAATAGAAAACCCTTTCCATTTCTACAAGTAGGATTTCCTAGTAGTAGGTTTCCTGGCCTCCTGCAGGATCTACAACACATCCTCTGAAAAAAGGTGTCTGATGGATCAAAACCCTATCACCCCACAGTGTCAGTCGAAGTGTGGACAGATGGGGATGGATGATAGATCCCATGTCTTGTGTGAGTAGATCCACCTTGTGAGGTAACTTCTGATGATTGCACTTTAGCTAGATGCAGAAGTTGAGGGAACCAGTGCTGTCATGGCCAAATGGGAGTCATCAACAAGATTGTGGGAGCATCCTGTTGAATCTTGAACAGGACTCTCGGAATGAGAGGAAGGGGAGGGAATACATAAAGAAACATCCCCTTGCAAGAAAATTAGAGTGTATCCACCTTCCATACCAGAGGACCTGGGACTCTGACACAAAACAGAGGAAGTTGTCTGTTCAGAGGGGAGGCAACGAGATCTACTTGAGGAGTACCCCACTGATGAGCAATGTCCAGAAAAAACATCCCTGTGAAGCATCCATTGTCACATTGTTCTGATCTGAAGAAATATAAACTGCCTGAAGAGTCAATTGATACTTGACAACCAGGTCCCAAACCAGAAGTGCCAACCGGCAGAGGAGGTAAGATCTTGTTCCCCCTGTTTGTTGATATACCACTGCAGTATTGTCTATGAATACCTTGTGAGGGCCGGGGAGAAAAGAGGATGAAAGGTGTGAAGAGCCAGTATAAGTGCTCTCATCTCTTTGATGTTGATGTGCTCCTTCTGTTCACAAGGCGACCACACTCCCTGAACCTTCAGGGTGCCAAACGTTGTTCCCCATCCCACATCTGAAGCATCTGTGAACAGATCCTGAGAGGGAAGAAGAGAATGAAAGGGGAGCTCTGGACTCAGAGATAACTGCTGAATCCAGCCTAGAAGCTCCTTCTTGAGACAAGGGAGAAGAGGAACTGTAAAGTCTAGAGGATGTGCATGTTAAAGCCACACCAATTTCAGAAACCACTGGAACTTCCTCATGTGGAGTTTGGCCAGAGGGAGCATTGGAATGGTGGAAGCCATAAACCTAAGAGTTCTCAGAAATTCCCTGGCTGTAATGGAGGCCAGGGGAAGAATAGTCTGAAAGTAAGAAATGAGAGTTAAGGTCTTTGGAGGAGCAGGGGTGCCAGCAGGGTCACTGTCTGAATCCTGCAACCCAGAAAGACATGATCCTGAGAAGGAGTCACGGAATACTTTGAAGTTTATTGTAAACCCCAGGCTTTGAAGAAGAGAAATGGTAAAATGAAGATTTTGCAAAATAACCTCTGGAGAGGATGCCTGAATCAGCAGGTCATCCAAGTAAGGAAATATTTGGATCCCTTGAAGCCTGCAAAAAGCAATCACAGAAGCAAGGCATTTGGTAAAACTCTTTGGGGCAGTTGACTGGCCAAAGGGCAAAGCACAGAACTGAAAATGCCAGAAAGCAACAGAGAAACACAAAAACCTCCTGAAAAGAGGATGGATCCAAATATTTAGATAAGTATTCTTGAGATCCAGATACACCTGAAAGGCCTGAGGGAGCAAGAGAGGAAAAAGGGTCTGAAGGGGCAACATCTGAAAGGAAGGTACCTTCAGAAAAGTGTTTAGATGGGAGAGGTCTAGAATTGGTCATCACATAACTTCTTTTCTGGGCACTAGAAACATTCTTGAATAAAATCGCTTCCCCCTTTGGGACACAGGCACCTCTTGAATAGTACCCTTAAATAAGAGATCTTGAAGAACCTTTGGGAACAATGGAAGTTGTCCCCAAGGAGGCTGAGGAATAGCCATAAAAGGAGGATGGGAAATCCACACCAAGAATTACCCCAGATGAATGATTGGCAGAACTCAAGAATCCTGGGTGATTCAAAGTCAAAGAGGAAGAGGAAGAGAAAGGCGAAGAGAAAGAGGAATGTGGCTGGGAATAGATGGATAGTCAGACAGCACCTGGTTTGTCAGAAAAGGAAGGTTTTACACTCCCTGCAGTCTGAGTGGCCTTAGCAGGAGAAGCCCATTTACCACCCTTTTAACCTTTAGCAGGAGGGCGAGATTGCCTATGAACAAAGGCCGGCTAGATCTATCCAATACTTTTGACACAGTGTCACACACCAAATTCCTGCAAAAGCTAGAATCAATAGGCTGGTCCCATAATACACTTACTTGGTTTTCAAGCTATCTACAAAATAGGAAACAATCTAGAAAATGGCATACTAAACTCTCGGACAGTCTTGACAAAAGCACAAGAGTTCCCCAAGGCTCAATTCTAGGGCCACTTCTCTTTAATATATTCACAAATTATCTTGATAAAGTATGCCTACAAAGCACCCTTATCTAGTACACCAATGGCTTTACCATAAACTCCACTTCCAATAACTTATCTAATCTACAAAGGATCACACAAACCGCTTTCACATCCATTGAAATGTGATTAACTGATGCTGAACTATTATTACATACCAAAATACCAAAAAATCAAAATTCCTTTTATTTTCATCAAAGGCACAAGGATCTGACTTCAAAATTCTCTCTCAGAACAACACAGCAATATAACAGGTCAAAACAGCAAAACTACTAGGAATTACAACTGATGACAAACTCACTTTCGAATCACATATTCTGAATACTATAAAAAAGACCCACTTCAAACTAGGCAAACTCTACCATCACAAACTATACCTCGATAAACCTACAAAAATAAAGATCACAAGCACTCTATTAATTCCATCCCTCATCTATGACAGTCCCATTTTCACAAATCTTCACACATCACTGATAAAGATAAAGATAAAACCAAACTAAAGTCTTATTATCTCAAAAATCACATCTGCACCTGCTTAAATCACCCAAACCCCCCCTTAATTATATAATTACCTCCAGTCCTAACCTCTACCACTGCACTTCCCTTTCCCCTTCTATTACTGTGCAAACAACTTATCTTGCACTTCCATCAATTTCTGTCCTTTTCTGGTCTCACATTTCCACTTTAGCATGTCTTAGCCTCAGCCCATCTTCACCTCTGTGCCAACCCCTACACCAAACTGTCTAACCTCATCCCTGCTCCTCTTGTAAATCAAATATGACACAGGCTAAGTATAGTTGCATTGTATTTTTGACCTTGCACCACTTGTTGCTTAACCTTGGAATTTATGACTGTATATTATATGTATTAACTTGACATTGATTGTATAGCAATACTCTAAGTAATATTTCTGTCTATTGTATTTAATAGTTCTTCAACATCTACCTGTGAAGTCATTTCCTTTTTCATCCTGTTATATTATGTTTTGGGGCAACCCCCGGGCCTCCAGTGAAAATGGGTCTTTGATCCAGTGGACTTTTCCTGGTCAACAAATGCCAATAAATAAATAAATAGATAATAGGGTAGTTTCTCTAAAATTTAGGCACAGGAGAAACAAAGACATGTTTAAGCTCCTGTAAGGCCTTCCCCTTGTCCTAAAGAGACTTAAACAAACCAGCAGCCATTTCCACAAACAAAAGTTTATTATCCAGAGGAGCAGCCATCAACTTAGCCTTAATATCACTGGGTAAAGGTTGAGGCTAAGCCAAGAATACCTCCTCAGTAGTGAAACAAAAGCAGCAGCCCTAGAGGCATCTGCTGCATCATAACTACATTTGATAGAATGACAAACTACTTGAGAGGAAATCCCCAGCAAGGAGAGAACAGAAGATTTGCTTTCACAGACTGGAAGATCAGAAAAAAGCTGACAGTCCAGAGAAAGAAGAGCTAACACATACCTAGATATATGGGTCTTATAATTAATAGCCCTAAAAGCTAGAGTAGTCGAAGTATAAATCTTCTTACCCAGCCTGTCCATGGTTCCGCTGTCCTTGTCAGAAGCAAGTAACTTGGACAAAGGAAGCAATTGAGATGGCTTATTTAAGGCTACAGACACCACAGAGGGGTCAGCAGCAGGACATTTGAACAAAAAAGGAACAATCCTCAGGCATCTTATAAAACCTATCAGACTTCTTGGGAGCAGCGGGCAGAGAATAGGGTGCTTTAGAGGCATTGGAAAAACATCTATTAAAGCAGCCACTAGAGAAGGAATATCCACAGATTTATGAGATTCCATCTGCAGTAACTCATAGTACCTCTTATGGATATCAGAAACCTGGCCAAAATCCCACTTAAAAAATTCCATCATCCTAGAAATTGTGTCCCCAGAGGAAATTTCCTAAGAAGGAGTATCTGGAGTATTAGATGCCTTCTCCTTAGACCCATAGTCTAAAGGAGCAAAATTCTGGGTAGAATAAGTAAGGGATTCTTCATCAGAATCCAATGCTACCTCAGAATAATTAATTTCCCTGGACTTTTTAGGTGAAGAAGAGGACCAAGGAGGAACAGGACCCAAAACCCTTTAAGGAGGCTTTAGCAATAGTAAAGCATTAAATGACCCCTGAGTAATGGCATGACACTCACTTTGTGGATCCCTAGGAGCAGAAGAATCATGATTAGTTTCTGTTTCTTTTTTAAGGGGGACATCTGTCCTAGAAAACTGAGAAGGCCCTGTCTCAGGATGGCATTCAACAACAGTAATAGGATCTTCATCCCTAAGAAGAAACTACAGAACCCCACTAGACCCCTTGGAAACAATCAATCGTGGTTCCCCTGAATGCCCAAAACGGATGCCTGCAAAGCCTCTTTGGATGTGCTAGATCCTCACCGGCCTCCAAACCGGACGTGGAAGAGGAATCTGACAACACAATCATGCAAGTCTCTGGGTTTGTAATAACCTTGCGAGAAACACCCAGCAGAGGCTGGACACTGGAAATTCTGGTTTTAGCTTTTTCATCTTCTTCTTCCCTGATGGCTTACCCTCAGGGCAGGAAGTTCCATCCATAGTACCTTTAGTAAGAAGCTTAAGACACTGGTTCTTAAAATACAATGAAAGGGAAGAAGGCATCCTACAAAGGGTGTTTGGGACAAATGCTTGACAAATTGAACAAGATGTATGGTCATGAGATGCTCCTAGGCAACAAAGACACTTATTGTGACAGGCTTTATGGGGAGTCAGTATCCCACACTGGCATTTACCCTTCCTGGATGACATTAAACCCCCCAAAAAGCACAAAAAAACCCAACAACTGGGGGGGTCTGGGTATGGTCATAGCATGGGCAGGAGCTAGAGTTAAGAAGGTAGTTTTTAAGTTCAAGTTTGAAGCGGTTTGTACATTTGATGTTACAAATATTTGGTGGGAGATTGTTCCAGGTTAGGGAGACTGTACTTTTATAAAGAAGTTTGCCAATGTTGTTGTTGTTTTTATATATATTAAGAAGGTATTGATTGGAGCTGCATAGTGTTTGAGAGGAGGTGTAGAGGGATATGAGAGAAGAGAAGGAAGAAAAGGCTGAGGATTTGTTAATTAAGGTGTAAGTGAGATGATGCTGAGAAAGAAGGGGCAGTTGGTGGAATTCAAGCCATTGAAGCTGTTTTAAAGCAAGGCAGTGATGGAATTTATATGGTTGATTACTAACAAAACAAGCTGTGTTGTTGTAGGTTTGTGCCAGTTTGGTTATTAAGGTAGATTGTAGAGCTGGTTTGGATTTAGAGGCCAGGAATTTTTTATTCCTATATAGTAGACTCATTTTTTGATTTGTCTTTTTAATACAGTGTTGTATATGAAGGTCGAATTTTAATTTGTCGTCAGTCTGAATACCCAGAAGTTTAGTGTGAGAATCAGCTTTGATAAGAGTGTTGTCATGGGATGAGAGAGCAAAAGTGGTTTTATGGTGGTTGAAGGCTTTAGGCAGAAAGAGGAGGAGTTTTGTTTTTTGGGGTTTAGGATGAGCTGGTTGTCAAGTTAGGCATTGTTTGACATTGTAAAATGTGTTTTGAGTGATAGAGTGGAGGTGAGAGATGTCATCTGAGCAGGAGATAAGGGTAGAGTCATCTGCGTATTGAATCAGGGAGGATGGGGTGAAGGCAAAAGGGAGGTTATTGGTGAAGATGTTGAAAAGAAGAGGTCCTAGAATAGAGCCCTGGGGGACACCAGTCTGGATAGGTAAGAAAGAAGAGCATTCAGAAAGCCATCTGACTGATTGTTGCCTGTTGGAAAGGTAGTTGGAGAACCAGAGAATAGCTGAGGTTGAGGTCATCTAATTTAGTTAGTAGTATAGAGTGTGAGATAGTATCAAAGGGTTTTGAGAGGTCAAGGAAAAGGCAAGACACCAGTAGGTTTTTATCTCTGGCCTCTGTGATAACATGCGTAAAAGACAGAAGTACAGTTGATGTTCTATGGTTTAGTCTAAAGCCATGTTGAGTAGGGGTCAGAAGGTTGTTGTGTATTAGATAGTTAAAAAACTGTCCAATAATTTTAGAGAGTGGTGAGAGAATGGCTATGGGTCTATAATTTGATGATTCGGTGGGGTTACCTCCTCTGTGTAACGGAATGGTGTAAAAAGATTTCCAATTGTCAGGGACAGTAGATTCTTGGACTGACCTATTTATGAGTATAGAGAGAGGGTAAGCTATTAATTGGGCTGCAAGTTTTAGAAAGAGGGGAGGGAGATTATCTGCTGAGGGGAAGCAAGGTTTTAGTTTAAGTGGAAGAGATTTTACATAATCAGTGGACACAGGGGTTAGAGAAAAAGGATCGGTATTGGTAGTGTTGGGAGAGGCAGGAGGATGACTTTTAATTTGGTCTGTGCAAGTCAGTTTGCAAATAGATTCAATGAAGTAAGCATTTAGTAGGGTGGTGGTTTCTTGAGGAGTATTCTTGGGATATGGATTTGGGGTGGTGGGTCTTCCATATGTAGGATCTTGTTAATGGTGTGCCAGAATATTTTAGGGTTAGACTTGTGGGTGTACAGCGGCTCATTATAGAATTTTTTTCTTGCCATTGTTTATTTCCTTTTTTGTGAGATGTTTAAGCTCTTTATATTTTTGGAGTAATGCAGTAGATTTAGTTTTTAGCCAAAGTTTCCAGATGTGATCCCTATTTTTCATAAGGGTGAGGGTATCCACAGAGAGCCAAGGGGTATGGGTTGTTTTTATCCTAAATTTCCTTAGTGGTTCCAGGGTGTTAGGGCTGTCAAGGAAAGCATGGTTGAAGCCTAGAACTGCATTATTGAGAGTTGCATTCTGAGCAAACAAACAAGTAGAAGTGAGGCCTAGGGGATCTTTCCTGTGGGATGTCTTCTAGCAAGAGTACAGAGGCATGTGCTGCATTCAGCTGGTAGGTAATGCTGGATGAGGTGCAGGCAGCTTTTGGCATTCCATATGCTGATGTAATATATCTAGGGGGTCATGTATTGGGTTTGATACCTAAACACAGGTAACTTTTCTGGATTGTAAGTAACTTGATGGTAATTAAGCAAAGGTTTTAGTTTGATCTACTGTTGCCAGATTGCTTTGGTGGGATACACTTAGTTTTAAGGCAATAAGGCAGCTACAAGGTTTAATAACCATAGGGTAGCAAGGACTGCATTATCTTTATAATTTTAAGCATTGTAGCACTAGGATTTTGCATTTAGGGACCTGGTATGGAATAGGAATGATGGAGTGCATTTAAGTAAGATTACATTAGACATACATAATGCAAAGTTGTCCTTGCAGTTAAAGGATTTAGTGTTATCATTTGGGAGTGCTTAGAGTTATTGGATTCAGAGTTTGACAAGTTTTGGGATACAAAGGAAGGAGTGAGCAGGATGCAGTTTGGGAGACTCGTGGTGGAAGAGATTTCCCCTTCTTAAAAAGTGAAGTCCCTCCTTTTCCTCTCTTCATTCATTATATAACGTGAGAGTGAGCAGTAGTTAATACTGCTCCTGATGGGCACAACTGGCTAGTGTGTAATTAGTGGTATGTTAATGCTAATATTTGTACATCGGTTATATTTAGGTGACTTGTCTATACTGCTATCAGTCTAAGTTTATTATGTTAACTTTGGAGCCAATCTGAATGTATTATGTTAACTTTGGAGCATTATTATTTATCTATACATTGAATCTGACAAAAATGTATTTGTGATGAAATAAATATGTGAAGTACTACAATGGAGAACTAAAAAAAAAATTAGACTTGAAATTTTGCTTATAAAAATTTTGTACTGCAGACTGCTAGGACATTTTTTTTCTGATAATGTTTTTACTTTCCATAACATTTGCACCACGCCAACAAACATATTAACACTGATATCAGAATTTTATAAGTGCCATTGTTTTTGTTCTGCAAAGTATTTTTGAAGTGTGATTGATCCTGAATTATATGCATGTATATCGTTTTATAGTTTAAAACTTAAATACTCTAGCATTATCAAGTAACTTGTAATGAAAATAAATACAATGAACAATTCAGGACATAAGACGACGCAGAAGCTTAACTCATAAGATGGCTGTTTATTATAAGTCTGTGCTCCATTTTGTGATTCTTGGAACTGTGAAACATGAAGTGCTAATCCTCATCACAAAAAGCACATTTCAAACCTCAGTATTACATGAGTATAATATTTTGCAGAGGGAGGGAAGTACCTCTCACAAATGGGGGGGGTGCTAGTCTGAGGTGAAATATGACTTTTTTTATACGTTCACACACACACACACACACACACACACACACACACACACACACACACACACACACACACATACAATATATATATATATATATATATATATATATATATATATATATATATATATATATATATATATTTATATTGTGATATAACCGCAAAAACAGAAGAGATAATACTTATACTTTGTGAACTTCTAAATGTAAAAAAATAAAATAAAACGAAAAGCGGCTGCAACAGCACTTATCAACTTTGAACAGTTTCAAACATGTTACTGTGAATAAATGATACATAGACGGTATCTTTTTTGCATGAGAGGGTGATGAACAGAGCCTTGAAACATTTATATTTGACATGAGAAAAAGCTTGGATTTTCTTAAACTAGTAATATCTAGTTGAGGTCACTCTATTACTTTCCTAGACACCAGAATAGAGCAACTTTCTACAGGTGAATTAAAATCATCAGTTTGCAGAAAAGAAGCATACAAAAATAACTATTTGGATTTCACAAGTCAACATCCATTTTATATGAAGAAAAACATAATAAAGGGACAATTTATCCACATTTCTAGGATCTCCAGTCATGATAATGATTTCGAAACACAAGCTACACTACTGAAATATATGTTTTACAAGAGACACTATCCACACACTCTTGTTAATAACTTATTTAATGAGGTAGCTATTAACAGATACACCAAACATGTATCTATTTTAAGATTTGATTTTAAACCTTTGGTTAAGACCCCTTCTGATACTGACAGAACTCTAATTTTTCCATTGCCCATATCTAGGGATATGACACAAATTAGACAGATTTTACTGTATAACTGGGATATATTGACAGAAACACAGCAGCTTGGATATTCTCTTGATACCTCACCCTCATTTACTTTTAAAAAATCCAGGAACATAAGGGCTTGCTTTGAAAACAGGGATAAACAATTTCTTTTAGAAACACCTAACTCTGAATCTACAGCTCCAGGAATGTTTTGCTGTCATAAATATGTTGTGTGCCCCTACATCTATTTATGCTCTGTTTATAAGTTCCCACACTGCAACTATACTGTCACTTTTTTCGAGACAGTTTAATTGTCACTCATCTTCTGTTATATATGCTGGTATTTGTCAGACAGAATTAAAGAGCATTTGGGGGCTATTAGGTCTAGGAACATGAACAATGCTATTGCTAAACATAGTATGACGTGCTAATTTTTTAAGTTTCAGTTTTTGGTGTTGGAACAGGTTGCTGTTTTCTTTGGTAATACAGATACCTACTTGGAACTAAGAGAACTTAAATGTCAGCTACTGTTGAACTCTGAAGCTTCCCCTGGTTTAAATGAAAATATAAACATAAAATGTGCTCTGAGATGGTTTAACTGATTAATTTGCATATATTCAGTTTTAAAAGTGTTCTTTTGCTCAGTTTGAATGTATACTGCTAGTTCACTGGTTAATGTATATAAGCATTAATAAGATTTAATAAGATTCTAATATTCTCTCACGTGGTATGTATATTAGTTTTTATATTGTCATTGAAATGTATTGCATTCTGAAGAAGTTCTACCACCTATAAAGAGCGAAAGCTTAATTATCTGTTAAAATATTTAAAAGTTTATCTGTTGTTGCAGCCACTTTTCATTTTATTTTTTTATATTTAGAAGTTCACAAAGTATATATATATATGTATATATATATATATATATATATATATATATATATGTGTGTGTGTGTGTGTGTGTGTGTGTGTGTGTGTGTGTGTGTGTGTGTGTATGTATGTATATATTCCACTATTACTAACACAGTCCCACCATTTTGAGGATGACAGTTATATTATTCAGATTTACAACTGGTTCTGCTTTTTGTATCTTTTTGTTTTCGTTAGTAGTTTACTTACTGTTTTCAATGTACAATGAAATATATAGATGGTTAACATGTTTATGTCAGTGTAAATTGTATGCTTTCTATCAAAGTTACTTTGACATGCCTATTTTATATATATATATATATATGTATATTTATAGCAGTCCCCATCATTTTGAATATCCATTGGTTCATGAGTGTGAGAGGTGGTGCTTAATATCGAAGACATGGAAAGCCAAATGTTAAAAATGTTGAAGAAATGTTTCGTCAAGAAAGGTGAGTGGAGCTGGAGGGGGAGAGCATATGTGCATGTGTTATAGTCAGGGTTACAATCAGAGGTATGCCTGTGTGTGAGTGAAAAGGAGGATTATGTTTCTACCCCTTTATCCCCTCAAAACCCTTTGATATCTACATTCAAAAGGCTTTGTGAGTATAACATTAGGCAACATCATGGATACAGGTAGAAGTTTGTTGGTAATTTATCCAAAAATGAAAGTCAGTTTTTAAAATATTTAATGAGAAATAAAAGACTACGGATAAGGAAACCTGATGGGAGTGATTGGACAGCCTGGGTTACTTAAACAAAATGTTAGAAATGTTATCTGATGAGCACATCTATAGGAGAGTGTCTAACAATGAAATTAATATTGTGTATAGTAAAATTGTCTATGTTTTGAATGATTTGTTTTTACAAGAGTCCATTAACAAAACAACTTTTGATTATTTAAGAGTTGGAAAACCACTAATTCCTTCTATCTTTGCTATTCCAAAGATTCATAAAAGTGAAGTTGATCATCCTTTTAGACCGATTGCCACTGCTCTGGGGTCCAAGACTGAACCAACTGCCAGATTTATAAATAAGAAGTGTAAAAATTACAAAGGGCATCTTATATTCTTCATGATTCTTGGTACCTATTGGATATCCTTAAAAACACCTCCTTTGATTAGGCTTTTTATTTGTTACAATAGATGTGGTTAATGTGTCTATGGTTATCCCTAACTGACAGGTTCATAACTGGTTTAACCAATTTCTAATTGGTCATAACCTTATTTCAACAGATGAGATTTTGGTGATTGATACCTTTTTGGATGTGCTACTGTCTAACAATTCTACATTCTTTGAAGGTGAATATTTTCATCAGGTGTGGCTATGGGGTTATATATATGGGTCCCCATTATTTTGAACATCTGTTTGGTTAGGTTTGAGAGGTGCTGCTTAACATCGAAGGCACAGAAAGCCAAATGATCAAAATGTTGAAGCAATGTTTCATCAAGAAAGGTGAGTGGAGGGAACATATGTGCATGCGTGCAATAGTCAAGTGTTATGGGTTGGGGTAAGTCTGTATGCAAGTGTGTGTGTGTGTGTGTGTGTGTGTGTGTGTGTGTGTGTGTGTGTGTGTGTGTGTGTGTGTGTGTGTTGGACTGTGTCATTTGTAGTGGCAGCATTACAAGAGTGTTTTTATTAAGGTAATGTGCATGGTGATGGTAGGGGGAATGGGCTACCTTAGGGTTAGGATTAGCACCCATTACAAAGCTGGTGCAGAGGGGATGGATGGTAGTGCTAAAGATGGGTTAGAGTGAAGATCGGGAAATAAATATTTTATCTGTCTTGAGCTTTTGTAACTTCGATATTTAGGGCATTTGTTATTCTGTGTATCTGAACTTCTTAATGCCATTATTTTTAATTACAGCATTTAAAAAAGCTCAGTCATTTAGAGGAGATATATATATATATATATATATATATATATATATATATATATATATATATATATATATATATATATATATATATATGTGTGTGTGTGTGTGTGTGTGTGTGTCTATATATATATATATATATATATATATATATATACATGTATATATAGAGAGATAGATATACCCTGGGATTCATGAACAGTCCATGCAAGGATAGTCTATAATCCCCAAGAAGTAGCCCGCACAGTACATGACTGTCCCTGGAATGGCCAGATCCCTGCCCCACATGGCTGCAACCTGCTGATAAATATATGTAATAATTTAATATTTCTTTATATATTTTTTTTACAATAAAAAAAAAAAGTTTAAGCACAGTGCAGCTGGTTTGCGCACCATGGTGCTTTGCTCAGCCCAGCTTAAATGCTGTTTGAGAATGAAATCTAATTCCGAAGGAGCAATTCTTGTTGATGAAACATAGGGGTTAGAGCACTGGTTTAGTGTGCAAGCCATGCATAGTTCAAATCCCAGTTCTGGCTAATATATTTTAAGTGTGGAAGCAGTTGTAAATTAATTTTTATGAATTGGAATATTTGTAAGTCATATGTCTCACATATTGTAGTGTATGGCTGGGAAAATGCAATAGGGAAATGTAAAAAACTGTTTCTATTTTTCTTTAAATAATTCTTTGCAGCCAGTCAAGCCTGCCACAGCTTTGCTGAAACAAGCTAAAGATTGCTTAACATGAAAATATAAGCAATCCTTAGCAACTGTAAGCTTTGCTTAGCTGGTTTAATCCATGCTAAGCGGATTTGAATGGAGCTAAGAAAAGCTTAGCATAATTGAAAATCGGCCAATCATGGAAAAGTGTGGGAAAATGGCCATATTTAAACTGCACAGGTGGGAATACAGCCATATCTCTTCAAGTCTGATCAGGGCAGCAACAATGACAGGTGTAGGAGAGGGTGTTCACTTCTGGGTGCAACGCTGGGGCAGCCAGGAGTCCAGGGTCATGGTTGGACTACTTATCAAAGACCATGAAGCTAGACTGCTACAGGGCCAGTACAAGGGCTCCCAGTACAAAACAGAGGCTTGGGACTGTCTGGCACGCAATCTCACCAGTGCCACTGGCATACCCTGAACTGGTGAACAGGTGTGTCATCACTATGACAACCTAAAGCGTAAGAGGGGTGAGCTCTTGGCCCAGTGTATCCAAGAGTCATGAGCGGAGGACATCCCAGAAGTTTGTAAGTATCCAGTTTGTGTATTTGTAAATAATTATTTAAAAATTGTATATGTTACCGTACAGGTGTGCTTAATGTGTGTTCTTTTCCCATACAACTGCCGATGAGAGGGCTGTGAACATTGATGCCAATGCACAGTTCCTGGTACGACTGTGCTGAGAGTTTGGTGAGTACAGAAATATTTGTAATATCTGCTGTAATAAATCAGAAATAGTAAAGGTAGAACTGTCTGTATATATAATTGTGCTCTAACTGTACTGAATAAATGCATGTGTCAGGCTGCCAGTGTTAGAACTCAGTAGTGCCAGCTGCTGTGTAATACAGAGTTTTATGGCAAACAAGGTACAATTGAGGAGAGGAAGAGTAGGATATATATTAGGCTGTCTGAAAGAACCTGCTAAGAAACTGCTGTGTCAGGGCTACTGTAACAGTTACAAATGAGAAGCAGTCCTCCTGTGGAGATCATCCAGTAATACTAACTGTGGATTTCTGAGTTATAGAAAGAGTTATGTCAAAAATAGTAAAGCTGATTACCACAAACTGTTGTCTTTCATTTGTCTTGTATCTGAAAAGTACAATTGTGTAGCTGCTGCAGCATGCAGTAACTGAGGTGAAGTGATATAGCACTGTTTGTCTGCATAGTTCAGAATTTGAATCTAAAATAACTGACAGAATGCAAAAGTAAATATTTTTTCAGTAATGTCTTGTACTGTGTTCCTGCCTGCATTGCCTTGTGTTAACCTTTGCATATCAGGTGTAAGTAGCCCTGAATGTAGAGGAAAGTGTGAGACACTGAGAGGTGCAGACCATACCTCCCAACTGTACCGAATTGCTCGGTTTTTACCGAGTTTTGGGCTCCAAATAATGGGATGCCACGATTCCCGAGTGGCACCCTTCATTTCCAATTTTTCTCCAGCTGTTTTAAATTTTTTTTTTCGTGCCTTTTTGAGCTGACGTCATCACTTGCACGATGACATCAGCACCTTCAGCCTGTTGGAATTGAGCTCGAGGGCTCACGTCCTTTCCGGCTGTTTGAATGGATCTGTGACTGCGAAAACAATTGCTGCTGCAGAGCTTTGGCTGTTTTTGCATTTGTTGATGGAGTTATGTGCATTCTGCACATAGGAAATGAGCGATTGCTGCTGGAGAGCTTTGGCTGGTTTTGCTTTTGCTGGTGGAGACCGTGGAGTTATCTGCATGGAGGAAATGTCACTCCTTAGATCTTCCTTACATTACTGAGGCTAGTTACCTGGGCTTGTAAAAACCTGTGTCGCCTGCCCACGGAGCCTTTCCACAGCACCCACTTCAGCCAGATGGTTGTGTTTGTGTGGCTATGTTAAGCATTGGCTGGGGACCTGGGTCACTCTTAAGGTTTTCTGTTTGTCCTCTAAAACTGCAGCAGATACTTACAGGGCTTAAGAAAGGAATGCAGAGACATGCTTAAAAATGTCTGACAAAATGTCGAATTTTCTTCACATTGGGGATATCGTCTCCCTCTATGCCGAAGGGTCCATTAATCAGCACTCTGGGGTAAGATTTTTTTGTCCCCTTAAAATATGTTGAATTGTTGGGGTGTCATATATTGGAGGATCTGTTGCACTTGCCAAAAGCTGTAGACCCCAGTAGGTGAGTAACGTCGCCCTACAGGAAACTAAAAGCAATGTGTGGAAAGTTAGCATTTTCACTGTGTGAGCAGATCTAGGACATTGAAAAAGTTTTCGAAAAGGCCCCAGGAAGCTGTTAAGTTGTAGCATTTTATGTGTGTGAGAAAATAATCTAACATGTTCTTCACAGCTAACTATTTTCTTACAGTCGTATCACTAGATCTCGCAAGCTTGATTTTTGACAACTGCATATTTTTCAGTGGATTGTTTTTATACCAAGTTAAATAAAAGGCATATGTTTGCAGCTAAATGCCTGACAGTTTCTTTGCACAAATGCCCCACATTTTGTAACACAGATGACAAGGTTGGGAGGGTGAGTCTCTCCAAGGAGGATTTGCTAAAGCTTAAAATGGCTCGCAAGGGCAGTTAGCTTAGTACTAACCTATGAACCTATATATATTTTTGCAGCTAAGGGCCTGACAGTTTCTATGCCCAAATATCCACTGTTTCCAACAACTGCCTTAAATGCTTAGGTAGTCTTTACAGTATCTTTGTTTTATAAAGACATTTTTCGTATGTATTTCTTTCACTGCCGAGAAATTTGGTGATCCGTCCAGCATTAACTGTCATGGTAACAGAGGAAGTGCTTAGTGCATATGCATTGAAAATCCTGTACCTTTCACCTCTCATTCGTCATCATCAAATATCGAGTGAAATTTAATAAAGGGAATTTAGGACCTGTACTAGGGGCAGCATTTCTGTAGTTGTGCTGAAGCATCAATTGATAAGCAATTCTGGCCTGTGTATTTGTTTGTTTTTGTTTTTTTTTTTTTTTTTTGGGGGGGGGGCAAGCTTTTAAGAGCAACTTCTGTAATGTCTCTGCCCTGTTTGCTGTCTGCTCTTCTGTTAAATGTTGAGTGTGTTTTATTATGATTGTTTATGCTAATGGAGTATAATATCTGTCCTTAACCATGAGGTATTTATTTTTATTGCATTTATTTTTTACATTTGATGACTGGTTAAATGAATTGGCCCAAGACCCTTTCAAGGAGTGACCTGGCTGCAGTTGCTTATTACATATGAATTAACAAGTAAGCAATATGTACATTAAACAGCAAGATAGAATGTGATGTACACTTTTACAGTTTGCAATACTTCAGTGAAAGAACAGTGGGAAACAGTTTTTACACCATTATGTAAATAAGTATGTATTTATTTATGTTAACCAGGTAAGTGAGCTGGTTAGAAGAACCTTTTCATTAATGGCTCAGGCCACTAGACAAATACATATGTGTAGTAAAACAATGATAAATGTAATACAGAGTGATATGAGACAAAGATAAATTTTGTAACTGCATTCAGTAATGACACAGTTGTACAATGTTGCCATTAATATAGTTAGTTATAAGAGTTTTATACAAGAGTACAGGAGTTCTGTAAGTGAGTTTGCAAACAGTACCCAATACTTTGGTAAAACAAAGAGGCAAGAAATACATGTATTTCGAAAGGGGCTTGTTTGTGTACGATCAGAGTTGTTTACTGAACTGCATAAGTTGGTCTGTTTTTTATGTGAGCAGGAAAAGAATTACAATTTACTGGCATTTTTGAAAAAGCTTTCTTTCTGAATGAGAAATGATAGGGTGGTCTATTAAGTTGTATAGCTTCTTGAGTAATTTAAAGTGTGGGATAGTAGTGTATATCTTGGGAGCAGTACAATTTGTGAAGAAGTCTGTATATTAATCGGGTGTGGATAAAGGAATATCTTTGTAGTACTAGGAACCACCTAGCTTTCTAAATAGTTGTATAGTGATGTTCTTGAAGCTAGGAGAGATGTGGATACATCTTAGAATTAGATTTTCAGGTTTTTTTTTTAGAATTGATGTATTTGGAGAGGAATTTTGGCTTACTGTTATCAAGACATGTTCCAGTCTAGGGATAAGGACATTAATGACTGTGGCATGTCTAACTTCAGAAGTTAGGACACATGAGATTTTGTTGGACATTTTAGCAGAATGAGTACCTTTGGGGAATGAGCTATAACACTCGGATGAAATGATAATGTGCTGCATATTAATATTCCTAGATATAACTTCCTAGGTGAGGTTGGCATAATGGTAAAGGTCCTTACCTCAAAGACACAAGGTATGGGGTTTGATTCTGACCATGGGTTATTGGCTAGGCTTACAATGGCCCTTTAGGGCGGTTAGCCTAGTATTCTCCTATGACCTAAATGACTGCTGTGCTGCTGCAGAGCTTTGGCTGTTTTAGTGAGAGGAATGTGGCTGTGTAAGTAACCAGAAAATACCCCAGTAATTTACCTTCCAATGATATCTTTTGGCTTAGTAATATTTTATTGTTTTGCTTTTTAAATAATGCTAACTGAATTCAAATACAAGCTAAATGTGTAGTTGGTTGGAAGCATTTTAGTACCATTTTCGAAGGTGCAGAAACTTTTAATGTATGCGGTATGAAACAGGCTGTTTAATTCTTGCACCTCAGTCTCAAAATAGTTGGTTTTATTATAAACATTGTGTGTACAGAATTTTCAGAACAAGTTTTTCGTATTCTCTAAGTCTTGCTGTTGTGTATTTGCTGTAGCCTGTATAAGAGGCTTGATCAAGCAATGTACTTGGCTGTTTAAGTATATTTTCACTCTGGTATTCCGGAGAACAGAGTGTGTGTGGGAATACAAAATGTTTTATAAATCGTTGGCTTGTTGTGCCACACACAGTCTGATGTCCTAAAAACGAGGCTGAGAGTGCTGGATTAGTTCGAGGATGAAGCAAGGGGAAATTCTGTGTATGTTTGCAAATGCTGTATGCTGATGTAGCTCGTTTTAGAAGTGATGTCTGTAGCAGATGCTGACTTATCTGCAGTGCGGATTAAAAACAAGTTACAGTTCTAATGAGCATGCGGACGTAATATTTTGGTAATGTTTTCCGTTAATGCACACTGTGTGTTCCTTCCAATTTACTCACTGACATCTAGGGTTGCTAGACACTTGTTGGACTCTCTTCTATTTAGAGAATGAAACAAAAATATAAAATATAAAAACCTTCAGTGTTGACACTTAAAAAGTTTTAAAAATATCAGTTTGAGTGAGATATTAAAATAACAGTAAGGGGGTATTTCAAAGATCTCTTAAATTAAGACATTATAAGTTTAAATAAGATCTGCTTTTTTTAATTTTTCAGCAACAAGCTCAGTTCTGTTTTCAGTGGTGATAAGGGACCATTCCTATCCTGAAGTGATTTGTTAGAGTCATCATACTATATGTTTGTGCAGGTCATAGCACTCAAATTCAGTTCAACAGGATATGTCATTTGTTGCTTGGTGACTTAACTGATATGATATAATGCTGGCAAGCATGTGTAATATTGGACTTCAATAGACAATCTGGCAAAGCACATTCATACATCTCATTACCAACACCAAGTGATATACATTAAATAAAAATAACAACTTATGCATTTAAAAATCATTTTGGTCATTAGTGAAAAAGCACTTTAACTATATCTTCTCTGAAGAGATTTATATCAGAAATGTAAAGTCCCTAGCCACCACCACTTGTGAATTTATATTTTGTTCTATTCAATTCCTCATTAAATCTGTGGTTTTTAGTATTTTTGTGGCAAATCACTGAAGGATTGAATTCACTAAACACTGACAGACATTTGAATTTCAGACTTCATATTCTTTAGAAAATAAATGGTAACACAACTATTTATTCAGTCTTCCTGTCTTTCAGGAAACTACTGATTTGGCATAGTGGTATGTTTCTCTGACTGTAGTGCACAGGGTCATGGCTGGGCTCAAGTCTTGGCAGTGAAGTACATGGTGGTAACACATTTTATCCTAGCAACTTTCCAAAATTATACAAGCAGTGTTTAAAATGTGTCACTGATTTTTGGCCTTTTGTCCCCCACACCCCCAAAAAAAAATAAAATTGAAAATAAGTGCGAGAAGCTGTGCAAGATGCCAATGGCTTACACTACTGTCATTTTATTTTCATTTATATATATATCAAATATATTTTGTGTGTGGGAAAGTAGACTTTTATGATGGAAATGTTCTGAATTGAGCAGTTTTGTCATTAATGGTTCATGCATTTTGTTTCAATGCCTATTGGAAAAATGTTTAAACAATAAATTTAAAATGCGCTCTAACGTAAGTCTAACAAG
>NC_056737.1:1457615379-1457642737 GCF_019279795.1 Protopterus annectens
AAAAGGAACCTGGATGATTGGATGGGAGATAGAAAATTCACCCTGGGGATCACGTCAGTCATCCTGCTAGACAGGGGTCCGGGAAAGTAAATATTGTGGGAATAAATAGCCAGGGAATTGTTATGGCTAGTCTTGTATAGGCCCTAGGGTTGATAGCCTAGTACCAACCTATGAACCTATACTGAGGCAACAGATATTGCCAATATACTGACGCACAGATTCAGTGGCAACTTTACCTCTGCCCCCACCCCAAAGGACCTATCACAATACCAGTATACTGCTAGGCACCCAGTAGTACTGCTGCTTTGGTTAACACACCACTGTCCAAGGCCAAGAATACAGCTTCTGTTGGACCTGGCAATATCCCTTGTTGTCTTCTGCATGAACAATGAGTAAACTGCCACCTCACCTGTGTGCCATGTTCAATCATAGCCTCACCTCAGGCTTTGTCCCTACTGACTGGTGCACTGCTACAGTTATCCCTCTCCACACAGGAGGAGTGGCTGCAGACCCTGGGAAGTATTGCCTCATTAGCCTGACAAAGCTGTCATGCAAAGCTATGGAATGTATCATCATGGACCTAAGAAACAGGGATATGGGAATCTCCAGACTCAGGATCCAACACAGTTTGCTTTTGTGAAAGATAGCTCATGCCTGTTCAATCAACCTGGTCGACTTCTTTGAGTCAGTCACCAGAGCTATGGATGAAGGCAGGGAGGTTCATACAGCCTACCTCAATCTGGCCAAGCCCTTTGATAACATTCCCCGCTCAGGGTCCATTGATAAACTCATTAAGCTATGCATCAACGTCTATAATAGTAGGTGGGTTGCAAATTGTCTCACAGATAGAACCCACAGTGTGAAAGCAGCTGACCCTATGTCAGACTGCCAACCAGTCATGTGTGGAGTTCCACAAGGTTCGGTCCTGGATCCTCTCCTGTTTAGTATCAACTTCTTTGAAGTCCATGCCAACATGAAGGGACTCTGGCTGACAATGTTTGCAGATGATTGCAAGTTGGGAGCTATTAACTATCTAACTGAAGATGACATCCTGCAGAAAGACCTCACTGAGCCCAATGACTGGTATCAGAGCCATGGCCTTAAGCTCAATGTCAATGAATGTGTTGTTATCCCCCTTTGGGATTTCAGGCACTACAGGGATGTTTCAGCACCATAAATAAGACACCAGTGTGAAAGTCCATACCCACAACCGATTCCACCAGAGTCCCAGTCACATACAGTTAAGTCAGGTGAACAGTAGAGTATACGGACTGTGTGAAGAAATGCATAATAGTTTTCCAGTAACACACTACCCCTACATATAGTGGTCCAATTCTCAGTGTAGTCTGAATCCTGACCATGGCACAGGACACATTTCAGTCTGTTGCTACAAAGGCATACAGCCAATAGACCAGCAGACACTGGAGCAGCATGCACAGTCAGATAAAAAAAGCCATAACACTCACATCTACTCCCCTCCATACACAGCACGAATAACATGTACACATGACATGTGCACACAATCTCGACAGTCTGTCAACAATAGCCAGACATGCACAGACCTCTCAAATGTATAGTTCACCTCAGAATGTACAGGATCATGACTGATATCTATGGCCTCTTCCCTGTAACATGTATGTGGGTCTACTACATCACTGGGATAGTAGGAGGAATGAAGGCAAGAAATAATGCTACTAAATATGTCTGAGCCTCATAGTGCATGACGTCTGGACAAAGCCCCCATGTTGTTGTACTGTCTCCATGTTGATGTCCTGTCCTGTGAAGTATTCCCACCTACTGTCTGTGAATCTGTAGCCCACCACCTCTGTAATGTCCTTCATGCAGGCAAGTAATAGGGCCAAGGCCCACATGATGGCTGTCCCATTTGTTGGAGCTAGCAGCAGTGCCCAGGCCCACAGCACAAAACTATGTGGCACCTACATAGTTGTATGGCCTTAGCAATACTTGACATCTGCACATCTGCACAGAGAACAGACAAAAAGTGAACAGCAAACATGTTATGCATTAGGATGAATGTCCTGAAGGCTAGAAGTCTGAAACTGAAATGTATGCCATTACTAAATCACAGCAGTCCTCAATGACATGGGCAAAGAACATAGTACTCTACAGTTAATATAATAATATCATATTAATATCCAATAGGAGATACATAAAAACATACAGCTGAAACACCAAGAACAATATCGTGTAGTACTCAGAGTCCCAGCTCTGCATGCAGAGGTGCATGGTTGGAGTACTACAATAGGCAATCTAATTTTACATGGAAAAGCAGTGTCAACAGTACTAATTTCATAATACAATATGTGTAGAATCAGATTCATCAAGCAGTGTACTGTAGCTGGTGTAACATGCAAGTAGGAATGCATATAACATGTGATACTACCCATGTATAAAAAATAATAAATAAAAAAGGGATGCTACCCATGTATACCCAAGTGTCCTGTACAGTATAGTCACACCTCTTGCTACTGTAATGAGAGCACATAAAAGCAATTTATGTACAGAACATTAAATAAACTTATTACATGATGTCATTACTCTATTTTATGAGACTGAAATGTGAGCAATGGTTACTAGGACTGAGCTATGCTTATCAGGCTTAGACATTGCTTAAATGTAAATGATAACCAGTAGTTAGCTCTGCTAAGCATATCTGTGCATTGGTAAGCATCAGTAAGTGAAGCCTACACCATTTAAGCTCTATCGGTATAACCGTGTCTTGGTACCTCTTTGCGCCACACAAACCTGCTTACAACTGCTTAAAAGTGCCTTAATCACTCTGTATCCAGCAGCTCTTCTTCTCAACAGCAACAAAATAGTCAGCAATGCTCAGTCTTGAGCCTGAAATGCTATACACCATACTTACAGCAATTTACACTAGGCCATCTTAGCTGTGAGATGTTAGAATGTTTTTTACAACATATGCAGTACAGTCAGTTTACAATAGGAAAGACACACTGGGAAATGAGGAATGATTATCTACAAATATATACATGAAAAAAATATTTACATATATAGAGGGCTATATAGATATATGTGAGTATATATATATATATATATATATATATATATATATATATATATATATATACGTATATGGGATCCGGACACATGCTCGACTAGCATATGTCCGAATCACAAAACATTGAACACACATACACAAAAGTGCTTAACATCGACAAGTGCTTCCGTGTATGTGTGTTTGTTTCATAGATCTGACTACAGTGCGAGTAACGGAAAATTCCCTTTACCCTAATGTAGTGAGGTGAGATCTCAGAGTGAGAATAATAAAGTAGGGGGGCAGAAACATATATATTTTTTTTTTGTTGAACTACACATACACAAAAGCACTTTTCGATGTTAAGCGCTTTCGTGTATGTGTTCAATGTTTTGTGATTCGGACATATACTAGTCGAGCATGTGTCCTAGACCCATATATATAGATATATATATATATATATATATATATATATATATATATATATATACATATATATATATATATATATACATATGCATACATGTCTCTAAATCCCCATACAAACATATGCTGTGTCTCTAAATCCCCATACAAACATATGCTGCTGATAGACCACCCATAACTGGGGAAGCATGCACATTTGGCTACAAAAGGACCCATGACACTCACATCTGCCATCCCAATCCAAATAATACGTGAACAGTACGCTGCTACAAAATCATGATAGGCCATACACAATGGCCAGACATACACTATGACTTTTTAGCAAAGCAACTACAAAGAGTGACGACAGTAAACAAAAATACAAACAGCCAGTAATTCACACAAGTTCATTTTACTATGATGTATTTGCCAAAGCCTTCAAGGAGTAGTGCATTACAAGAAATACTTGCCTTAATTAGAAGATGCAATTAACACCTAAGTATATTTAAATACACAGCCTGCAAATACACTCCTCATTCAACCCCCTAGGGGATAAAGTATTGCATTTAAAAACATACATTGATTTTGTATATAACAATTATTCTTTGATGACTGATCAAACTGAGAAACAGACCTTTTCCAAAGTAGTACCTTGTAACCCACTACACTTAATTACATGTATATACACAGCCTCCAATTACACTACTCATTTAACCCCTGGGGGATAATGTATCACATTTAAGAATTTAAACTGATTCTGTATATAACAGATGTTCTTTCATGACTACTACCCCCATAGTGAGAAGTATTAAAATGTACAGCTGTAGAATTGTCTTGTTTCTCATCAGTAAAATGTCTCACATGTTCTAACAGACTAGTTTTAAAACAATTGTTACCATCCCCCACATAAAATATGTTACAAGGGCATCTAAGAGCATTGTCCATACACCAACCTCTTGAATGTTCAGCATCCCACATGCTGTCTACCCTTTCCCCTCTGCAGGAATGACAGACAAAATAATGGTAGACCCTAACTACCAACCTCCTGCTGTATGGCATATGTACAATGCCTGACATCATTTGGGAAAGAGGCCCAAAAACATAGTCATACTTGAAATGTTACTGTTATACACTGAGAAAATTGCTGGTGTTACAGGGTTTGTTGTAACATATCTTTTCTGATGGATATAAAATCTGAAAAACAAATGGATGTTAGCATTTACTGATTGCAATCAACAGAGTATGCTACTGATTTGCCAAAGACATCTGTCTGGGGAACAGACCCGACATAACAGGCAAACCTCTGGGCATTATGTGGATAGCCCTACAGTTGAGAGCTATGCAGACACAGAATTTTGTCAGACTGAAACCCATGCAGAAGTAGCATGTTCAGGCAGACCCTGTTAAACAAGCAGTATTCAAAACATATAACAGCAGTACTCACATTCTGCCCCTAAATCTTGAATCTTCTCCACCATTTAGTTGACTTGTTTCCACAGGTCTTGTTCTAAGAGGTATTAACTCACACACCTCCAGGTTCTCTTCCTCACAGGTAAGGTAAATGGCCAATGCCCACATGGAGTACTCAGTTATAGGAGTGTATTGCCATGACATTGGCTATTGGAATAACTACACAGCTGCTCTGCATGCAATCAGAAACTGGGAACACCAATTGGTGCTCAGGCCATCACATGGGCATGAGCATTACCTATAAAAGATAAGCTGCCATCTATTCAACCCCCCCCCCATCATAGACAGTCCATCAGTGCAAAGCTGAAGTGGTGTGAGAAACAAAAAGGATATATCTCTGAAAACTCAAGACAAAAGGTATGTGAAACAAGTAAGCATGTTATTGAATGCAGTAGGTGGCCTGTAATAATGGAAAATAGAGGTTTGAAAGCGTACATCTCAACAAGACTTGCTGTACTGATGTACTGCTGAACAGCACTGATGGCAAGAGCATGTGGCTCTGTCTGTAGTGACTAGATCAGCTACTGGGATGTTGTACATACCCATATGTTACCTGTGCATATAACTATTACACACATTTGGTCTTGTACATATAACACAACTATGGAGAGCATGTGCAGAGTAAAGTACTGCTGTAGATGTGTGTGTTGAACTGCATGTTATATACTGAACTCATACCATTCAACTGTCCAGTGTTCTGCACACTTACCATATGTGTATGTCAAATTCTTGCCAAATCTGTGAAGACTGACATTACAACATCCCCCTTCATTGTCCTCTGGGTTTTCCCATTTGGAATTGCCACAGTGGATTATCTGTTGCCATTTCCGTTTGTCCTCTGAATCTTGCTCTCTCACACCAAACACCTACATGTCCTCTCTCACTACATAGAGAAACTTTGTCTGAGGCCTTCCTCTCTTCCTCTTACCTGACAGCTACATCCTTACCATCCTTTTCCCAATATACTCAGCACCTATCCTCAGCACGTGTCCAAACTGATGTAATGCTTTCTCTCCAACTTTGTCTCATATCCATCCAACCATTCCAGCCTGTCATATACACATTGCTAAACCTGCGCACCTGTCACACCCAGTGCAAATCATAACATCTGTAACTCTGCCATGTGCAGCTCTGACTCCTGCCTTTTTGTCAATGCCACTGTCTGCAACCCATATAACATAGGTGGTCTCAATACCTTCTTGTAGACCATACAAAGCATCTTTACTGGTACTCGTCTGTCACATATCACTCCTGACACTCTTCTCCACCCTCTCCATCCTGCCTGTATTCTCTTCTTCACCTGTCCTCCATAGTCCTCATTACTCTGAAATGCCGATGGCAAACATTTGAACATATCCACATTTGCCAACTGTACTCCATGCATCCTTAACATTCTGCTATCTTCCCTCTCAGCCACACACAGATATTCTGTCCTAGTGCTGCTGACCTTCATTCCTCTCCTCTCTACAGCATATGTCCACCTCTCCAGGGTCTCCAAAAGCTGTTCCCTACTCTCAATACAGATCACAATGTCATCTGTAAACAACATAGTCAACGGAGACTGCCGTATGATCTTGTCTGTCAACCTGTCCATCACCATTGCAGATCAGAAAGGGCTCACAGCTGATCCCTGAAGTCATCTCACCTCCAACTTAAACACATCCATCAATCCCAATGCATACCTCAATGCTGTCACACCACCCTTGTACATATCCTGTACCACTCTTACATATATCTCTTACACTCATTACTTCATCATACAATACCACAACTCCTGTCTAGGTACCCTGTCACATGATTTCTGTAGGTCCAGAGAGACACAGAGAAACTCCTGACCTTCCCTGTATTTCACCAGTAACAGTCTCAGAGAAAACGTCACATCAGTAGTGACCTTTCCACACATGAAACTATACTGCCGACCAGTGCTCCTCACCTCCCTGCATAACCTAGCTTCCACTACTCTTCCCATAGCTTCATGCTGCAACTGGTCAATGTTATCCCTCCATAGTTATCACAGCTCTGCACATCAACCTCATTCTTAACACTGTACCCAAGCACTTTCTCACCACTCCTCATGTAACCTCACACTTCCAAAGATATCAGTAAACAGTCTGGCTAACACACCACTGCCATATCCCCTAAACAAACCCATGCTTCCACAGATGTGCAATGTGGACTAACAGGCTTGCCAGTATTCATCCTATCCATAGCTATCCTTGTTAAGCCATTGCACTTCCTTATTCACCATACCCACATCATCCAACCTTCTCTGTCTCATTCTCTTCATTCATCAGCCTCTCAAAGTGCACTGTCCATGTCCTCAACACACTCTCCAAACTTATGAGTACATACACCTCATTATCCTTTATCACCCTTATCTGCTGCACATCTTTCCTAGCTCAGTGCATCTGTCCTGCCAATCGGTACAATTCCTGTCATCCCTCCTTAGTGTCCAACCTGTCATAGAACTCTTCATATGCCCATCCTCAGTCTTTGCCACCTCCCTCTTTGCCATGCATATCATCTCCTCATACTCCTGCCTACTTTCCTCATCTCTCTGGCAATCCCACTCCTTCTTCCTCAACATCTGTCTCTGTATACTGTCTAGTACTTCCTCAGTCCACCAACAGGTGCCCTTGTAGTGTGTCATCCATCCACATGTCACCCCAAGCACCTGTCTAGCTGTATCCCTTACCAGCTATGCTGTACTTAACCAGATATTTTTTAGATTGTCACTGCCACCCAGTGCCTGTCTCAACTCTTCCCTGAACTTCCCCTCACAAACACACTTTTCCAATTCACACCACTTGATCCTTGGTGCTGCCCACACACTCATCCTCATCTTGATCATCAACATCATCTCACATACCAACATTCTCTGCTGCCTAAATACACGCTCCCCTGCCACCACTTTGCAGTCACCAATCTCCTTCAAACTGGCCCTCCTACATTGGATATGTTCCACCTGTGTGCATCTTACTCCACTCTCATATTTCACCCTATGCTCCTCCCTCATGTTATAGTGTGCATTTAGCACAGCCATGTCCATCCTTTTTGCAAAATCTACTACCATCTCACAATCTCCACTCCTTTTAACACCATACATACCCATCAATTCCCCATCCCCTCTGTTCCCTTCACCAACATGCCCATTGACATCTGCTGCAATGACCGGTCTGTCACCCTTGGGTACAGTCATCACCGCGTCATCCAAGTGATGTCACATTTCTCTTTCTCATCCATCGCACAACCAACTTGCATAGCATATGCACTAACATCAGTCATCATTACACCATCAACTTACAGCTTCAGAAACATCACTCTATCAGACACTTATGTCATCCTTCAAAAACACTCTTGGCATACTGTTCCTTCAGCAGAAGCCCTACCCCCTTCCACCTCCAGTCTACACCTTGATAGCACAATTGTGACCTGCCTACCATACACCCAGCCATGATCCCCTTCATGTGGTCTCTTGCACACACACAGTATATCAACCATCCTCTGGCCATCATATCAGCTAGCCTTGTCCCTGTACCACTCATACTGCCAACTTTAACAATTCTTACCCTCAATCCCACCCTCTTAGCCTTTCCCCTCTCTTTCTGCCATATGACTGTTGGACATCCTCCAGGGGTGCCTGTCAGTGCAAAGGCTACTGTGCTATTGAATGACTCAAGTATGTTACAGCAATATTGAGACACTGTCACTGATTTTGTCTCATTGCACCCATGTATGCATGGTATCCTACAGATGTCCTGCTGTAACAGGTTGAGAGGGATGACTGTGCAGCAAGATTGTGAATTTAGTGTGCCATACTGACATAGAACAGACATGTATGTGAGGTATTAGCCATGCACATGTCAGTATGAGTAGGTATATGTATCCACCTCATGAATACAGACATGGGATGCAAAATGTCTGTTAAAACAGCTGTACATGCTGTGCACATGTGTAATCTTAGTTACTATGCACCCAAAAGAGTGACATTTCTACAGCTACCGGTTGTTGCATTGCCCTGACACAGCCATGTTTAGTACATTAAGGATAATTATCATGACTAAATTGGAGAGGTGTACAACTGTGTTATGACTTTGTGGCCATGCCCACTACAAACAACTGATTGAACACATACATGACTGTATGGACTCAGCGATACCGTACTTGTCATACCTGCCTCCACCAACATAGAGTAATCCCATTTGGTGGAAAGCAGCATTACACAAACCGCAGACTTCACCCCTATAGTGGCTGTATAGAGCAAAGTAGGGGCAGCAACTGACCTGGCATCAAGCCAGCCATTGTCTGAACAGGCATATAGGGTCACAGGTAGATTACGTAAGGCCAGCTATGAGTACAAATTGGAGACATCCACCAGGGACAATCACAAGGCCATCTTCCATAGGTTCATAGGTTCATAGGTTGTTACTAGGCTATCGGCCCTAAGGCCTATACAAGCCTAGCCAAACAATTCCCCGGATATTTATTCCCACAATATTTACTTCCCTAGACCCCTGTCAATCAGGGTGACTGACGTGATCCCTGTGATGAATTTCCTATCTCCCATCCAATCATCAAGGTTCCTTTTGAAGAGGGCCAAGGAGGCACTCTGCGTGACATGTATGGCAGTCTATTCTAGAGTACAGGGTGTCTCTGGGTCAGGAACCTATCCCTCCAGCATGCTTTGTTCATTGTGATAACAAGGTTTAGATCCCTGGAGCATGTGGCTCTGAGGGATTGGGGTTTCTTGAAGTGGAGCATGTCCAACAGCTCAGGGATTGACATGGCCTTGTATGTTAAGCAGAGATCACCTCTGAGTAGACGATATGCCACAGAGTATAGCTGGAGTTTCATTAGATGGTCAGCATAGGGCATATGCTTTAGGCCTGTGATTCTTTCAGTGAGGTATTTCTGAGGCCTTTTCAGCTGTTGCAGATGACTTGTGAGGTACATAACAAATGAGGTGTTGTACTCTATAATGGGTCTACTGAGGGATGAGTACAGTGGGACAATGACCTCCTTTTTTCTCCATGAAAAACCCTTAGTGATGATGTGTGCCACATAAAAGGATTTCCTGACTGTTGTGGCAATGTGGTTATCAAAGGTGAGATCACTGTCCACATGTGTCCCTAAGTCTCTCATCACACTTTCGGTGTATTGTGTACTGCCACCTATGTGGTAATTCATGGGTACATGTTTTTTTCCTAAAGGGGATAACTATAAATTTCTTGGCATTAAGCTTGAGCCCATGGCTCTGGCACCAAGCATCTGTTTCTGTAAGGCCCTTTTGTAGAATATCCACATCATATGGGGATTCAATAATGGCTCCCAGTTTGCAGTTATCTGTGAACTTTGTTATCCAGAGTCCCTTAGTGTTGGCCTGTACTTCAGAGAAGTAGATGCCAAACAAGAGCGGTCCCAGGACTGAACCCTGAGGTACTCCACTTGTCACTTGTCTGGAGCTGGATTTGGAGTCAGCTACTTTTACAGTCTGGGTTCCGTCAGTAAGCCATTTGGTAACCCATCAAGTGACATAGGGATTTATGCCCAGCTTAGTATGTTTATCTATGATTCCAGAGTGGGGGATGGTGTTGAAGGCCTTAGCGAGGTCCAGATAGGCTGAGTGGACCTCCTTACCATTGTCCACATCTCTGGAGACTGATTTCAAGAAGTTAGTTAGGTTCAGGAGACATGATCGACCCTTCACAAACCCAAACTGGGTGGGGTCCAGTGTTTGAAGGTTGCCAATGCCTTTGTTTATAAGTTCCATGATAATGCGTTCCTTGCCCTTGCAGATCAGGATCGACAGACTGATGGGACAGTTGTTCCTGGGATCCAAGGTGGATCCCCCCCTTGTAGAGTGGGATAACTGTAGCTGTGCACCACTCAATGGACACGAAGCCTGAGGTGAGGCTATGATTAAACATGACACTTAGGTGAGGTGCCAGTTCATTTTGTAGTTCATGTAGTACACAGCCTGGGATGTGATCTGATCCCATGGATGCTGTATTCTTAGCTTTGGAGAGTGTGGTTTCTACCGGTGTGGTCGTGATTACCGGAATTTGGCAATCATTTGGTATTGAGATGGGCCCTTTAGGGGATGAGAGGGGATGAAGTTGGCACTAAATTGATCTGCCGGCATATTGGCAATATCCTTGGGATCAGTATATTTAATACCATGCTGTTGTAGCTCAGAGCAGATCTGAGCATTGCCATTTAGATTCTTGGCATAACTATAGAATGCCTTGTGGTTGTCTTTGGAATCTTTAGCAATTTTATTTTTGTAACTAGCTTTGGAGGATTTTACGAGGGATCTCAGCTTCTTATTGAGGTTAGTAAGGGAGTTTTTTGCATCCTGGGATTTTCCTCTTTTCTGCAACAATTTCTTCCTTCTGTTGTATAGTTTGTTTATGGCAGGGGACCACCATATTGGCTTCCTTTTTTAGGAGGATAGCATCTTGGTTCTATTTGGGATGGCATGATACATGCATGAGTGGATGTCGTCATACAGTGCCTTAGTGTAGGATTCAGAAGTCAAACTTTCAGCTCCCATCTGCATGGGTGCCATGAAGTTTGTCACTTCTAACTTAAGTAGCATGAAGTTGGCTTTGGAGAAGTTTTTTACAGAGGTTTCCTTACTGAGGGGTGGGGGTGGGATGTGGATGTCAAGGATGATTTGCTTATGGTCAGACCTGACCAACGAGGGTGTGACTACTGGTGTGGAGCATCTATGTCCCATGTTGGTAATGACCAGGTCTAGGATATTGGAGCCCCTGGTGGGGCAATGGATTAGTGGATCCAGGGCATTGGAATTTATGAATTCCAAGAACTGTTGGGAAAATATGTTGGTACCTGAGTACTTTTCCCAGTTAATGGCAGGGTAGTTGAAATCACCCAGTAGTAGGGTGTATGGTTGTATCTTAATATTTTCCAGTATGTTTAGAAAAGTGAAGGGAGAATCTTGGGGCATGGTGGGGGATCTGTTACAGGCTATAAGTTGGACTGCAGTCTTACCTAATGTTAGTTGTACCTGGAGAATTTCAGATGCATTGTGTTGGGCAACTAGTCTGGAGGTGTGAATATCCTTGGTGAATATGGACACTCCTCCACCTTTAGTGTTTTGGTCTTGGTTTGGTGGCCAAAAAGTGTGGTAAGAGTTGTACCAGATCTCAGTTACTGCACAGATATTGATATTCTCCATTTTTAGGAGTGCCTCAAGAAACTGCATTTTGAGGTTTAGACTTCTAATTTTGAGTAGCATTCCCATATGTCTGCAATCTCGGAGGCAACATAACAACCCAACCTGTAATGGTCACCGATCAGATCGCATTAACACAAAACATAGCTACAGGCAACCTGATGCAGATAGGGTTAGGGCAAACATCCCCCTCGGCTCAGCATCACTATAGGTTGATATGTACTGCACTCACACCTCTACCCTCATCACCAGTGAGCAGATACGTAGTGCCTACTGAAAGACAACAAATGTAAGTATCCATGAGATGTCATATCATCCCTGTCTGCATCCTACATGAACTCAGGCATTTGCTCATAGCTGCATTACACACTGTAGTTACACCAAGCCGCAGTACCATCCACACACCATCAGCATGGAAGAAGGCTAATGTCATTCATTTACACAGACCTGAATGAGGAATGACAGATTATATAAATTACTTGTCCTCACTGCATGCAATATGTCTCATCAAGTCCAGGAGTGCAATGCAAGCTGATACTGTGCTGATAGATTACAGGGATATGCTGTGGTTGTGTGTGGTGGCTACTAGTATGGTTGTGAGTGTTGGCTACTGGTATTCAAAATGCATGTGCAGGTACTGGAGATACTGTTGCCAAATGTATGGGGTCCTGTGATGTGTTTCCCTGTTTGTGTCTACCATGTGCAGTGTCACATCACCGGATGGAGACCTTTTCATCAGTGGAATGCAACCTGATAATGGAAGCCATAATACAGAACCACACAGTACTGTTGGGTTGAAGCCAGCAACATCTGCAGGAGAGGACCACTCTGTGGGATGACCCTGTCCATATGATAAATTAGGTGGGCCTGCACACACGTACATATGAGCAGGTGCCGCATCATGCCACAAGCCTCATACGCCATGCCTGGCAAAAGGCTGCTGCCATGGCCAGGGACCCCACGGCCACAGGTGGGAGCCCAGCCATACAGCCCCCTCTGACACATAATGAGGAGCTCCTTGCCAAGCTTGAGACATCCATCACATTACAACACCAGGGTACAAAGCCCCACTTGCTGGAGGTTGGTGGCACATACACAATGGGCAAGGAGCGTGCAAGTAAGGTCCCAGTGGGGATTAGTAAACTACTGTATGAGACATACTTGTATCTCTACAGTATCTACATGCATGTGCCAGGTCTGATTGCAGTTGTGGATGGGGATTTCTAATCCACAGATGTGCAAATCTATGGTGAAGGACAGAAAAGTGTGTAGTATTGGGTGTTGTGTAGTAAATGTGCAGACATACTGCATCCATCTTTTCCCAAGGGTACATGTGAGTCTGCTGACAATACCTCTCTCCCAAAACTACATAGGTCACTCTGGTCTGCATATGCATATGGGACAGCAGCATGAAGCTGCTGGATATGGAATTGTTCAGTTGTACTTTGGCAATACCCCAGGCATGTGGAGGACATGCAAGTTACCATGCACACAACTATTACTAATAGCCATATTGCTTTATGTGCAAGTTAACTTGTGGTGGAGTTAATTGTATTGCATCACAGTGGTCACAACAGGGGCCTATCTGAAAAGAATGCAACATTCCTGTAGCATACCTCACAACCTGTCAGTGCAAGATATCTGGGCAGACACCAGCAAAATGTCTTGGACAAACAGACTAAGATAGGGACATGTGTGAAACATTACGCTATACAGTGGATATAAAATGTATACATACACCTGTTAAGATGACATTTGTTTCTTAAATATACTGATTGAGACCACAATATGTCAGTCCACAGCTTTCCCAACCTTTAATGTGACACATGACATGAACAATTCACTTGTAAAACCAAGTATCTGGATTCATGTATTGCACCTACAAGGCTGGACAAGTGTGAGGGTAGAATATGTTGTATCAGTATGATGTTTCAGTCAGGTATGATACCTGATGCTGCCATATGTGTCAGTACACTCACTTGGCAACTATATTACATACATGGGCATTGTTAAGGCAGACAGAGAACTAATAGGTTCCAAACATCTGGATGTTCCAGACACATCTGTGCACAGGACTGGTATGGCCTGTACAATGGTTTCACATGCTGCATGTGAGGCAGATGCCATTACCAAACTATATAAAGTAATGGCATCAGGAGGTGGTCACCTGCCATGTATGGCAAACACACACATACACACACACACACACACACACACACACACACACACACACACACACACACACACACACACACACACACACACACACACACACACACACACACAGTTGCAGTATTGGGATTAGAACTCCTGCCTATCTAGTTCTGTCTACTATAGTGTTGCACAGTTACTGCATGCGCTACAGAACTTACTGGTCTTACAAGTGCCCAAAGGTGCTGATAACTGCACAGCTGAGGTAAAGTATCACAGGTGGCTGAAAGTCTGCCTTCAATTTCCACTGTACATCTTGCTAGTTCTTTTTGTCTTGCACTTCAAATAGTATTATAACTTTGCATTTCAACAGGTTATTGTATCAATAAGTGTATCACTCCTGGGAGTCATTAGCAGTACCTGTTCATCATGGAATTAGCCCCAGTATTTACTACTTATGACCACCCCTCCTGGCATGATTGAAGTGCAGTTTCCTGTGCTTTCACCCATTACCCTGGTGCACATGTCCATTTGGAGGCACTGTTACAACTGCCTCATGTACACAGACAACTGTCTCCTCTAAACTCCAAACACTCAGACCAGTGAGAGTTACCCCTATATCACCAAATGTGGAAATATGCACTCTCCAGCAAAGAATGAACTAGCTGCACAAGAGGATGAGCTCAACTCCTGCACCACACCATGTGGACCACATAGCTCACCACAACACCCACTATGACAGCTCTGACATACACTAAAAAGCCACACTCCCACCTTCACAGAGGCACGCAATGGACATTTACACAAACAGCACAGACCAGCAAAACAGACACCCACTCAGACACCATGACATAGCACATGCCGAAGGACACATATGTCACCTACACAGTGTGACCCTCAACCTAAGCTCCTAAGGCTGACCACCTTGCACAATACAGTCATCATGGATGAATCAGTACTGTGGCACACAGATGTCCCACTCACTGTGTTGATTATGGAAGAGGTAACAGATAACTGTCTATCACGTGCCAGCATCCAACACATGACAGACCCAGTCATGCCACTCCACAACAGCTACAAGTATCACTCTGTCATTATCCATGTGGGTGTGAATGACCTGAGACACACCTCCTTGGGCTACATGACAAGCGACATGGTTGAACACTCAGACTATGTGGTCCAGGCAGGTGTGATAGTAGCCCTGGGCAATATACTGCCATCACCTAGACTAATGCTGCAGTACTATCAACAGATAATCGACTGCAACATTAGCTTACGTGTTGTGTGTCATTCTCAGGGGATCCAGTATCTATCTGCTTGTGATAACTTGATTGACAGACCTCAATGCCTTGCCAGAGATGCCCTAAATCTATCCACCCTAGTACAGGATAAGTGTCTTGCCACCCCTATAGTGCCTTACTAGGCAGTGTTCCAAATCAAATTACCATGATAACAGCTAGACATGTATGCAATCTGAGGGTTATGCTGCTCAACAGTAGACATCTAACTGTCAATATGCAGTCACTCAAAACACTCCCCAGGTTGGAGGACATTGACAGTTGTTCTGTAACGGAGAGCAGTAGACAGCAGCCTTGTACGAACAGGCTATGATGCATTCCACAACTGTCAGCACCAAAACATGGACCACACCTCCACAGGTGGTGTTGTCTCCATATCCATAATGGATATGCAAAGCTCCAGATTGGTATCCCAGCATAATGCATCAGATGTACTTTCTGTAAAACTGACTTTGGGGAATAGTGCAATCCACAACATAGCCTGCTATCAGTCCCCAGCTACGTCTCTAGACTGTCAATGCACATTCCTCAACACCCTGGCATATATGAAGCTCCAACCCAAGACTGACATAGTAGGAGACTTCAACTACCCCTCTATCACCTGTGAAAAGTAGTCAAGCAATAACATACAATTCCTATTCAATGAATAGAATGTAGTCAAGCACCAGTACACTGGCTCATGCTTCATGTAATTCATCAGTTCCAATGGCCTGGAGCAGCTCTTAATAACCCCATCCAGTAGAGGATGCAATAACCTTGACCTGTATTAATTACTTACATATGGGACCACAGTTGTCAATCCGTACCTGGTCAGATCCAAACATGATGTAATCAACATGGAGCCCAACATCACACCCACACCCCCCACAAAGATAACCACCTTGCAAACCTCTCTAATGCTGACATTACAGTCATAAAAACAGGGATGGATGACTTCACTGCACCCATGCCAATGGGAAATAGCTGCATGACTGTTGCATCATACACATATGCACTGCACAAACATGTACATGGGTGCATGGTACTAGCCATAGCAACAGAACACAGACACTGTCCTCCAAACACTGGAAACCATTGTGATGGTCCCCTTGCATTACTAAAGTGTACAACTGAAGAAGGACACTGCTGCAGAAAATAGTGGTGTCTCAAGACTGGTGAACCCCCTTATTAGCCGCAAACACAACTTGGGATCCCTCATGGAATCACCTACAAACAGCTATGAAGGCAGATTTGCAGCAGACACTGACAGCAATTACAAAAACCCTTGATAGTTATATCAACAACCTCCACAGCAATAACCACAAGTGCTGTGAGTTACTACACAATACTGATTCCTACTCTGACACAGCAGATATTGGCCACAGTCTTGCCAACACAGTGAATGCCATCTTTACCCCTCCCCCCCAAGGGGACAGTCACAATGGCAGATGAATGCCAGGCACCCAGCATTACTGCAGGCTAGGTTAGTCCTGCATTGCCCACAGGCAAGGATATAGCTTCCATGAGACTCCAACATATTTGTGGCTGTGTTCTGCATGACATACAAGGAGACCTGGCACCACATCTCTGTGCCCTGGTCAGTCACAGTCTCACCGTGGTCTTTGTCCTTCAAAAATGGCACACTGCTACAGTCATCCCTCTCCATAAAGGGGTAGCATCTACAGACCCTGAGGATTATTGAGCCCTTAGCCTGACAAGTTTACTATATACAGGTATGGGCGCATTATAAGGGGCCTGATTGACCAAGATATGGGTGATGTCCTAACTCTGGACCCCACACAGTTTGGCTTTGTGAATAGCAGATGGTGCCTGCTCAACCTGGTTGACGTCTTTGAGTGAGTCATCAGGGCTTTGTATGACAGTAAGACACTGCATAGAGCCTACCTCAATCTGGCCAAGGCATCTGATACCATTTCTCAGTCAGGGATTATTGGTAAACCCAACAAATTAGGCATCGACCACTATATCAGTATGTGGTTTGCAAAGTGTTTCACAGAACACACAGTGTGACAGTGGCAAACTCCAAGTCAGACTGGCAAGCAGTCATGAGTGGGGTCCCACAGGAATCAGTACTGGATAGTGTCCTGTTCAGTATCGACTTCTCAGGAGTCCAGCCCAACACAGAGGAACTCTGGCTGAACAAGTTCACAGAGGACTGCAAGCTGGAAGCTATCATGAACTCCACAAGTGATGCAGATATCCTACAGAAAGGCCTCACTGAGACCAATGAGTGGTATGGAAACCATGGTTAGAAGTTTAACACCACAAAATGCATCATCATGCCCTTTGGTAAGACACTCAGTTCCCAGTAAGTTCCACATGAAGGGGAGCCCAATGAACACTGTAGGCATTATAAGAGATCTGGGGACATAGGTTGACAGCAACTTCTTCAAGCACCACATTGCCACTGTCGACAGTAAGTCCTTCTATATGGCACATTACATTACCAAGGGTTTTGCATCCAGGAAGACAGAGGTAATGATCTCTGTCTACTATTCCCTCATTAGACCACTCCCCAAGTATTATGGCCCATTTGCTATGTATCTCACTAGACACCTGCTACAGCTGGATAAGCCACAGAAGCACATCACAGAGTGGTTCCTATGCATTAAACACACATCCTACACAGACATACTCAGCAGACCCAAGCTATTCTCAGTCTCATATCACCTAATTAGCAGCTATCTGTGCTTAACTTACAAAGCCATGTCTGACCCAGCTGGTTTAGAAATGCTACATATAAATCCATCCACACTAAACACTGTTCAGACCTCTACCTCAGTACCACAATCACCCCAACATGCTGGCGGGACAGGTTCCTCACCAAGAAACTGCACATGCCCTGGAATACACTTTCCATACATGTCAAGCAGAGCAACTAGGTGACCCTGTTCCAGAAAACTCTTGATGAGTAGATGGGTAATAGACAGTTCAACCCAAGGATCAGTGAAGTGGCTATAGTTGATAAAGACACTGGGACGTAACATCGGGTGGCACAATGGATGGGCACTTCTATGTGCTAGGCTTGTTAAGGTTCCTTGGCCATTACCTACTACACACCTGTGAACCTATAAAGGGAATGACATCAGCAGGACTAATAATGTAGTGCAGTGGGTGTTTAACTTATCAAAACACATTGTCCTACAAACAGGAACACATACACACTTGCCAGATGTGAGAGTAGAACCCCTACCTAACTAGTAATGTATACCATAGTGTTATACAGCTACCACATGCACTACAGAGCTTACCAGGCAGAAAGTTGGCCAAAGGTGCTGATATGGAGAATGACATCAGCAGGACTGATAAAGTAAGACAGTGGGTGGGAAACATTTCAAAACACTTCTGCTTACAAACATACATACTCACACACATTTGCCAGATACAAAAGTAGAACTCCTGCCAAACTAGTCATTTGTACTATTGTTATAAGCATTTATCACATGCAGTATTGAACTTACATAGCTGACACCTTGCCACGGTTGCTGATAAGGGACTGACATCATCTGGACTGATAAGTTGGCATACTGTGAAGTGTCATGGGTGGGAATGGCATAAATCTGTATCACTAATAAAAAAATGCACAACTCTGTCAGTCTTGCACGCACACACTTCTACACTTGCCAGGGCTGAGATTAAAACTCCTACCTAACTAGTTATTTGTACTGTTGTGTTATGTAGTTATCGCACGCACTACAGAGCTTATGGGGCTGAGGCATGACGGAAGGCATGTCTAAGATGACTGATGTCTGCAGGACTGTTAAAGTAGGGAAAAGGGAGGTGTACTGAGTTTGAATGGACCCAAAATCTTTTAGTTGTAAACACACACACAGACCTTTACATTTGCCAGGACTGAGATTAGAACTCCTACCTAACTAGTGATTTATATCATCATGTTATACGGTTATCACACATGCCACAGAGCTTATGGGGCTGAGGCCTGATGGAAGACACATCTAAGATGACTGATATCTGCAGGACTGCTAAAGTAGGGAATGGGGAGGTGTACTGAGTTTGAATGGACCCAAAAGCTTTTACTTGTTAACACACAAATACACTTTTACATTTGCCAGGACAGAGATGAGCACTCCTACCTAGCTAGTTATTTGTATTATCATGTTATGCAGTTATCACACACACCACAGAGCTTATGGGGTTGAGGCCTGATGGAAGGCACTTCTAAGATGACTTATATCTGCAGGACTGCTAACATAGGGAAAGAGGAAGTGTACTGGTTTGAATGGATCCAAAAGCTTTCAGTTTTGAACACATACACGCACACACACTTTTACATTTGCCAGAACTGAGATTAGAACTCCTACCTAACTAATTATTTGTACGATAGTGTTATGCAGTTATTGCATGTGCCACAGAGCTATGAGGCTAGGTCGAGCAAACGTGACTTCTATGGTGACAGACATCTTCAGGACTGCGAAGGTGGGGTAATGGAAAGTGCACTGGGTGAGGAAGGCCTATTCATTCCTAGATCCTATTGACATTTCTCTAAGTGTATGAGCATGCCCTGTGAGCCCTTCTATAGTACATGTGGGACTCAATTCCAGGGATTGTTGTACTCCAGTCCAGTTTGATTTGTGCTTCGGCCATACCTCTCAGCCTGTTGGTAGAGAATATCTGGAGATAGCCTATCAGAATGTGGGGAAAGTGGGCCATACAATGATTCTGACAATTTCTCTCAGTAATGTATGGGTTACAAGGATTACAGGGCTGGTTTTAGCAGACATCTGTCATATATGCCATTTGACACTGTCATGTACTGTTTCAGTACCTGGTGACATACCTCCTCAGATCATCACAGTGATTTGCCAGAGGAATATAGGATGGATGATGCACACACAAGGTTTATGGGCCAAATTATATGCATTGATGCACTATCCATCCTGTTGAGGGGTGTGCCTGAAAATAAATGACTGCTAGTGCTGTGGAAATGGTCCAGCATCTTGGTGATATATTACAATGGTGTGCTCTCTGTGCATTTATGTTCTGACCTGGTCTGATTTCCAGTCCACAGTCGGATAACATAAGTCAGACAGGATCAGAGTGACAGGCAGACTCCATATAGAGTTGTAGCAGATAGGATATGTGGGGGGTGTCCTGGCCAGATATATTTGCCTATAGCTACTGGTACTTTGCATTGGGCTTTCCTCAATGGTTGACTGCACTTGAAGGGTCTTGCGTGTGTCAGACTGTTTGACCAGCCTGGAGTTGTGTGTTTGTCACACATATATGTATGGCCCACCTCATTTTGCTTGGATGGCCACATGTTGGCTTCAGGATGTTGCATAGGATGAGTGATCAGAGAGGGGTGTGTTACTCCCCATGGTTGTGGCCCAGGGTTCTGTGGGTGAAAACATGTCACTATCTTCAAAGGTTAGGCCTGCCTACTGTGAGTGCATTCCCATGTTTAAACTCCTAGCCCTGCCTGTCGACTGTACAGAGTATCACAGAATGTCCACATCTATGACTCATATATCTTGTTGGTTACCCAAACAAGTGTGGTTTTCTGGCAAAAGTGTTTTGTAAGTTACTCAGGGTTGAAGTCAGATATTATTGACAGTTGACATTGCAGTTTCAGACTTTGTACCCATCAGACATTCCATAATACTACAAATCATTCCATCAACTTTATAACATTATTAGAGCAGTATTTCACAGGTGTCCTTCTCTTTGGACTTTCATCAATCCATTATTCATGGCTTTGTCCTGATTTCTGGCCCCCCGAGGCTGGCAGGTTTGCTCCTAGCAGTTGCCAGCATGGCTTTTCTTTGCATTTTGTGGACTGTGTTATGTTGGTGTTATGGACCCCATAACACTCCCCAAATGGCACTGTAGGTGAGGCATAGGCATTTGCTACAGGCCTGTAGGCCAGGTGTGACAGATGCAGGCCATCTGTAGCAGGGCAGTGCATTCTGATGATCATCTGTTCCCAGGCTTCCAGCAGGAGACACCCCTGGGATGGCACCAATAAGTTGACTGCGGTTGTTACTGGAAATTGCTTTCTGTTCCTATTGCACCATCAGTCTGTGTGACAGCTGGATGCTGCTTAAGTCTAGGAACATCTTACTGCATTTATATGGGACTATGGAGGGGGTGACATGACTGTACACAATACACATTTGCACAGACTGTACTATTTGCTTAACATGTTGGTCCCATGTAGCATAGTGGTGTTCCCAATCTTTCAGACTACACACATAACAGTATCAACCACAGGTCAGATTGTTCTAGCATAGACATTTGTAGTTTCAGACTTCTTAACTTTCAAAGCCATACTGCCACTGCTAGACCTGCTGTGATATCACTGTGTAAAACTCTGTGGGTGGAGATTTCATGGATGCCGCCATGTGGGGGCCTTTGCCAGGCATTTCTGTATGGTTGCCTACAGCTGATTTGCTGTGTGGGGTTGGTGGTTGGTGTGGGACACCCACTTTCACATCCATGCATGTGACCTATGACCCCCCCAGTTATTTGGCTCACCACATATACAGCAGTAGTATTTGTTGACTAGGGTAGTATTGCATGGTATAGGTAGGGCAGTACTGGGATACACGTCCTGCTGTCCCACAGAGCTGCCAGTTGTCTGCTGCTATCCCAGTTAACCACCCCATTTCCTTACATGCTTGATCAATACCATAGATTTAAAAACTGTAAGACTGCACCAACATTTGTTTCTTGTTACAATACCATAGATTTGCTATCAGAATATTCCACCCTATTATTTTAAGTTGTTACAGAGACTGGCTTACCTTGTGCATTCAGCTGTTGTGAGGGTGGTGCTTGACGGCTGACTATGTCAGATGCACACTGCCTATACATGGTCAGGTATAGGTGGTATGATGTTTGGCATCCATTTGACTGTGTGTGTGAGTCAGACAGAGAGAGAGATCAGTCCCTGCTTCCCTACAGTGTCAGTGTATGTGCTATGCATTGCCTCCTTGCCAAGGCCAGGGCATACTGGGCATGCCTCTGTCTGCCTACAAGGGCAGGATCAGGATTTTCCTCCTCCGAGTCTCTCTGTGCCTGTGGAGACTTGGCAATGGTGGGGGGCTGTGTGGCCCTTCTTCATTTTGTTCCTGCTGCAGCTGTTTCTGCAGGATCATATTGTGCAGCAAGGTACATACTATGACCATGCGTGCACATGTGGCTGGAGAGTACTGCAAGGCTCCACCGGATATGTCAAGGCAGTGGAACCATGACTTGATTATCCCAAACACATGCTCTATAAGGATCCTGGTTTGTGCATGTGCCTCATTATGGCATTCTTGTGTGGGCATGTATGCATTTCTGATGGGCATCATCATCCATGGCTCTGGTGTGTAGACAGCATCCCCCACTAAATGGACATATATGATGTCCCCCCTGGCAAACCACTGATACAGCTGTGAGGAATGCCAGATATGGGAGTCATGATACCTTCCAGGGCAGCCAGGATACACATTCATGATCACACACGAACTGGCAGTTGATGGAGTGGAACCCCTTGTGGTTTATGTAGACCCTGCCATGGTCACCAGGTGGTGCTTTGATGTGAATGTGTGTGCAGGCTATGGCACCCAGTACCTCTAAGTAGTCTGCTACATGGTGGAAGAGACACATATTGCAGGTCCTCTCCTCATGGGTGGAGAGGAATTTAATGTACTCCTCAGCATGTGGTTGCATGGCCTGCAGGAATTGGTGGAGTATCCCAGATGCAGATGACTGTGAGACCCCACAATATCCCCAATTTTTCTTAGGAAAGTAACTGTAGCTAGTATTTTTAGAGCTACACATACCTTGGTATCAACTGGGATGGGTTCCCCCTCTGTTTGTTCTGGATGTGAGGCGAGGCCGGCACAGCTCCACAATTTGCTGCAGTATTTTCCTCTCCACCCTATAGCACTCTACTAACTCCAGATCATGTAGCACCTGGTAGGTTACCCTGGGCCTGAGCAGTCTTCTCCTCCTCCTCATAAGTCTGGGGTGATTATCAGCATTGCCCTCTTCATCACCCTCATCCTCATGCACATACTGATGTATGAGAGTGACAGCAGCCCCTAACATTTTGTTAGTTTTGTCAGATAAAATTTCCCTGTCTGTGTACACTGGTGGTGTAAAGTTTGTGGGAAAAAACAGACTGAAAGGTGTTTGCATACTTTATGTTGGTATGCTGCAGATGCTGCCTGTATGATTAACTGAGTATGATACATTCCACCTGCCAACTCTATTACTTGTATTTAAGTGCCTTTATTCTGCTATTTCCCTTTTTTCTTTTTCCACTTGCCATTTTCTGTATTTTTTTAATTTTTATGGTTAGATCCTGGTGCATGCCACACACACCCATTTAGGCAAGGTATACAAGGCTATAAAGCCTTGGACACACCCCCTTGCTTATGTATACACAGTGCTGCCATTTCCTGTGGTTTTGGTTTTGTTTAAGTTACAGTGCACACTGCGCAAACCCGTTTAGCTAAGGTAAACACGTTTTAGCAGAAATGTCCCTTCCTGGATGCGAACATGCTGTTCATTTCATGGTGTAAGATATTACAGCCTCAGACACACACCCCTTGCTTAGCAGGGCTTAGCTAAGCACAAACCCAGACAACAGTGCTCCAATGTGCTCACAGCAAGCATAACACACCCCATTTTCATGTTAGTTGCTTCTCCTGCCTACACGATCCTGTTCTAGCACCTACATGGTTAGGTGCAGGTTTTGGATTTAGAATATTTTGTGATTTAGTAAATTTCCCCTCATTTGCATACCCCACTGCTTTAGTCTGTAGATACTGCACTGAGATGGAACATTTCCCCTCGACAACCACTGTCCCCTGGTATTGTTTTGATTCTGCATGCCATAGACAATAATGGCAAAATGCAGGTTTTCTTTACACTTGGGTTTTCACATTTTTTTTAATTTTCGGCACTATCATGTTTGTGCACCACTGTGCTATGCTTAAATGGCTGAGATCGGCCACAAATAAAAAAGTTATTTTATAAAAAATTAAACATTTATTCATAGGTTCATAGGTTCATAGGTTCATACTAGGCTATCTGCCCAAGGGCATTTACAAGCCTAGCCCATAGTTTTGTGGCTTACGCCACCCCTTTAGTATGGGGAACTATACCCATTATTTTGCTGTGCCTCTGTCGAGCAGTGACACTGAGGTAATCCCTGGGGTATATCTGCGATCTCCCATCCATTGGTCAAGATTTCTCTTGAACAAGGCCAGCGAGGTGCTCTGCCTCACATATACCGGGATTTTATTCCACAGCATAGGGAGTCTTTGGGTGATGAATCTATCCTCCAGCACGATCCTATTAATAGCCGTGTCGAGGTTTAAGTCTCCGCCCTTGTGGCTCTGACGGATCTAGATTTTTGAGGTGAAGCATATTCATCAAATCTGGGTTTGACATGGCCTTGTATGTTAGGCAAAGGTCACCTCTGAGCAATGTGGCGACTGAATAGAGCTGGAGTTCTTTCAGTCGGGCAGCATAGGACAGATGTTTGAGACCCTTTATCCTTTTGGTGAGGAACTTTTGTGGCCTCTCCAGCTGCTGCAAGTGTCGGGTCAGATACATTCCGAATGGGGCATTGTACTCAATCATTGGTCTGATGAGTGATGAGTATAGGGAGACTATGACCTCCCTTGATCTAGATGAGAATCCCTTCATGATAAGGTGGGCAATGTAGAAGGTCTTCCTAACTACTTTAGCTACATGGGTGTCGAATTACAGACTACTATCAACCTGGGTCCATAGGTCCCTGATAACTTCTTCTGTGCTCAGTGGATTGCCACCTATTTGGTAGCTAGGGGTAACCTTGTTTTTCCCGAAGGGTATGACTATGCATTTTTTGGCATTTGGCACCAGTTATCCGTTTCTGTGAGACCCTTCTGAAGGATATCTGTGTCAGATGTGTTTTCTACTATGGCGCCCAGTTTGCAGTCATCTGCAAACTTTGTCAGCCATAACCCTCCTGTGTTTGCTTGTACTTCGGAAAAGTAGATGCCAAACAAGAGTGGGCCCAGGACTGAGCCCTGTGGTACACCACTTGTGACAGGCTTTGAGTCTGACATGGCGCCAGCAACTCTGACCCTGTGGGTTCTGTCACTCAGCCAGTTTGCAACCCATCTTGTGATGTATGGGTTAACATTTAAGCTGATGAGGTTTTCAATAATACCCGAGTGGGGTATTGTATCGAATGCCTTCGCCAGATCGAGGTAGGCTGTATGGACTGCCTTTCCCTCATCAATGGCTTTGGTGACTGTTTGAAAAGTCAACCAAGTTTAGAAGGCATGATCTGCCTTTGACAAAGCCAAACTGGGATGGATCCAAAGTCTGCAAATTCCCTATGTCTTTATTTATGAGGTCCATTATGATCCTCTCCATGGCTTTGCAGATAAGGCTTGTCAAGCTAATGGGCGGTAATTTCCAGGGTCGGGGGGGCCACCGCCTTTGTGAAGTGGGACCACAGTTGCGGTGCCCCACCCCCGGGGTACGTATCCAGAGGTAAGACTATGATAAAACAGCTGTCCTAGCTGTGGGTTTAATTCCTCGTTGAGTTAGTGGAGCACACAGCCGGGGACACCATCAGGTCCCATGGATGCTGTGTTTTTTGCTTTGGAGAGAGCAGTTCTCACTTGGGCGTTGGAGATGTTTGGGGGACTGCAATCGCTTGGTATAGATATCTCTCCTTTTGGGGAGGGAAGTTTGCACTGAACCTGTCAGCCAGTATGTTGGCAATGTCTGTAGGATCAGTAATCTTCACATCATTTTGAACTAGTTCTGAGCATATCTGGGTGTTTCCTCCCAGGTTTCTAACATAGCTAAAGAAGGCCTTATGATTGTCTTTTGAGTCTTTGCCATACATTTGGCCATTGGCATGCCTACAGATATGAATACATACTTTTATTTGTGCTGTCATGCCTCTGTTTTCTTTTTTGCAGAGATGCATTTAGTTAGTAATTGAACACATTTCTGCACTAACACTGTTCCTGCATGGAGACTTGGCAGCTTCCTGAATCACTAATTCACCTAATTTGCATGTTTTTCACCAGCAAATGAGGTGATTAGCATACCGCATGGTCTTTCGTGCAGGAACAGTATAAACAGGCTCATGCAATTCAGATTAGCTGTTTGCTGAATTGCTCTGTGGCTAAACTCCATGCAGGAGCTGCTACGCTGTTCCTGCCTTTCATGAATCCTGGGATCAGATATATATGGATGTGTGTGTGTGTGTGCGCGCACGCATATGTGTGTGTGTGTGTGTGTGTGTGTGTGTGTGTGTCTGTGTGTGCGAGTGCAATATTGTTGCCAGTAGTAGTAATTACAATGCAGTAAATAATTGCCATTTGATTCTAAGAGTTCATTGAACTCCTTCACTAGTAGTTGCCAAAAATTAGTGCATTAAAACTGTTATAGCCATCATTAATCACTTGCTTTAGTAAAAAATGATAGGCATTGAACAATATCCATCTGCATCCTGGCACATGGGCTCTCTCTATCTATCTATCTATCTATCTATCTATCTATCTATCTATCTATCTATCTATCTATCTTTCTCTCTCCTTCTACATTAAGCTAAGTTGCTGCTTTAATGTTTTTTCTTGTACCATTATTGGCCGAATTTAATAATATTTTATCTTCATGACTTATCTTTCTCTTGAGAATATCTTAAGGCTTGATCTAGCTGATTATCATCTGCAGCAGAAAAATAAATAAATAAATAAATAAATAAATAAATAAATAAGGCATTCAAGATATATGTTGGAGTTTCAAGGAAAGACAAAATGTGTAACTCAAGACTGTCATATGTATGTCTGA
>NC_056737.1:1457643237-1457721190 GCF_019279795.1 Protopterus annectens
GCCTGTGGTATGGCTGCTTTGTGATTGCTGCACATCTGACATTCTGTGTTATTGGGGATATCTATGCATGCTGTTGGACATGTTCCAGTATTGTGTAGACTATTACTACCAACATATATTCGATAACAGTGACACAATAACATGTATATGTACTATTGGCCAGCAGAATCACCTCTCCAGACCCATCTGCCCATTTTACCTGGACACATCACATGTGTGTCCCAGCCCAGGGCCTCCTCGGGTACTGGTTCAGCAATACTGTCAGGTGGAACCAACCCTGGGGATGTTGTCTCCCCCCAGGGGCACACCCAGACATGTTCCTGTCCCCTGAGGTCAGGTCCAGGGTTTATTCCATAATGGGCTCCACAGACACATGTGGGATGTGCTACATCACTCTGGGGCATCCAGTACACATTCTCAGGGCTGACATGCTCCTCCTGCTCAACCTCCAGGCCAAGAACCTTCAGGACATGGACTGCTGTTGTGAGTAGCAGTGGTTGGGAGGCTTGTTCCCATTGTGTCCATATTCGGACCCATGGGACATCCACATCACAGATCACACACTCCATCCAGGGTATTCACCTACCACATGTCACATACCACCCCTGTAGACTGTTCTCTATATCTACCAACCCTGACCACCTCCACAACTATACCTGCCATACTTCCCCATATTCCCATTCCATACTTCACAGACAAGGGCAATGTGGTCCCAACAAGGGGTTAACATGTGACAATCCCATCCATGTTGCACACACTACCAGCTGTAGATATCTGTGTGTATTGCTATGTGTGCTGTTGCCTCGCACATAGTATGCATCACTGCGTTAGTAATATAGGGGACATATTTTTACATACATATATGTTTGTTTGTGTGTTTGTATATATGTCGACATGTGCATATAGGTATATATCTATATATGTGTAGATATATGTGATGTATATATGTGCTCATATATATGTCTACACATGGGTATCTGTGTATTTGTCGACATACACGTACACACATATATATATATATAATATATATATATATATATATATATATATATATATATATATATATATATATATCTAGGACTTATGCACAAATGTGCAAAGTCCCGAATCCATAATCACCGAACATATATTAATGAAAGTGCTTTCAGCGCTTCACCTCCCCCCCGCACCCCCCACACACACCCTGCTTTAATATTTTCACTCTGAGACTGCACTGCAGTGAGGAAGGAATGTTCCCTTATCCACACCATAGTGCTCCTAAACAAACTGTATATACATAAAAGTGCTTCTTCGGTGAAAAGCACTTTCGCGCAAGTATGCCAAACTGAAATTAGTTTAGGTGATTTTCCCTTCGGGGATCTGTACAGATCCTATATGTGTATATCTATATATATATATATATATATATATATATATATATATATTTATTTATATATATATATATATATATATATATATATATATATATATATATATATATAATATATATCTTTATATATTATATATGTGTACATATGTACACATATGCATACCTAGATGTGGGGTACATTCAGACCTCAGGTCCACATTCTCACAACACCTTCCTGCACAGCTGCACTGTTCTGCCTTGCTACAACACAGACAGGTGCCACATATGGGCAAAGCCTGACATTAGGAGGTATATGTAGAACCTGAATTCAAGTAACCCTATTATACACCTATGGCATTCCTGCATGCTACATTGCAGATTAACCTGAGTATCCTGCAAGGGGTGGGCTGTGGGTTCCATGAGTCCATCATAATGGCATTACTTCCACTACCACCTATTGGCCAGATAATATACATACTTGCCATTACACAACACACACTTTGATGGTTTACATCCTGTCAGTCAGTGCTGATCTGCACAGTTGACGGCTATTTCCCACTACCCACAGGGACAGACACTATTGTCCATAGCAGTTGTTCAGTTGAACATCATTACAACAACACCTGATGGCACATATAAATCACTCCACATCATCTATCCCATTATTATGGACCAGGTATTACATTCAATTACATGTATATATACTTCCATAGCTGTTGTGGGAATGATGTCTGTTTTGGATAGTTTGCTGGATGTTATTATAGTTTATTTTTCCTTTGGTTTTTGCTTTGCCTTTGCCTTAGGCTTGTTTTTTTTTTCTTTCTCTCTCTCTCTCTCTCTCTCTCCAGTAAATGGATTGAGCTGCTTTGAATAGATTGCAACATGGTTTTGTAGGTGATGCACATGATCAAGTGATGGCCTCTGCACAAATCAGTGTCCTCCACTTGCTAACTGCATGCAGCTTGCTGTGTAGTACTTCAAATTACCACTGTCTTGGCAACCACCTACTATAAATCCCTAAATCATGTGGGCATGGTCCCTTTACCATTCCTGTGTGATGGACATCCTTCCTGTGTGTGGGCATCAGTTTTACAGACAGCAGGTAGCAGTACCTCTTAAAGTAAAACCTGCACACTCAGGCTAGCTACATATTCGTAGGAGGTTCTAGAACTCCAGACAGAGTCTGAGTAGAGTTGTTGTATGCATTGTATAGTACTGGTGTTACAGGGTTTGTGTGTACATACTAGTTTACCTTGGATGCAGTCTGTCTGCATAGCTCTCAACTGTGGGCCTATCCTCTTGATGGCCAGAGGTGTGCCTATTATGTTTTGTCTGTCCACCACACAGGTCTTGTGTCAGATATTTCACTGGCAGTGTGTGTGTTGAGTGCTATCAGTACATGGCTACATCCATTTCTGTTTCTTCAAATTCCTGACTAAGGGTATGTTACAGACTATCCTGTAACACCAGTGACTTGCTTAGTGTATGACAACAGTTTTCCACATATGGGCCTGTGTTCCAGCCTCTGTCCTCCACCTACATACCAGGCTTTGCACATATGACATGTTGTCAGGGATTGTTCTGTAGTGGGTTGTGAGTATGTCATGCTGCCATTCCTGCCATCAGTCCACTGCTGTTGTGTCCCCCACACATACGGTGGGGTTGGGGCCATATATGTGTGGGCTTCACCTACACAATACATGAGTGCCCTTAAGCACTCCAGAGGCCAGTGTATGTAACAGTGGTATATGGCCATGTATTATTGAGTCTGGGGATTGGATGCACCATAACTAACCTAGGCTGTTACAACATGTGGGGGTATCAGGAGTGAGCTGCCTTAAGGTATCTGGCTGTACAGTACCATACAATCCACCTTGGGTAAATGCAGGCCTACTGCCACCTGCCATGCAGGCAGTTCTGTTTGTCAGTGTGCTTGTGATGGTGATATTATGCCTTGTTATGTAACAGTTACATCCCATTGTGTCAACTGAGGGCTTTGCCCCCTAGGGATTGTCTACAGAGTGTAGATAGAGGCTGCTGAACTATACATCTGCATTACTTACTGTTGATTGTTTGGTATCCTGAGGCCCAGTCTGTCTTTACTATTGTACTACTTGAAGGCCTTGGCCTGGACAGCAAGATTTGTAAACCTTTCCAGACTACTGTATTAGTATAACTGTTTCACAGTTGCATTACTCAGTTTATATGGATGTCCATGTCTAAATAGCTGTATGACATGGCATATACAACTGTAATAGTACACAAATAAAGCTTTCCTATTTATCCTTGGCAGTTTTAAAACCTTCAGCAGCGATGATGACGTCATCTCCACGCTCGGAAGAACTGTGTGCGAGTAATGGTGGACTGTTGACGGGTACAGGCGCTGCAAAAGAAAGTTTTCAACGACAAGGAGTAGTATCCACAGGTTCGTGCAATTGCTTCAGTTCTCGGACTATTCCTGACAAAGATGGGTGAGGTTGTGGTACAACTATCACTGAGAAACAAGGTACTGTGTTATTGGCTCGAAATTCTGGTTTTGAAAACCATGGTGCTGTTAATGTTAATGTTTCTAAACGTATTGAAGCCAATGATAAGCGTAATGGTATAGGCATGGCACCATTTATATGCTTCAACGAAGTGATGGACAAAAAATTGGACTTTAATAGTAATTCTAATGGCAGTTGCAGTGGTTTGAATGACAACTGCAGAGGGGAAATCTATAAAGTAATGCCCACATTGAAAGAGATGATTTTTTTACTGGAAAAAAAAAACTGTTTAAATTGAAATGTTTGCAAATTGACAATGGTTATTTGAAATGTTGTTTTAACAATAGTATTGTACCACAGGGACTTAGATTATGTAAATACCCTTTTGGTATAAACTACACTGAAGTTATTATTGATGATTTTCATGAATTTTTTAATGAATGTGGTATGGGTTTAGTGTCTAGGTTGATTAAGTGTAATGAAGTGGTTTTGGCTACATTAACTGTTGAAGTGAATAAATTAAATAGTGACATTGTTAGCGACCTGTTGTTTTCAGAGTTTGAGCATTTATACAACAGGTTGTTAGCTAAAATAGATAAAAGGGCTTCTAACATATACTTTAGAAAACAAAAAAAGTATGCAAGGGACAAACAACAATATGAGACGGGTAAGATGTACCCTGGTCCATATAAAAATTATAACAATGTGGGCAGTAAGGTACATTCTGCTTTTAAGAACAGGGACATACGAGGGGACCAACACTTAGAAAATAGAGTATTGGTGAATGATGGTGAATTAGCAGGAGGCACTAATACCCGTAGACCTTTGGATGAGTTAGATTCCTTTCTAGAAGAAGGTGAACATTTTTTAGAACCCAGAAGGTCGGAGCACCTGGCAAACAAAACACGATACCCTTCGGATTCAGGTCAAACACAAGACACTTATGGGATGAATTATGGTTGGAAAAAAGTAATGAGGAAGGGGAAATAACACCAATAGATGATACGGAAGGTATTGTTATGGAATACAATGGTTTCAAGATATTCAATTATACCTCAATTACTTTGACGAAGGAACACTTTACACTCTTCTCGAAAGGTTTTAAATTTGTGAAATCAAATTATGGAGATGTAGCTAATTGCTTATAGATTTAAAGTTATATCTTAGGAAATTGAATTTAAAAATTATGTTCAACAACAAGAACAACAGTTTTAGTAATGGTAGTGAAAATATTAATAGAGATATTAATAAATATAAGAAAGATGACTATAACAGTATGTCTGTAGGACTGGTGAGAAGTAGTACATATAATCCACCCCTACACCCTGTATTGCTAACGTTTGAAAAAATTGTAACAGAAGAGATTTATGAAGAATATGTAAGAAATATATAGAAAGCACAACATTCTAATTTGGCTGTCGATGAAACACATTTATTGAAAGAATTGGTAGCTCATGGTAACTGCTGTATTATGAAGCCGGATAAAGGGGGTGGGGTGGTTTTGTTTGGTGTGGAGGAATACAACAATGCAATTATGGATATATTGTTGGACACCTCCACATATTCACCAGTATCAAAAAAACAGATTAATATTGCTTATAGGAGAATAGATTCCCTGTTGGAGGAATATTTGATGGACAATAGGATAAATATTAAATTACACAACTTTTTAAGACAGAACTATCCTTCTATACCTTGCTTTTTTGGTGTACCTAAAGTTCACAAATCCATCAGAGAACCCCCCTTTAGACCCATAGTGTCAGCAAAAAACTCTAAGACCCATCCTTTAGCAATATTTGTGGATAATTATACAAAGGAAATAGAGGAAAAAACACCTCATCTCATAAAAGATTCATGGGAATTTCTCAGCAAACTTACCAAAGGTATATGGACTGAGAGTTGCAGCTTCTTGACAATAGATATTAAAGATCTGTTTACAAGTATTCCTCATTTGGAAGGGCACGAATATTTTGGGAGAAGTCTCTACAAATATTCTACTCTTTCTGGTGATAAGATTTTGTTAACTTTGGAACTTATGGAAGTGATTTTAGACAATAATTACATCAGCTTCCAAGGGGAATACTACCAACAAAGGAGCAGTGTTGCTATGGGGGCAGCATGTGCCCCCGTCTATGCCAATTTGGTTCTTTTAGAATGGGAAAATAGATATGTATTTCCTAATCATTTCCAAAAATATATAAGACTTTACTTAAGGTTCCTTGACAATATTTTTATATTGTGGGATAGTACTCAGGGCATTTTGGAGCAATTTATGACTACATAAATACGAGTACCTCCTTCTTATGTTTCACACACACACATGGAATGTAGATAGCATTAATTATTTAGATACTCCCATTATTAAAACATCTAATGGTTTTATATCTAAAATATACCGTAAGGATACCTGGTGTAATAGCTATTTACACTACAACAGCCACCATCCCGAGACGCAAAAGAAAAGTATTATAAAAGGTCAAGCTGTCAAAATAGCTAGAATGACCTCTGATTTCAACGACTTGCTGAAAGAGTTTCTCTTTCTGGGTAAAATATTCATAGAAAGGGGATACCCTACTGGTATGGTCGTTGAAATTTTAGATGAAGTATATAGGGGCTGGGGTAATAAATATGTGGCACTTTTGGGAAGAACTACTATAAATGTAAATACAAAAAAAGAGAAGGAAGGAAAAAATTTCTATGGGGCTTGTGTCTTAGAATACAACATGTTTCCTGGATCATTCACCAATATTATTAGAAAAAACTGGAATACATTGAAAATTAATAAGGAAATATATGAAACAGTTGTGAACACACCTTTTTTCACTTATAGAACCGGAAAAAACTTTAAAAGAATGTTTGAGGAAGGAGAGAAAAAGAAAGGCATTTTAAAGGCCACTACTTCTTGTGGTAATTGTAATCTATGTAATATGATTTTGAGAGATACATGGATTAGGTTAAATAATGACTTAAATAGTGTAGTAAGATTTTGTAAGGGCAACTGCAAAACCAGGATGGTCGTATATATGGCTAAATGTGAGGGCTGTCATGCATTCTATATAGGAAAAACTGATAGGGCACTAAAAGATAGAATGTACGAACACCAATATGATATAAGAACAGGGAAAGAGACGAGTGCCCTTTACAAACACTCATTGGTGTGCCCAGCATATAATGGTTTTAAATTTGGCATTATTGATTTCATCACAGACAATAATGGGAAGGGGGGAGATATAAAAAATATTTTGTTGGGTAAAGAACTGAAATGGCAGTTGAGACTAAAATCATTTATTACACCGGGACTTAATGAATATGTGACCATCAAACCAGTTTTAGTATCTAAAGCAGAAACCATTTAGTACATTTTGCCCTAGCTTCACATTGTTTCACATTCATATTTAATAGGTATATATCCCCTGTGAATAATGAGTATTTGATACGGGATTTTTTTCCCTCTATATAGTATGATATGTATGTTATTATGTACCTTTGTATACTATCCTTGACAGGATTATTGATATTGTGTTTTTAATATAGAAATTCATGGATAGAAGTTAAACAGTTTTCTTTATATGCACAGTTTTTTGTTGTAATAATGTGAGATGTGGTTCACTTTATATCATTTACAGCATTTTTTTTGGTTTAAAGTGTTTGTATGTTTTATAAAATATATATTTTTATATATATTTTTTAAAATAATTTTTTAAAATAGTTTTGTAGGAGCTGTGTCTTGGTAAGACATGGAGATATTAAATATATTAAACATATGGAAAATGCAATTTAAAAAAAAAAAAAAAAAAAAAAAAAAAGCCCCTTTTAAATGTCAATTGATTTTTTGAAATGTTAATTGATTAATTTGGGGGCAGTGCTATATAATGGAAGGGTAGCAGATGTAATTTGTTTCTTATCTGAAGAAGTCTAGCTTGTAGACGAAAGTGCTTATAATTTATTGTGGACTTTCTATAAAGATTGTTTTTTACCTCAAACAGGTGGCCTGGATTTCTTTACTTTGTTTGGTACTTGGTTCTACAATTATGTGGAGTTTGTTGCTTTCCTATTTATGCAAACCTGTGTGTCATGTTATATCCTTTGACCTCTCTGTGGGTATATGTTGCAGGCAATGATTGTCATTTGTATGGGTTGCTCATACAGTGTCCAGCTGGTAAGGTGGTAACTGTAGGCATAGTGGCTGTTCCATATTGTGTGCACCTTCTACATATGTATCTTACTATACATATCTCTGCATGTGTATGTGTAGTTACATATATATATATAGATATATATATATATATATATATATATATATATATATATATATATGTATATATGTATATATATACATACATATATATATATATATATATATATATATATATATATATATATATATATATATATATATATGTGTATATATATATATATGTATACACATATGTATATCTGTATCTGCATATATGTGTCTGTCTATATGTATCTTAGGGATGTTGATTGCTTCCACATTGTACATTCCCTATGGGAGCCAGACGGTACTGGATGATATGTTACTGCTACCAGTTTGACATCATACAGGTGGGATAGAGTACTGTTAACATTTTGTGCCCATGGCGTGTCAGGTCCTGGGTATGGGATTTGCAACAGTTGGTAGTGTATTGCAGGGCAGATGTGCATGGCTGTGGGGGGGGGCATACCTATTCGTACAAGACATATGTTGTTTGGGGCCTCTCAACCCCAGTAACGGTGCATGTGGACATATATGTTTATGTTATGTTCCCATTGTTATCTACAGATGTATGTCCATATATACCTATATATATATATATATATATATATATATATATATATATATATATATATATATGGTTTACTATTGAAATGTCGAATGGCACTACATCGACTGTACTATAGTCGAACACGGAAGTTCGAAAATAGTAATGTCGGCGTCAAAAACAATCTAGGAATGGTTTTAACATGGGTCAAGGTAGGTGTTCAGTACTATTCAGAACTACAAACATCTCCCCTACCTCGACCCATGTTAAAACACAGTCCTAGATTGTTTTTGTTGTCATTACTATTTTCGAACTTCCGTGTTCTACTCATAGTACAGTCAGAGCCGCTCGACATTTCAATAGTAAACCATATATATATATATATATATATATATATATCTATATATATATATATATATATATATATATATATATATATATATATATATATATATATATATATATATATATATCTGCTTACATATATTTAACTTGCTGTAGATATCTAGACATATAGATGTAGACATATATATCTGTAGATGTATGCAATTGTATGTATTTATGTATATATATATATATATATATATATATATATATATATATATATATATGTATTTCTATATTATATCTCTATCTGCATATATAGATATATTCCATCTATTTATATATAAATATATATATATGTATATATATATATATATATATATATATATATATATATATATATATATATATACACACATACATCTAGATGTTGAAATACATTCCCTGTACTTTTGAATGACTGTGCTGGATGATATGTTTGTGAAAACAGCAGGGTTATGTATATCTGACATAACTTAATGGTAAATCACTTTGGCTATGGTGTGCAGGGTCCTGGGTTTGAGCTTTGCAGAGTGTGTTTATTTTGTTGCTGGGCAGAACAAGGGCCATTGGATACAGAGTGATCAATGCATTTTTATGCAGCTGTAAGCAGGTTTGTGCAGGTTTGCATGGAGGTAAGCACTGCTAACTTCCGGTTACAGTTTCTTATACTCAGCTTTTTAAATTACTTAACCTGTGTAGGCATTGCTTACCCCTGTGTAAACAGGCTTAGACCCGCTTACAGCTGCTTAAAAGTGTTTACTCCCGGTTAACCCCATGTTAATTTCTTTAAAAGAAAAGAAAAAAGGGTTGATAGGAAAGTGGTGAAAAAGGGGTACAGAGAGGGAAAGACAGTAGGGAAAATAACTAGGGATGTGCAGGAAGGTTGTGAGGAAGGTCCATAGCTGTCCATTTCTTCTACAGCACCAGCTGTGCATATACACTGAATTTGGAGGTAGATTTGGACACTCATTCCCCTGGGAGGGGGTGAGGACAACAATAATAAGTTGTGATTCCAATTAGACCAGATTACATGTATCCAGTGGACATGTGCGAAATGGACAGCTATGTATGGGTCAAGTGTTTTTTTTTGGGAACAGATTGCCCTTTTTTTCAGGTGATAGTGGAATGTTGGGGAGGGATAGTAGGTATATTTGGGGAGGTAGGTTAGGTAGGTTAACAGACAAGACAAACAAGATGCATGCAGGAGTGGTATGTGACACATGTGGGGGATAAACACTTTGATGGGGAGGGGTGGTGGGAAATCAGAAGCCCATGAGCCACCTAGTGGACACAGTATGACTGAGGTCCCCACCCACAGGTAGTCACCACAGCACCTTCACAGCCCCAAAGGTGGCTGTGCTGGGGGATGAGTCGCAGAGCCAGCCTGACCCTCTAATCGTGACATGCGGCCCTCGAGCTAGTGTTGCAGATCACCAAATTGCTGGTTGAGCTCACTACACACCATGACCTAGACCTGGTGATGGGTGACAGGTTCCTGTCCATCTCCACTCCCGGGGGGGAGAGCCCCATCCCCTGAGGTGGTTCCACTTGAAGGTGGTGCAGGACCAACAGACAGGGAGCTCCTGGGTTGGGGCCCATGCATGCTGGTGCCTAGTGCCACGGCCAGCTGAGGTGGGACAGGTGGGTCCGCTAGCACCGGCCTTCCCAAACGTGCTATAGTGTTTTATCATCATATGTGGGTTAGTAATAGTCAACACATTCCAGGGTTAGTTATAACAGTATACATAGATATTCCCATTAACCCAGACACCAGATATGGAACAGTTGCATAGCAAACAGAAGACATGCATATATGGGACCACAGTGGTAATAACAACAGCATGCAGGTACATTGATGGCACCATGACACCAGTGTTGGGATAATTCAATATAGCACATGCATGAGAACAATTAAAATGTTTATCAAATAACAGGATATTATCAGAACATTGGAGTCATTACATACCGGTCGGGGTGGGTATGTTGTTTATTGTTGGAGATATGGTGGGGGGGAGAGAAAGATGTCAATTAACAACTAGTATATTCCTGTAGTCCACATTATTTTCCTAGTCAGTGCTGTTATCTGTACCTTACAAGTCTTACTACACTACCCTATAGCCTTAGTTTGAACAGTGATATGGCTGTTATCATCATTATACATTAACTGGTTTTACCTGCAGTATACACCTCTTACCTGGTATAACTGTGGAGGGAAAGTATTTTAACACTAACTAACTGTTTCTACACATAATCCCAGATTTTGGGTTGATGTTGTGCACATGGCTATCCAACTCTTTCTGCACAGACTTTGCCCATGTGTTGACCACATGCAGGTGTACCGGGACATATCTAGAGTATTGACCTCTCCAACTGTTAGTGACTTGCCACACACATATACATACTTTCCTACACAGTTATATTATGTAGCACAGTGTGGGTGACAGTGATCAGTGATACTTTATTATTCAGAGAAACTGCAACACTCACTATTCCCTACAATACCAGAGTAAACAGTACCAGTACAGGGTATAATGGTTTTAGTTCTCAGCACATTGTTCGTATCCAACGTACCTGTGGGAGCAAAGTTTGTTAGCACTGCCTGAATGTTGCTTCACAAAGTTCCAGATTACACATTAGTATTATGCACATACATCTCACTCTGTGACTGTACACATTCTGGTCACAGTTTGACAACATGGGGGTGTAGATAGGACATACTTGGCGCATTACTCTCCTAACAGTTTCAGGAGTTGCTACAGAGACAGGTTTGCTCACATAGATGTTGGACAATCACTTGTATTCTCTGTTTGCTGGCTAAACATCTGGGATCATCTCACAGACTTACCAAGGGGTCAGGGGGACATGCAGCAGATATGGGTTCATATACTGGACATTCTGGTCTCATCTGTACAGTTGTAGGGTATGATTCTGCATGCAGCCTACTTCTACTCACAGGATTCAGACCATGGCTGTGTCTGCTACAACTTAAACACTGTCCATCAGAGTTGTGTGTGCTATATGGATATTGCTGTATATCTCCTATCTGCTTTCTGTTCTATAATTCTCCTGTGCTTTTACATTCTGACCTTGTATTACAACACTGTAATACAGATTTCCTAGGCAGTTATATTTTGTAGGACAGTGTAGGTGACAGTGATGCGTAATACCTCATTAGTCAAAGCAACTGCATCACTCACAATGCCATACAATACCAATGTAAACAGTGCCAGTACAAGGTATCATTCTTGTATTTCTGGGCACAGTGCTGGTATCTGACAGACCTGTGGGAAAAATGTTTGCTAGCATTACCTGATTGTTGCCACACATAGTACCAGATTCCATATTACTATTATGCACATACATTTCACTCTGTTACTGTACACACTCTGGCCACTGCTTGACAAGATGGGGGTGTAAATGGGACATTGTCAAAGGAAAAATATACTTTAAAAATGATCAAAACATGGCAGGTTCAGGTTAAGGCACTTTAATCTTGCAGCAAGGAGACAAAAATGTGCTAATACAGAGTTTGTCTAACCAGAAACAGGAAATACTTTCATTTTTATACATTCTCAAATTAATCAAGTCCTACCATGCTGACGTAACAGATTACCACCTTTTTCATCATCATCTGCTGACCATCTTTCCCATGAATTTCTGCTGATTTATCAATTTTTATGTGAAACTTCCTGAGGAAAACAACATGGCCTTGGTTACTCTCAGTTAGATACATGTTATGTTACATTCAAGATACTACGGCTAAATCAAGCACAATGCTAGCAGTTCATTTCTCTAATAATCCTTTGTCTACTTTATCTCTAAATTACTACAGCTGCAGAGGTTCCCATCCTCTGGACAGAGCTGTTTGTCTGAAATCATTACATTTATAACATAAGGCATTGTTCATTCATTCACTTCTGACCTAGCAGATAAACACCTGCTTCTCAAGTACATTTCCACAAGGCATAAACAAGAATATTGCTGTGCTAGCAGTTACTAGGTCAGAGGGCAACTTGCAAGTTTCAGAAAGCATACTGCAGTTTTCAAAAAGCATCTTTTTCAGTCTCATATGAAACTCAATTTGTATAAAACACAGTGCATGAAAAATAGAATGAAAAGCGTATTAAAATACTTTGATTATTAATTTGGCATTAAGCATACACACATTAATACATATTTTTCTAACATCTCCCTCCTGTTAATACTTTTTATTCTATTTTCAAAAAAGAATAAACAGCTTGCTTCTTTTCCTAACCTCTTCCATTCAGTATTTGCAGCTAAGAAAGTCATTCAGTTTAAACTTTTATGAAAGTGTTTCGCATTCTAGCAGCTCTTCAAATTCAGTACTTTGATACATGGTTTCAGATACGGATATATCTATGAATTCTTTAATTAATCTCTTCATGCAGGGGATTCCACAACAAATACAAACTCCTATTAGGAGTAATCCTACCCCAATAGCAATCAATATGTTCATAAAAATGGAGCCCCACCCCCCAAAGGCATTCTGGAAAAAGTCTGTCAGAGGGTTTGGGCCTGGCTTGGTCATGGCCGACACTTGCTGAATCACCTAGAGATGATCATTAATCTCATGCTGATGGTCAGGAATAAAGCACAGCATTCTTCTTTGATCAAAGCGCAAGTTCCGCCTCTCGCCGCTAGGGTGAAGTCAAGAGCCATTCGGTTTTGGAGCACTACAGTTCTCATGGCATTCAGTTCATCAGTTATCAGTTCAAGAGCAGAAAAGGTCGCATTACTCATTACTTTGAGAAGTTTGGACAGTTTTTGCAGTTCCCATATTGATTTAACTCCGCCATACATAGGTGATATACCTGCCCAGGATATAACAGCATCACTCAAATCCATGTGCACAAGTTTGGTTCCCACATCACGATGGTCTTTCCACCCTGCTTCAATTCGTCCCACTGGATTCTCAGGTTTCTTAACAGTTTTTTTGGTTACATCTCGAGTATTTCGAATACTTCCCTGAGGCAAAGCTGCAGTGTGTTGGATGGCCGGAACCAGGTACCCCAAAAAATAACTGCCAGACCAATTCTCAGGTAGCCATTTATATGCTGTTTTACCACACACAAAATAACAGTCTTCTACCTTAGTTATTACTTTGTTACGAAATGACTGCCCTGCATGAAACATTTTCCTATCTATTACAGATAACTGTTTAAAAAGTACAGGATTGCATTGTACCTGATCAAGAGTCTTATGCATAGATTTCAAAAATGAGTCATAATCTGTACTACAAGATCCACTCAAATCATTTGGTTTTCTATAACATTTATACTGTACTGTAACATTACACTTGCTCCATCCCACTTGGATGGTATCATTTTTATAGAAACATACAATTCCTTTTTGTGTCACAGGCAAATACAGTGCTACTTTATCATGTGCTTTAATAGCAACTGTGTCAAAAAACAGATTTTCCCAGGTCTCATTGACCCCTAGGGGGATAGCAGTCATTAATAAACCCCTGTATGCTGTTGGTATGGCCGTACAGACCCAGCAGTTCGAAACATTAAAAGTCTCTGCGTACACATGTGTAATTGCCTGATAAGTGTTAAAGTTTGGATGCCAGTCTATGTTTGGTTCATTACGTCTAATCAGTTCAACCTTTGTGGCAGGAAAAAGGAGTGGCCACAACAAAAAGAACAGTGTGATTAATATTGCAATAAAAACAATCATACAAGTTTTCTGAGGTTGCTCAATGTCTCTACTCACTCTGTACCTGGCCATTTTGTTCTTGTTGTGCAACAGTAACAAAGTTTTTGTCCAGTTCAAAGTTTTTAACCAGTTTACAGTGCGTCAAATGAATCCAGGAAGCTCACTCTGCGATCTTGACTGCAGTGGGTGTCGACAGTAGTACTTGGTATGGACCTTCCCACTTCGGAGAACTCCAATTCTTTCGCTTCACAATCTTCACCCAGACCCAGGTGCTGGGGCTACTGGTGCTTCCAATTTCAGTTGCTCTTTATCTGAAACAGAATTTAACTGAAACAGTTTGTTATTCAAAAATTGCCTCATATACCCTGCAAGTGAACTGTCAGCCTCCTGCTCTGTAGACATGAGAGGTTTCCACTGAGGTGTATAATATGCCCTCCCAAACAAAGTTTCAAAAGGAGTTAATCCCTTCACATTTGGAACAGTTCTCATACTCAACAGTGCTAAAGGCAAACAGTGCACCCAGTTTTTCTGTGTCTCTGCTATCAACTTCATAAGTTTGTTCTTCAACACCCCATTATGCCTCTCTACTAACCCTGCAGACTGCGGGTGATAAGCGCAGTGGTTCTTTAATGAAATCCCAAAATAGCGACTAAGTTGCGGAATTGTTTGGTTCATGAAATGTGTCCTGTTATCACTATAAATCTTTTCCGGTATACCAAATCTGAGTATAATTTCTTTAACAAGGACCTTTGCAGCAGTAGCTGCATCTGGATTTTTAGTTGTAAACGCTTCTACCCATTTGGAAAACGTGTCTATAATAACAAGGCAATACTTCTTATTTTCACATTTATTCAATTCTATGAAATCCATACAAATAGTATGGAATGGATACGGTGGTGTAGGAAAATTCTCTTGCTTAGGCTTCAACGCCCCTTGTGCATGATGCTTGTTACAAACATGGCATGCTGCACAAATATTTTTTGTATAATTGGTAAATCCATAGGTTGTAAATACTCGATTCACTAACTTTACCATCCCCCCTGTTGAGACATGGCTCTGCCCATGGCTCAACAACGCTGCATATCTAAACAAATTAGATGGCAAAATCGGTTTCTTTTCCTTGGAGATGTACAGTCCCTTTTCGAGGATTGCTCCTCGTTTTATCCACTTTTGTTTTTCTATATTTGTAGTAAGTGTTTGCATTGTTTTTAACATTTCTAAATCTAAAGATTCTGAGGGTTGTAATTCCTCACTCAAAAGAAAAGTTTCTGTGGCTGAAGCTGCCTGCTTCGCAGCTGTATCAGCACGTGCATTACCTTTTGAAATCCTGTCCTGTTGTTTCGTATGAGCTACGCATTTGCAAATAGCTACTTTTTTAGGTAACTGAATTGAATCTAACAAGTCTAAAATAAATTGCGCATGATTGATCGGTTTACCAGTAGATGTTATCATTCCTCTATTTTTCCACTGTTGCACAAAAACATGTACAGTAGAAAAAGCATACTGACTGTCAATATAAATGTTCACTTTCTTACCTTTCGCTAAGGTACACGCCCTTGTCAAGGCAATCAATTCTGCCGCTTGTGCAGATAAGTTGTGTGGTAAAGATTTTGCCTCCAAAGTTTCAGTATCAGAAATGACTGCATACCCCTCTAGGTTCTGTCCTGTAGGACCCCTCCTGCATGAGCTGTCCACGTAGTATGTCACCTCGGCATCATCCAAGGGAACATCCGTAAGGTCCTGTCTAGGTAATGTCTTTTGCTCAATCTCCTGCAGGCAGCAGTGTGGTTTGCCATCTGCAGGGGTTGGAAGCAAGGTTGACGGATTCAAAGTTGTGCATCGTTCAATTGTCATATGAGGTTGGCTCAACAGTATGGTCATACAGGAAAGATGCCTAGCTGGAGAAAGATATGCTACTTTTTCTTGCAGTAAGATAATTGCGACTGCGTGAGGCACTCTCAACATGAGAGGGTGGAATAGCACTACTGAGGCTGAAGCCTGCACTGCCATTGCAGCTGCAACTACTGCTTGTACACAGTGGGGCAGGGATCATGCCACTGGGTCTAACTGTGATGAATAGTAAGTACGGGGTGTTGTTTGTCCCCATGTTGCTGTGTCAATACTGATGTCATATAGCCTTGCTTACAATCTACAGTTTGACTAAACTGCTTGTGATAGTTTGGTAATCCTAGAACTAAGGATGATGCTATCAGTTGTTTCAGCTTACAGAAAGCTGCTTCTGCTTCAGGTGTCCATTGTAATAAATCCTGTGCTGCCATCGGCTTTTTAAATATTAAATCGGCCAGTGGAGCAGATTCCAAAGCATTGTTCGGTATCCAACTCCGACAGAAATTAGTAGTTCCCAGGAAGGACATCATTTCCTTCTTGGTAGTTGGTCTAGGTGCTTGTAAAATTGCTGTTTTTCTATCTTCATCTAATATTCTACCTTCTTTGGATATTACATATCCCAAGTACTTAACTTGTTTTCTCCAAAGCTGTAGCTTGTCTTTGTTTACTTTGTGACCTTGAGTAGCTAAAAATTGTAATAAAGCTATTGTGTCCTCTTTGCATTCTTGCTGGGTGGGAGCTGCCAGCAGAATGTCGTCTATATAAAGTAAAATCTGACTACCTTTCGGTGGGATAAATCCCGCCAGGTTGCTTGCCATTTCCTGTGCAAATATTGTTGGACTTTCACAATATCCCTGTGGTAATCTTGTATATGTGTACCGCTTCCCCTGAAATGTAAATGCAAACCAATATTGGCTGTCAGGGTGTATAGGTATCGAGAAAAATGCATTACTAATGTCTACCACTGAAAAATATTTTTGCTCTGGCTTTAAATCATTCAGTAAGGTGTGTGGATCTAGCACCGTTGGTGCCCTGGGTATAACTGCGCTATTTACAGCTTGTAAGTCTTGGACCATACGCCATTCCCTGTTTGCTTTCCTGACAGGAAATAAAGGTGTATTACATGGTGAATCAGGAGATTCTATTAAGACTCCTTCCTTAAGTAAGGCTGCTATGATAGGCTTAATTCCTACCTCTGCATCCTTTCTCAAGGGATACTGTCTTTTTTGGGGTCTAAATGCTGACTTTGGCATTATGGTAACTGGTCCTGCTGTTCGTATAAGTCCTACATCTGATTTCCCTGCTGACCAGAGAATAACTGGTATGTCCCACAAGGCTTTTTCCTCTTTTTCCAATAAGAGTAATACTCAGCTATTCTCACTAGCCTGTGAGTGCACAGCTGGGTGTGTCTGTGTAATCCAATTCAATTTCTGTTTCTGTACTCCTTGTTCGGAGAGCTCTAATTCTGTCTGCTTTTCCCACCTTGTGACTTTTTCACCTAAGTCTGCCCATTTTAAAGTTTTATTTTTAGTCAAACTGACATGTGGCAGTCGATTAGATTTGTAAAGTGCTAAAAATTCCTGGGGCAATGAACAGCTTGCTACACTGTTCCCCTCTGTATCCCAGTACAAATTTCGCAATATCAGCCTGTTTGCATGGTTCTGAAACAATTCTTGTTCATAATCTTTATCAGGTCCTGGTCTATTACCGTAATATAGAGTACAATGCAACAAATGCTGTTTGTCAATGTCGAGGGAGGGGGACTTGCTGATGGCTACGTTCATCAGTTCTTCAGTTACTACCCCTGGACCAGTCGTAACTAAGTCCTGGCTGTACCAATAATATGTTTCACCCTCTGGTCGCACTACAAAAGTATCCATTTGTCACTGTGCTTCCATACCCTGCATGGTTGGAACTACGGCTATGCCAAATATCTGCATCAAATCTCTACCCAAAAGATTTACTGGGCATTTTGCAGAAACTACAATCTTACTTTTCTGGGTCATTCCTGAAACAGGGTCTGTTATTGTTATATCATGGGAGAGTGGCTCCCAATACAGCTGTCCATTAGCTGCTTTCACTAGTATATAATCTGGTGATTCTGTATCTTCCGGTAACTTGGAAGGGTGTATCAGGTTCCATGAAGCCCCTGAGTCACACAAAAATTTAACTTCCCTCCCCTCTACCAGAAGCATCACTTCTGGTTTCGTGTCTGCTAAGTAAAGCTCTAAGCTCAAAAGAGCTAGGTCTAAAATTTCATCCTCTTCTATGTCTGTGAATTCATATATATCCTCTACTCCTTGTGTCACATCCTCTACTCCTGCTATCATATTTGTACTTACTTTTCCCTGCTTACTCTCTTCCAATGATTCCTGACTATCATATAATCATTCCTCATCCTCCTTATCTTCTGTAGTCGCCTTCTTGTTTAACTTGCAATCCCTCACTAAATGCCCTTTTTTTCCCGCACTTAAAACATTCACCCTTTTTCTTCCTTTCTTCAAAATCTTCTGATCGTTTGTCAGATTGTTTATTTCCCTGGGTATTTTTCTTACCCTTTTTCCCAGTTTGTACTACAAATACTTCTGATCCATCTTCTGCCGAAAATACTTGAGTTTTCTTTTTCTTTTTACTATTAAAATGTCTTTCTGCATGTCTAGCATATTCAAGTAATGGCTGTAGTCTACTTGTTCGATGATCTACCATATGCTTTGTAATAAAGCTACTAATGGGAGTTATACTACTCTTCAAGAATGCGTTCTTTAACTGTTGTTCATATGAGGAATTGTGTGTCTGGTTTTCTGGTATCTGCATTCCGCAGTGATTATTAAAACACTCTAACAGTCTAGCATAATATCTATCAACTTTTTCACCTTCCTGTTGAATGCATTGATTAATGCAAGTCCAATCAGCCCTAGGCTTCCACTTTTCAGAGATTTGGTCTGTCAGACCTTTACTCTGCCATCCAGTTCTGCATTAGTATGTGGGAGTGGTCTAAGTTGTGCATCACGAAGATTCCAGTCGCCACTGATCATGTGCCAATCTGGACCCACAATTTGTCTAACTACTTTTTCTACTTCTTCTCCATTTAAATGGTAACTTAATCTCATACCCTGTAAGTCTTCTAAAAATTTTCTAAAATTCACTTTTGGGTGGGGAATCCCCTCCGTGGCTTTCCAGATATCTTCCGGTGTCCACGGTCTATAAACTAAAAGAGTCGGATCTTGTCCTGCCTGTCCTGCCTGAGGATTCAGTACTTCTATGAGCGGACATATCTCCTCTTCACTCATAGCCTGTGATCTTCTATTTAATTAATTTAATTCAATCTCCCTCCTCAAGTCGCGTGTTCGAGACCTGGTCTCAATAGGATCCCTGACAAATGGTTGTGCTTTTGCAGGGACAGCTGGATATAGCGGAGGTGGATCAGCTCGTCCACTCGCTTCATATTCTGGTAACGGAAGCAGAGGGGGCAAAGGAGGGGCTGTTGCTATTACCAAGTTATTGTCTTCTTTGTCTAAAAACATTGTCTTTAAATTTTTAATTCTCTTCTCCTTGCGATTTGCTTCCTCAAGCCACCTATGCACCTGAGGGACTCCTAATTGTCTTTGCTTTTTTAGTTGATCTTTTGCGTCTATTTTAACTGTTTTACAAGTTTCATAAGTGCAAGTTTATCTAAATTACCCTCGAATTTATACTTGTCAACCCATTTAGTGTAGTACTTAACATTATCGGCACGCTGTAATTGCATATACTTCTCGTCTTCAGTTAGGGACGTGTCCCGGGAACTTTTTGTGCACTGATTTCCCATTGCTGTCTTAGCTAAGCTGTAAATTGTTACGTAACCCTTTTTATCACGTGGCGCCACAGTTCTATACCTTTCCACACTTTATCTAGAATAACTGCCTACCTGTTCTGTTTCCCTGACTATGACAAAAACAGTAACCCCTTTTTCTGTCCCTGATCTGCACATGCAAATCTTCCTGACAAAAAACAGTTCTGTACTTAGTCCCTGATCTTAAAACAGAAATAAGGTAATTCCTCCTTACCTGACCCTCCCTGATCCCTCCACCGGATCATTGACTCGTCCTCCAATCCCAGATCAGAAACAGTGGCTGGCCTCTTTCAAACGAAAATTCAGTCGGAGGTCTTTCAAAACAGAAGAGCCAATTTGGCCTCTTCTCCGTACGGATGCATGCCACCGGGCCCAATTCTGACCTAGGCCTAGAGCGAGAGGTACTTTCCGGTCCGAAGGACCAATCTGTCAAAGGAAAAATATACTTTAAAAATGATCAAAACATGGCAGGTTCAGGTTAAGGCACTTTAATCTTGCAGCAAGGAGACAAAAACATGCTAATACAGAGTTTGTCTAACCAGAAACAGGAAATACTTTCATTTTTATACATTCTCAAATTAATCAAGTCCTACCATGCTGACGTAACAGATTACCACCTTTTTCATCATCATCTGCTGACCATCTTTCCCATGAATTTCTGCTGATTTATCAATTTTTATGTGAAACTTCCTGAGGAAAACAACATGGCCTTGGTTACTCTCAGTTAGATACATGTTATGTTACATTCAAGATACTATGGCTAAATCAAGCACAATGCTAGCAGTTCATTTCTCTAATAATCCTTTGTCTACTTTATCTCTAAATTACTACAGTTGCAGAGGTTCCCATCCTCTGGGCAGAGCTGTTTGTCTGAAATCATTACATTTATAACATAAGGCATTGTTCATTCATTCACTTTTGACCTAGCAGATAAACACCTGCTTCTCAAGTACATTTCCACAAGGCATAAACAAGAATATTGCCGTGCTAGCAGTTACTAGGTCAGAGGGCAACTTGCAAGTTTCAGAAAGCATACTGCAGTTTTCAAAAAGCATCTTTTTTAGTCTCATATGAAACTCAATTTGTATAAAACACAGTGCATGAAAAATAGAATGAAAAGCGTATTAAAATACTTTGATTATTAATTTGGCATTAAGCATACACACATTAATACATATTTTTCTAACAGACATACATGTCTTCTTAGTCTCAAGGTTTTGGGGAGTTGCTAGTGTGCCAGCTTTGTTCTCATAGATGTGTGTCAATCAGTTGTATTTCCTGTTTGCTGCCTATATGTCTGGGATCATCCCACTGATTTCCCAGTGAGACAGGCTGATAGGCAACAGATATGGGCCACTTTACTGGACATTCTGGACATATCTGTACAGTTGTGGGGTATGATTCTGTATGCAGACTACTACCACTGGCAGGATTCGAACCATGGCTGTGTGTGCTAAAAAAGCAACAGTTCACTTCACAGTTGCATGTGATATTTGGGTTTTGCTGTTTGCCTTTTCCCTGTTTTCTATGTGTTTCTCAGTTGTATTAAATGGCCTCTGGGGATTACACCAGTCATATACAGGCATTCCTACACATTCTATTTATGGTGTATGGTGTGGATAACAGTGTTTATTACAACAGTACTATTACATGAATGCAAATCTACATTACCATATGATACCAGAGTATACACATGCAGTCCAGCAGTTAGACCTTTATTGTCAGGCTATTACGCTTTTATTTACATACATACTATATGAGTCTTTTCCTGCCATGTTCTGCGGTCTATGCAGTACTTGCCTTAAACAATACAGGTTTTACACAGGCAATTAATTTACTAATACTTTTAAAATTATTTCCTATGACAGTACAAGCAAGAGTATTACTGACCTGCCTCACATTGCAACCTCTCCAGGTGACTGCCATGGGCCTCTTGGTTCGCAGCCCACTCGATTGCAGCTGTTGAGGACATAAGAGGAATATTTAGCCATACCTATCCATGATATACATGAGCTGGCAATTATTAAACAGGTAGTGGACTGATACTTACACACAGCTGGAAAATACCCTGCAGTTCTAGCCTCTTGAATCCACTGGTCCAAGAGGTCCCCCTTACACCGCTTCAGGTCAGCATAGTGATGCCTGACCTGCTCACCAGTTTTGGGTATGCCACTGGCACTGGAGAGGTCACAGGTGAGATGGTCCCAGGCATCCGCCTTATATTGGGAGCCCTGGTACTGGCCCTGCAGCAGTCTCTGTTCATGGTCTTTGACAAGGAGTACTTCCATGACTGTGGACTCCTGGATGCACCACGCTGCGGCCAAAAGTGCACACACTCTCCCCTTCCTGACATAGTGCCTGCATGGGAAGCTACAACCAGTTACGAGATGTATTCCCGCCTCTTGGGTTTAAGTAGGGCCAATTTCCTGCACTTTTTTGTGATTGGCCGGTTTTGAAAACCCTAAGCTATGGGAAAACCTGCTTAACCACGGTTGGCATTGTTTAAAGGGATATAACACTGGGCACATTGAGTTAGCTGCCCTACAAATTGCTTACACCTCCTAAGCTGGCCTGTGCAATGCTTAGCATTGCTTAAATTTGACTTTGCATTATATTTCCTTTTTGGCATTGAGTAATTATTCATTACATCTTATATGTATGCCTGGTATCCATGATTCATGTGTATGTACACTGTATGGGGTCCTTGTGTTTTATTGGGGACTTCAACACTCTATTACAATTACACCTGACTTCTGGGCTTACTGCTGTACTCCAGTTCACATATTTATGTTATGTAGTGTGTTATGGAACATATGTCTGTATACTGATTACTTTCACAGGTTCAGTTTGATTTTACTATAGTGAAGACATGTTTTCTGATACCTCATTCTTCTGTACTTCTGTGATGACTTTGTGGTTAACTGCTGTGACTATAGTGTATAGGGTCCTGGGTTCAAGACCTGCAAGGCTGTTTATTTTGTTAATGGGTAGAACAAGGGTCATTGGATACAGCGTGATTAAGGCACTTTTGAACATTTGTAAGTGGGTTTGCACGGGTTTGCACGAGGGTAAGCAATGCTAACCTCCGGTTACAAATGCTTACAGAGAGTTAGCTTCAATATTGCTTAACCTGTGTGCGCATTGCTTACCCCCACGCAAATGGGCTTAAACCCACTTACTAGTGCTTATATATGCTTACTACTGCTTATTGGTGCTTATACCTGCTTACTAGTGCTTTATTCATTATGACACTGACACCTCACATGTGCATTTACTACAGTACTCCAGTTCATAAATATATGTTATTTAGTGGGTTATGCAAAAAAATATTGGTCATAATGTGCTGCAGTGGGACTCGAACCGGGAATGTCTGCTCGTAAGGCAAATGCTCTGCCCACTACACTATTGCTGTGCTGCTTCATTTGCATATATCTTCCTTGTTATCCTCTTCAGCCATTTAAGCTGCATTAACCGTAGCTAAGCATTGGGCACACCCATGCATCTATGGTTAGCTTTAATCTGAGTTTAAAAAAAAATAAAAGGGTTTGTTCATTTTATTTCTATATACTTGCTGTTATACATGGGGGGACTGTTGGTGGGGATATGCGGACACCTATGAGCGGTCTCACTCATTTCTTAGCCCTTTCAGCTGTTCTTCTTTGCAGGGGCGTGTATATTCTGATAGCTCTGCTCTCAGACACACCCCCTGCAGTCTTACATACTCAGTGTAAGCTTAGGAGCTCAGGCACCACACCTCATTACTATGCATGATGCACTGCCATCCTGCTCCTAAACAGCCGCTTCCATGCAGGACTAAGCTATCCTGCACAGAAGATTAATAAATCTGGGGGAGTGTTGTTTTGTCATTAGTAAATTGAGATTTATATATACTACATATCTACATACATCATATTTCTATTCTGGGCAATAATGACATTCTAGTCTGCCTTTATACAATAGCAGTTATTCCCATAATACATTTCCAAGTTGTTCTTAACCATACTTAAACTAACATTTGCTTAAATGTAATTTGGTAACTATTCCATGTATCAGCTACTCTCTCAGTGAGACAACTAATATATCTCTCATTCCTATATAATCTGCATAGGTTGTCTGATGAGTCTCAAATAGTTTTTGATAAACCAAACATTACTAGAGGTAAGGTCTAAATGCCCTATATACCTGAATATGGTTGCTTCTTAAATTGCCTGTATGAGACACTGTACAAGCTCAGAAATTTTAGTTTTTCATACTAACTTAAATGTTCATATCCATGGATTCTCTAGTATAGATCCACTTTACTTTTTCCAATTTACTTATGCTTTTTTTCTTATAAGATTTCCATATTGTTATTCCATACTCAGGTTTGGGTCTACTCTAACTAGCAACGCTTTCATCATTTCTGAAGTCCTAGAATGTATAGATCTTTTTCTCATCATAGACAAGCACCTATCTTTTGACCAGCATATCAACAAAAACAAACAAAAAAAAAACATCAGAAACCAGGCATCCTGTACAGGCACAAACACTTCCTCATCTATGCAGCAAGACTATCCCTTGCCTCTTCCTTTCTACTTCCATCCTTCTCTCTATGGTGCATCTCACCTTTAGTAATATACAGTCCTCTCTTAAATCCAAACTGGACTCATGCTACAATAAAATCACAGAATTTGTCACCAGTGCCAAATACTCCTCCCACCACTACATATCACTCCAACTTCTAAACTGGCTAGAGCATCTAACATACTTGCAACTATCACATCTCATAAGCTAATTTGTAAGCCTTTTAGTCATCTTGCCCTCTCCTCTATGCTCACCATGTATCACCCAAATAGACCTGTATGATCAGGCAAATAGATGCTCCATAATGCAGCAAAACCTAACCTTTCAACCGGTCAAATGCATTACCCATATGCTATAGCAAAACTATGGAATGCTCTCCATCCTTCAATTAGGGCTACTAGCAATTCTGAATGCTTTAAGACTTCGCTGAAACAACACCTGTTCTCCCATTGGCTATGTACATGTACCAGCACTGACTATAAAAATAAACAATATTCCTAGCCTTCTTACTTTTCATCCCCATCTCACTTACTGCTCACACTCTTCATATATACATTCAGCGTTTCTAACTTTCCGAGTCCAACTTATCAGTTACCTACCATATCTTCTATTCAGTCTTGATGCCTATATAGTAATAGCTCTAAGGCTCTACCTTACTTTCAGGATCTTCAATCTGCTGCTGTCCATCTTTCCCTCTCTACTGCAAAATTGCAATACTGTATTGTTCACACATTCACTATTATCCCCTGTCATCAGTTGTATTCTTGGTTGGCTTGTAAACTTAAAATCTAACATCTGTATAATTAGCATTATCTATTTTTTGTATCACCTATTCTGTAACGTAGTGTTCTGTACCATCACTGCTTGATTTCTGCATTTTGATTCTGTAGGTTTTATCATGTTGTTTGTTTTTGGAGCTTTTGTCCCCAGTTGTCTACTGAAAACGGGCTCACCCTGGCCCAGTAGACTTCCTGGTAAACAAATAGAAATAAATAAATAACATTTTTATATAACCTATACTTCTATGAATATCATTGATTGATTTAATTAGAAAAACTCAAAGCTGGATATAAGATCCTTAAATGAATCTACAGTTTCAATCACTGTGTGCCGTATTAAACATTTACCTTTCAATCTGTCTCCCAAATCTCATATTCTTAGATTTTGATGTAATTAAGAGCATTTTATTCTCCTGTGCTCAAATGATCAATTTAGATAAGTTTTTTTTTTGTTGCAGTCCTGCCCTAACACATATAATCAGTTTCCCATTTTCATGTCATCCACTTCCAAACTGTAGAACACATCAGATGAAAAAAATAGATCTGAAAGATACAGCTTAAACAAATTTGGGCTTAGGACAGATCCCTGCTGGACATGCTAACTGTAACCTAGTATTTCACCTCTCTGATTGCTATATGATACTTGCCATATCCTATACTGGAGGATGTAGATGTATGTGCAGTCACAGAAACCTGGTTCAAGGTCTCAGTGAGTACCCCAGCTTTGCAAGGCTACAATTCCTTCCCCACCTTCATACCACAAAATTAACATTTAAGAACCAAAGGAGGTGGTGTTTCTATCTATATTAGAGATAAATTCACCTCCTGACTAGTTAGAAAGGACAACTCTATGGAGTTATTCCAAGTTCAGATTACTGTAGGTAAGGCCCCCATTCAAATCATATCTAGTTATAGATCCCCCTCCACACATCATGATGCGCATGAGGCCTACTTGACCAAACTGGAGTCAATCCAAATATTGCCACCTAATCTGGTCATGGGCAATTTCAATTATCCCACCATCACTACCATCAACTGGGAAACCTACTCTAGCCCTAACTCAATAGCACAAAAGTTCCTTGACTTTGTTAAGTCAAATGCCCTGGAACAAATTGTTCAAACCCCAACAAGGGTCCTCACTAACATGACAAACAGATGTACCACCACAACTGTCGGCGCCTCATTAGTTAAATTGGACCATAAATCACATGCCTTTGAACTGGCACTAACACCAGAACTCACAAAGGGTGAAGTCAGACGAAAAAACTTCACCAAGGCAAACACTACCCTCTTAGGGGAAGGTAAAAATGCATTCCAGGCCCCACCCCCAGCTGCAAGAGGTAACTACACCAAAGCTTACACTAAACCCTGTATAATCACTTGTATAAGTGTATAAACTCAGTTTTTCCAGAAAGAATTAAATCCAGACCCCCAAGTAAAAACAAGCCACCTTGGTGAACACCCAGCACCAGCAAACTTTACAACAGATGCAAAAAGTTGCTGTCTAGGAAAACTAAGGCATGGCCCCAACAATGGAAAAGCACCCTTCTCGGCCTCAACAGACAAATAAGACAACATGTCAAATCCTCTAAAGGTAACTTTGAGAAAACAAACTGGGTGCAATTATCAAATCTCCAAATGATGTCAGTATACTTCATGAGGGTCTTACACAGACCAATGACTGGTGTCTTAGTCATGGTCTCAAACTTAATGCAAAGAAATGCATCATCATTCCCTTTGGTGTCCCTTCACACTATCAAATTAACAACAATACCCTATGCACAAACAAAGTGGAAAGGGATCTGTGATCACAAGTAGACTGTGACCTTAACTTTGACCACCATGTGTCTACTGTAGTAAGGAAAGGCCTTCTACATAGCACACTTGATTAGCAAATGCATCACCTCTAGAGCAAAGGAGGTTATAACCCCCTCTATACTCATCACTAATCAGACCCATAATTGAGTATAATGCCCCTTTTGGCATGTACAGCACAAATCACCTGCAGCAATTGGAGAGACCTCAGAGGTTTCTAAAAATATGATCAAGGGACTCCAGCAAGTGCCTTACACAGATTTATTAATGTCCCTGTCACTATCCTCAGTATCATATTGTCTTCTTAGGGGAGAGTTATGCCTGGCTTACAGAGCAATTTCTGACCCAAATCTAATGAGTTTGCTGCACATCCGTAAGTCAAATGGGACTAGAGGTACCCATTCCAAGGACCTAAATATGACCTTCAACTTGATTACGATGTGCTAGAGGGAGAGATTTGTCTCTCCGTGACTGCTGCATCTTTGGTATAAGCTGCCAATTCATGTGAAGCAGAGCACCTCTGTGAGATTGTTCAAAAGGAGCCTGAACAAGTGGATGAGGCACTGTAAATTCATAACTGGAATAGTGCCCACAACCCTCCTGGACATGGGCAGTCATTACTAAATACAATTTGGATAATGACTATAGTATCTATGGTATTGCACTGGGATAAAACGGCTAGGCTTGAAATGACCTCTGGGTCGATAGCTTAGTAATCTCCTATGATCCTATGATCTATGATCCTACGTGTAAGCCATGCAGTTATCTGGATTATTAAGATTATATCAATATACAGCTGTTCTAATTTGTTGAACAGTTTTGTGCATAACTCAACCAGATGCTGAAGATACGTCTGTATAAGTTACATCTCAGCACATTTTCATTTATTGCTGTTATTATATTGATGTGGGCAGCCACGGTGGTGCAGCAGTTAGTGTTGCCGCATCACAGCAAGAGGTTCACCTGTTCGATCCTCAGCTGGGGTGATGTATGTGCAGAGTCTGCATGTCTCCCTGTGGTCGCATGGGTTTCCTCTGAGTGCTCCGATTTCCTCCCATATCTCAAAAACATGCTGTAGGTAGATTGGACACTCTAAATTGTCCCTAGGAGTGAGTGTGTGCATGTGTGTGCCTACTGTGGAAGGTTGTGTGCTGGGCTGGCAACTCGGCACTATAAAACTCCACTGCCAATCATGAGCGGACAGGTGAGCCACTGTGGCAACCCCTAACTGTGAAAAAGATGAAAGAAGAAGCTGTTATTATATCGATGTAGAATATCATGTTGCAGGTGTTTATAGATCTGTTTTCAACATATAAATACTGTATATCGTTTTCAACCTTTCTAATTCTGACAATAATTTATCCAAAATAAAGTTTTCCATTATTTTCCACAACATCAAGGTAAGCCTTTGGGACTATATTAAACATTCCTACATTGGGGCCAGGCCCAGCGGGAGGATGGCCCCCCTATCATAGAAGGATGTAGCAGTCCACAAAAAAAAAAATCTGATAGCCCAAAGAAGAGCCATAAAGATGATAGAGTTGACTATTGAGGATAAGAAAGATACTATGTATTGTTACTATTATGCAAAATGCCCAGAATTTCCAGACACAAGATATACAAAAAGATTAAGAGATAAATTACTTGGAAGAAAAATACTTCTGCAAGAAAAACTGTCAGAAGCTTCAAACAAACATTCATGGTCATTAATACAACAGCTTTTTGAAAAACAGTATGTAGACCAAGAAACTTTAATCTGTTTGGAAAAAGAAGTATCCGAGGAAGTGCCGAAATATAAACAACAAAATCTAGATATTTTTGAAAAATATAAAAAAAGAAATATGGACATGGGAAAGAAAGACAGATTTGATATGGTGCAATATTTATGCAAAGGCAAAAGCCAAATTAATCAACATAAAGAAGGCAGCCCCAAAGATATTAAAAGAGAAATACAGGCAAAGGCATCCAGACATGGAAAATTTCATAATAAAAAAATATCACAAAGAGGGAATGTAGAAAATCAGATTAATAAAGTAGAAGTTAAAAAAATAGAAGTTGAAGTCATGGAGTGCCTGCAAAGTGAAGGATTTGATGTAGAAGGTCTAACACAGACTACATCACAGCATGATGAAGTGGGTCCCCAAAATAAGGAGAAACAGGAAGATCAGGCAACGCTGGAAGAAGAAATATTGACCTGGGAAAGAAAAAGAGAGTGTAATGTCTATGCAAAGGAGAAAGCAAAGCTAATCAATACAAAAAGAGAAACACCAGAGATATTTGAGGAGAAATACAGGCAAAGGAATCCGGACATGGAAAACTACAATACAAAAAATAAAAAGACAGAGAAGAAAAGCAGAAAAGGAGATGAGTAATGGAGGTGTTAAAAGAAATAGAAACTGAGGTTATGGAGCACCTCCAAAGTGAAGGATTCAGTGTAGAAAATCTAATTCAGAAAGCACCACAAAAAGATAGACCAATGGAACTCCAAATTAAGGGGAAACCAGTGGAATGGGAAGCAATTGGTCAGGTGCCATATGAAGATATTTTGGAGCCTTCCACAGGAAATGAGTATAATCATTCACTTGAAGCTAGAAGGCAAGGGAAGGAACAGCAAACTGTGGAAACTCTGATACAGTTAATGGTGAGGAGTGATAGTCCAGTTAGTTCTCATATGACAGAGCAACAGATGGCACAGGATAAAATTGAAGAAAATGTGCCACCGGAAGATGCAATAAAACTTTCTATAGAATGCCTGCAGGAAACAGAAAACAAAAACGTGCCTTCAGTTTAGAAGAAAATGAGCTAAGAGAAGAGTTTATTGACTTAGAGATAGACATACTAAGATCAGAGAAAGAAATAGACTGCTGAATATCAATAAAACTCAAAAAGTCAGAAGTCTGATAAAACAAATGAGCACAATAATTAGGACTGCCCATAGAGATCCATGCGATATAACAGAGGCAAACAGGATATATTACTATGCAGCTGAATTAATAACTGATAAAGTTCTACCACACGAACACAGGGTAGTGAGGGAGAGAAAGGGGATAAATGAAATGCCATCATGGAAGTATTGAATAGAGTAAACTATAAAGCAACTAAGACAAGAAGTGTCATTGTTAGAATAGTATAGAAGAGGGAACACATCAACAAAAATACTTAGAAAGATAGACGAGATAAAAGCAATGCACACTATTACAACAGATCAGGATCTATCATGCACTATCACAAATAAACTAAAAATCTCACCACAAGATATGCATATACATATAAATGAAAAGTACAAAATAAGCAATCCATTGATAACAAGGTAAAAGAAATTGAAAGACCACCCAAAAAAGAAGAAATAGATACATTTTGGAAAAGTATCTATGAATATATTGTTGATTGTATCTGCTCTATTTTCTGGAAAAAAAAACAAAAAAAATATTTGTTTCCCACCTTTTTGAACTAGTATAGTCCAGTTTTCAGGTTATTGCTGAATCCAGGGCTGTGTTACAAGTTTCTGTATTGCCCATACCTTACTTGGATAGAAGGAAGTTTCTCTGTTCACTGTGAGAAAGAGAGCTTTGAGCAGCCTATCTGTCCCTGGAGGAGTGGTTTCAGCCCAGAAGTTAGTAGTTTATTGTCCATTTTGGGCTAATTTCTATCTCTTTCACTTCCATGCTATAAAAAACACATTTGTGCACAGTTTTTGTGCTTTGTATTCCGCTCAGCAAGCGCCTTCCAGGTGTTCTGCAGAGACTACAGCAGCAGAGAGACAAAAGAGTGACTTTGGAGTGATTAAGTATCATTTTTCTGCTTTTCTTGCTATCTTAACTAATTCCGCCTAAAATGCCAGTCTTTTTAGCGAATCTGTGATTTAAAAAGTTTTGTTATTGCTACACATTGTACTTATTTGCTGCCTGCACTTGAATTGTTATTTTTGTGTTTAAATAATCTGTTTAACTGTTGTAGGCTACACACAAAAGTGCTATAGCCTTTAATGTGCATTTAAAGCATTGTTTTGATTGCATCTACTCTATTTTCTGAAAACAAAAAACAAACAAAAAAATATATACTTGTTACCCGCCTTTCTGAACTAGTATAGTCCAGTTTTCAGGTTATTGCTGAATCCAGGACTGTGTTACAAGTTTCTGTGTTGCCCATACCTTGCTTGGATAGAAGGAAATTTCTCTGTTCACCTGTGAGAGAGGGGAGCTTTGAGCAGCCTATCTGTCCCTGGAGGAGTGATTTCAGCACTGAAGTTAGTAGTTTATTGGCCATTTTGGGCTAAGTTCTATCTCTTTCACTTCCTTGCTATAAAAACCACATTTGTGCAGTTTTATGCACCGGGCAGCACTGTTTAGCTAGAGTTAAACTATTCTCAGCTCCACGAAGTCTACGCTTCAATTTTTTCCTTGGAACATGACAAACCTTCAACTTTAGCACTCAAACCATTCATTTCAGTCAAGCACTTGCTTAAAACTCAAAGCAAGCACTAATTAACCCTAGCACTAGACCCCCTATACTGTCCAGAAGGACAAGGCTCTCTATTCATCCCCACCAGCCAATCAGAAAAAACAGCTTACTCTACCTATTTAGGCATGTCCAAAGGGCAGTTTCCGGTGTACTCTCCAGTCCAACTGGTGAATCTGGGCATTTTGAGGCAATGTTACAACTGCCTAATGTACACAGACAACCCTCTCCTCCTAAAACCAAACACTAATATATGTAAGAGATGCAATTATACAGCCAAAGGGGAGGCAAAGCTCTCTCAACCCAAGACTAGAACTGACAGTCAAGAGGTGAAGGGTAATACTTGCAACATACCACCAGTCTCACATAGACCTAATAAACCAACACTGGCAAATAACACACATGAATACATGAAAACATACTCGGAGGCTCTAAATAAATATCTGCAAAAACAACAGAGACCTCCAAAGCAGACATCCAAGCAACCTCCACACCCCATCACTAACCATGAAAGACATACTTCACATAATCAGTGTGCCACGCAATCACAGCCCATAACGCAAAATACCATGCCCAACACACTAGTATTAGGTGACTCTATAGTCAGTCAGGCACACTGATGTCCCACTAACTTGGCTGGACAAGGAGAAGGTTACAGTTAGCTACCTGTCAGGTGCCAGGATCTGCCACATAACACAAGCACTCAGGTAACTCCAGAACAAGTACAAATACAACTCTGTCATTGTCCATGTTGGTGTGAATGACCTGAGATGTACCTCCCTGGACTACGTGAAAAGAGACATGGAAGAGCTCTGATCATGTAGCCCAGGCCGGTATGACCCTGACCCTGAGTAGCATCCTGCACTCATCAAGAATGATGTCACAGTATAAAGAAAAACTGATCAATTTCAACAATTGGCTAAGTTTCTGGTGTCATTCAAAGGGGATCCAGTATCTGTCCACCTGGGATGACATGCTCGACAAGCCATGTTGCTTCGCAAGAGATGGCTTGCACCTGCCACTCTTAAGATTTTGAATACTGGCCAAGGCTCTTGCCACCCCCATAGTGCCTTTTTTAGGCAAGGCTCAAAAGACAAACCCACCACCATAAATAGCACAAGTAACCAAAAACTGAGGGTAATGCTACTCAATGCCAGAAGTCTAAACCTCAAAATGCACGCACTCAAGGCACTCCTCAGTATGGAGAACATCGACATCTGTGCAGTAAAAGAAACCTGGTTTAAGGCTCCTGAGAGCACCCCAGCACTACTAGGCTATAACTCATACCATACCTTTTGGCCACAGAACCAGGACCGAAACCCAAAAGGCTGGGGTGTATCTATATCCATCAAGGATACCCTCACCTCCAGGTTAGTGGCACAGCACAATGCATCAGAGATCATCCATGTGCAACTAACAACTGGCAAAACTGCAATCCAAATTGTAGCTTGCTACAGATCACCCACCATGGCCCAGGACCCCCATTCCGCATTTCTGGAGACACTGGGAAATATGAAGGTCCTACCAAACACCCTAATACTGGGTGATTTTAATTACCCAAACATAGACTGGGAGAACTACTCAAGTACTAACTCCCTTGCCCAATGCTTCCTAGAATTTAGAAACTCGAATTCCCTGGATCAACTGGTCAACACCCCCACCAGAGGGAACAACATATTGGACCTGGTCATCACCAACATGGGCGACCGGTGTTCCACACCAGAGGTCAACCCCTGGTTGGTTAGATCAGACCATAGACTAATCACTCTGGATATCCACATTCCGCCCCCACCCCCAATCAAGGAAACCACCATGAAAAACTTTTCAAAAGCAAAATTCACATTACTTAAGACCGAGGTGGAAAGGTTCACAGCCCCCATGCTAAAGGACAATGCTGTCCAAGCTGCTGAAACCTTTACAAAGGAACTCTATGAGTATCTGCAGGAATGCATGGATCATGCTATCCCAAGTAAAACCAAGACTCACTCCCCAAGAAAAGGAAACCAATTTAGTGTAACCCTGCAATAAACAAGCTATACAACAGAAGGAGGAAACTAGTACAGAAAAGAGTCAAATCCCAAGAAGGAAAGATATCCCTGATCAGTATCAGCAAGAAACTACGATCCCTCATTAAATCATCCAAGGCTAGTTTTGAAAGAAAAATTGCCAATGACTCCAGAGATAACCACAAAGCATTTTTTAGCTATGTCAAGAACCTAAGTGGAAACTCTCAGATCTGCTCTAAGTTAGTGCAGAATGGCACAAAATACACTGAACCTACTGATATTGCCAACATTCTGGCAGACAGGTTTAGTGCAAACTTCACCCCCTCTCACCCCCTAAAGGGCCCATAACCATACCAGAAGAATGTAGGGCCCCGTCAATCATAGACGCACAGATTAAAACAGCCCTATCCAAAGCCAAAAACACAGCTTCAATGGGACCGGACGGTATCCCAGGTTGTGTCTTACAAGAGCTCCAAAATGAACTAACCCCTCACCTAAACACACTGTTCAAACTCAGCCTCTCTACAGGCTACGTACCCACAGAGTGGTGCACAGCAACAGTTATCCCGCTCCACAAAGGTGGAGCCACAACGGACCCCAGGAACTATCACCCTATAAGCCTGACCGGCCTGGTCTATGAGGCTATGGAACGCGTCATCATGGAACTCATTAACAGAGACATTGGGAACCTCCAAACCTTGGACTCTACCCAGTTTCACTTTGTTAAGGGCAGATCATCCCTCCTAAACCTGGTGGACTTCTTTGAGATGGCTACCAAGGCATTAGACGAGGGAAAGGAGGTCCATACAGCCTACCTAGACCTCGCAAAGGCTTTCAGCACCATTCCCCATTCTAGTATTATAGACAAGCTCACCAGCTTGAACATAAACCCCTACGTCACAAGATGGATTGCCAACTGGCTCATGGATAGAACCCACATGGTGAGAGTTGCAGGCTCTACGTCTGACTCTAATCCGGTTACAAGTGGCGTCCCCCAGGTCTCAGTCCTAGTACCCCTCCTGTTTGGTATATACTTATCAGAGGTACAGGCAAGCATAGGAGGACTATGGCAGACCAGGTTTGCAGATGACTGCAAACTAGGGGCCATAATTGATTCTCCGGCTGATACAGACACCCTCCAGATGGGTCTCACTGAGATGCATACCTAGTGTCAAAATCATGGCCTCAAGCTAAATGCCAAAAAGTGCATAGTCATCCCCTTTGGAAAAAACAAAGTACCCCCTTACTACCACATAGGTGGTAGTCCCCTAAATACAGAAAATGTAATAAAGGATCTGGGGACCCAAGTAGATAGTAATCTCTCCTTTGATAATCATATTGCCAAGGTGGTTAGAAAATCATTCTATGTGGCCCACCTAATCACAAAAGGGTTCGCATCTAGAACAAAAGAGGTTATTGTGCCTCTCTACTCATCACTCATTAGACCCATTATAGAATACAACACCCCATTTGGGATGTACCTTACAAGACACCAGCAACAGCTGGAAAGACCACAAAAGTACCTCACCAAGGGGATTAATGGCCTCAAACAGATGCCCTATGCAGCCCGACTCAACAAACTTCAGCTCTACTCGGTTGCATACCGCTTACTCACAGGTGATCTGTGCCTGACATACAAGGCCATGTCCAACCCAGAATTGATGGACATGCTCCACCTAAAAAAAAAAACAAATCCCAGAGAGCCACACGCTCTAGAGATATAAACCTCACCACAACGATAAATAGGACATGCTGGAGGGATAGAATCCTCTCCCAGAGACTCCCCATGCTTTGGAACAGGATTCCAATATACATCAGGCAGATCCCCTCACTAACACTCTTCAAGAGAAACCTTGACGGGTGGATGGGAAATAGAAAATTTACCCAGGGATCACTGCAGTGGCTCTGCTGGACAGTGGCGCAGGGAACTAATGGCTCTGCTGCACAGAGGCACAGGGAACTAATCTAAGGGGTTGACAAAAGCCAACACATTCTGGCTAGGCTTATAAATGCCCTTGGGCAGATAGCCTAGTACTTACCTATGAACCTATAGGTTCATAGGTTCATAGGTTCATACTAGGCTATCTGCCCTAGGGCATTTATAAGCCTAGTCAGAGTGTGTTTGGCTTTCGCCACCCATTTTAAAATAATTTTGCTATGCCCTTTTTCAAGGTTAGTATACTGTGCCTCTGTCTAACAGTGACACAGAAGTGATACCCGGGGTAAACCTACAATCTCCCATCCATTCATCAAGATTCCTCTTGAAGAGAGTCAATGAGGGACTCTGCCTAACCTGGACTGGGATTTTATTCCAGAGTGAAGGGAGCCTCTGGGTTATGAATCTGTCCCTCCACCCTATCCTATTTATTTCAGTGCTGAGGTTCAAGTCTCTCGAGCGTGTAGCTTGATGGGATTTGGATTTTCTGAGGTGCAGCATGTCCATTAATTCCGGGTTGGACATGACTTTATATGTCAGGCACAGATCGCCTCTGAGCAGGCGGTATGCCACTGAGTAGAGCTGGAGTTTCTTTAACCGGGCAGCATATGGCATCTGTTTGAGCCCTTTGATCCTCTTGGTGAGGTACTTTTGGGGTCTTTCCAGTTGCTGCAGGTGTCTGGTAAGGTACATCCCAAAAGGCATTGTACTCAATTATGGGCCTGATGAGGGATGAGTAAAGAGGCACGATGACCTCCCTGATCTAGATGTGAATCCCTTCATGATCAGGTGGGCTATATAAAATGTTTTTCTAACCACTTTGGCCACGTGGTTGTCAAATGAGAGATTGCTATCAACTTGGGTCCCCAGGTCCCTAATTACTTCTTCTGTACTTAATGGATTACCACCTATGTGGTAATTTGTGGGCACTTTGTTTTTGCCAAATGGGATGACTATACACTTTTTGGCATTTAGCTTGAGGCCATGGCTCTGGCACCAGTTATCTATTTCTATGAGGCCCTTTTGGAGGATGCTTGTGTTGGCTGGAGTGTCGATTATGGCGCCCAGTTTGCAGTCATCTGCAAACTTGGTCAGCCACAGTCCTTCCATGTTGGCCTGTACCTTCGAGAAATATATACCGAACAAGGGAGGTCCCAGGACTGAGCCTTGTGGGACGCCACTTGTAACTGGTTTGGAGTCTGACATGGCTCCAGCTATTCTAACCATGTGGGTTCTGTCCTTGAGCCAGTTTGCAACCCATCTAGTGACATAGGGGTTCATATTTAAGCTGGTGAGCTTATCTATAATGCCTGAGTGGGGTATTGTATCGAAAGCTTTTGCAAGGTCCAGGTAGGCTGTGTGGACCACCTTCCCCTCGTCAATGGCCTTAGTGACTGTTTCAAAGAAATCAACCAGATTTAAGAGGCAGGATATGCCCTTAACAAAGCCAAACTGGGTAGGATCCAGTTTCTGTAGGTCCCCAATATCTTTATTTATGAGGTCCATGATGATCCTTTCCATAGCTTTGCAGACCAAGCTAGTCAGGCTAAAGGGGCGATAGTTTCCAGGATCCATTGAGGCACAACCTTTGTGGAGAGGGACCACTGTTGCTGTACACCACTCTTTGGGTACATATCCTGTAGTAAGGCTGAGATTGAACAGTAGTTTTATGTTTGGGTTTAGCTCTTCTTGGAGTTCATGTAGGAAGCAGCCCGGGACACCATCTGGTCCCATTGATGCTGTGTTTTTTGCTTTGGAGAGAGCAGCTCTTACCTGAGCATCTGAGATGTCAGGTGGGCAGCACTCTGTTGGGATAGATATTTACCTTTTTGGTGGGGGTGCTGAACCTGTCAGCTAGGATGTTGGCAATGTCTGTGGGTTCGGTGTATTTTTTGTCATTTTGGACTAATTCTGAGCATATCTGGGAATTCCCACCCAGGTTCCTAACATAACTAAAGAAAGCCTTGTGATTATCCTTAGTGTCCTGCGCAATTTTTCTCTCGAAGCTGGCCTTAGACGATTTTATGAGTGCCCGTAGTTTTTTGCTAATACTGATCAGAGATGCCTTCCCTTTCTGGGATTTTGCTCTATCATGTCGTAGCTTCCTTCTTCTATTGTATAGTTTGTTAATGGCTGGGGTCCACCAGACAGGACGTCTGCCTTTGGAGGATTGGGACTTGGTTTTATTTGGAATTGCATGATCCATGCATTCCTGAAGGTGTTCATAGAATAAGTTTATAAAGGATTCTGCGGTCTGGGCCGTATTTTCCACAGGCCCGGGGGCTTTGAAGGATTCCACCTCAGTTTTGAGGAGTGTGAAATTTGCATTAGAGAAGTTTTTCACTGTGGTTTTTAGGGCAGGGGGTGGAGTCGGGGTGTGAATATCCAGTGAGATTAGTTTATGGTCTGATCTTACCAATGAGGGATACACTTCTGGTCTGGAGCACAGAATCCCCATGTTGGTGATGATCAGGTCCAGTATGTTTTCCCCTCTTGTGGGAGTGGTAACAAGTTGTTCCATAGCATTTGAGTTTATAAATTCTAGGAACCTTTGGGCTAGGGTGTTGGAGCTAGAGTAATGCTCCCAGTCTATGTTTGGGTAGTTGAAGTCGCCCAATATAATGGTGTTTGGAGAGACCTTCATATTTTCCAGTGTTCTCAGGAAGGTCGAGTGGGGTTCCTGGGTTTGGGAGGGTGGTCTGTAGCAGGCTATAAACTGGAAGGCAGTTTTACCCACTGATAGTTGCACATGGATAGTCTCTGATGCTTCGTGCTGTGCCACCAACCTGGAGGTGTGGATATCTTTGACGAATATTGATACTCCCTCTCCTTTTGTGGTTCGGTCCAAGTTTTGGGGCCAAAAGGCATGGTATGAGGTATAACCTGGTAGTGCTGGGGTGCTCTAGGGAGCCTTGAACCAGGTTTCTGTTACTGCACATATATATGAACCTATATCCTGTGGAACATAACAAAGATGCTAAATGGATAGAAGTAAAAGAAAGAATAAGAAGTTTAAAGGTACATGATATGGAATGAGATGAAGTAAAAGCCAGAGAGTTTGAAACAAAGTTAAGAAAAGCCTCAAATTGAAAAACTCCAGGCACAGATGCAGTACCTAACTTCTGGTTAAAAGTATTAACATCTTCGCATGAAGATTTAGACATAAGTAAGAACTATTTATATGCACACCTGAACAGACACCAACCTGGCTAACAACAGGAAAAACAATGCTCCTACTTAAGAGTGAACCTGCAAGCTACCCTAAAATTATAGACCAATAACTTGCCTTCTGACGACATATAAACTATACACTGGAATTGATGCCGACAGAGTCTATAGTCATTTAGAAGAAAACTCAACTATGGCAATAGAACAAAAGGGCAATAAAAGAAAGTCATATGGAACAAAGGATCATTTGTTGTTAAATAAAGTCATAGTGGAGAACTGTAAAAAGGGGAAGAATTTAAGCATGACATGGACTGACTACAAAAAGGAATTTGAAAGTATCCCACATTCATGGATAAAAGAGTGCTTAAAATGTATAAGATACACCCTACACTGATCAACTACGTTACAGTGACCATGAAACAGACCACTTTGCAATTAAGCCATGATAAAGGATAAATTATTATTCCAGGGATACAAATTCAAAGGGGAATATTCCAGGGTGACTGTTTGCCACTGCTGCTGTTTTGTCTTGCCCTTAACCTATTAAGCTGTCTACTTAACAGCTTAGGCCATGGCTATAATTTGGCTCATAGAAAACAGCAAAGTGTAAAGACTTCTCATCTTCTCTTTGTCACTGACTTGAAACTGTGTAGCTTATCAGATGAAGAACTGAAAGTACAACTGCAAGTTGTCAAAACTTTTTCAGATTATATGAGAATGTTATTAAGTCTTGAAAAATGTGCAAAAGCAACCTTTAAAGCAGGACAACTGCAGCACTAAGAAAACATCAGCTTGGGACAAGAATGTGATAGAACTTGAGTAAGAGGGACTGTATAAATATATAGGCATTGATGAAGGATCAACAATAAAACATGAACAAATGAGAATAAAACTTAGTAAGGTGTACTTTAGAAGACTTAAATTAATCCCGAAAACAGTGTTGACATCTAGGAACAAACTCCAAGCTATAAATCAGTTTGCTCTTCCTGTCCAAACTTACAGTTTTGGAGTGATTGATGGGCCCTAAAACATGTTGGATAGATTAGATAGGAAAACAAGAAGGATGCTTCATGCTCACCAAATGATTTATAAAAATCACTGCATACCAAGATTATATATTCCCCATTCCAAAGGAGAGATGGGCCTCCTTGAATTTGATTACATTTACAGATCTGCAATCGTAGGACTGCACACATATCTGCTGACCTCACAAGACCCAAAAGTAGTGATAGTTTTAAAACATGAGGAGAATACATTTAAGATGACTTCTATGCTTATGCTAGCAGAAGCATATCTGCGTCAAGCAGGAATGGAAATCAAACCACAAGTGGCTAAAAACCAGGCATCAACTGAATGTGCAAAAAGAAAACTAAAGACAGAATATAAGAAGAAGGACCAGATGAGAAGACAAGAAATGTGGAAAATGCATAAATATAGTTACAAGTGTAGAAAGCTTCTGGAAGAACCTCATGTTGATCAGGAATGAATGCAGGAATGGTTAAGCAGAGGCAAATTCAAACCAACATTTGAAAGGTTAATATTGGTTCATAGGTTCATAGGTAGATACAAGGATATCTGCCCTAGGGCATTTATAAGCCTAGCCAGAGTCTATTTGGCTTCCGCCTCTCTATTAGATTAGCCTACTGTGCCTCTGTAAAGTAGGTCACAGAAGGTACCCTTTTAAGATTAGTTTACTGTGCCTCTGTCTAGCAGGGACACAGGAGAGATCCTAGGGGTGAATTTGCGATTTCCCATCCACGCGTCCAAATTTCGCTTGAAGAGGGTCAGCGAGGGGCTATGTCTAACATGAATTGGGATTCTATTCCAGAGTGAGAGGAGCCTCTGGGAAATGAATCTGTCCCTCCAGCATGTCCTATTTATTTTTGTGCTGAGGTTTAGGTCCCTGGAGCGTGTAGCTCTAAGGGACTTGAATTTTTTTAAGGTGGAGCATGTCCATTAATTCTGGGTTTGACATGGCTTTGTACGTCAGGCATAGATCGCCTCTGAGTAGGCGGTAAGCAACTGAGTAGAGCTGGAGTTTCTTTAGTCGAGCTGCATAGGACATCTGTTTGTAGCCCATGATCCTCTTGGTGAGGTACTTTTGGGGTCTCTCCAGTTGCTGCAGGTGTCAGGTACATCCCAAAAGGGGCATTGTATTCAATTATGGGCCTGATGAGTGATGAGTAGAGGGGCACAATGACCTCTCTTGATCTAGATGCGAACCCTTTCGTGATAAGGTGGGCTATATAAAAGGCCTTTCTAACCACTTTGGCAACATGATTATCAAAGGAGAGATTACTATCTACATCGGTCCCCAAATCTCTAATTACTTCTTCCGTACTTAATGGATTACCACCTATGTGGTAATTTGTGGGCACCTTGTTTTTCCCAAAGGGGATGACTATGCACTTTTTAGCATTTAGCTTGAGGCCGTGGTTCTGGCACCAAGCATCCGTCTCTGTGAGACCCTTTTGGAGGATGCTTGTGTCAGCTGGAGATTCGATTATGGCCCCCAGTTTGCAGTCATCTGAACTTTGTCACGCATAATCCCCCCCGTGTTAGCCTGAACCTCAGAGAAGTATATACCGAACAAGAGAGATCCCAGAACTGAGCCCTGTGGGATGCCACTTGTAACTGGTTTGGATTCGGACATGCCACCTGTGATTCTGACCATGTGGGTTCTATCCCTGAGCCAGTTTGCAACCCATCTTGTGATATAGGGGTTGATATTTAAGCTGGTAAGCTTATTTATGATGCCCGAGTGGGGTATTGTGTTGAAGGCTTTTGCGAGGTCTAGGTAGGCTGTGTGGACTACTTTGCCCTCATCTATGGCTTTGGTTACTGTTTCAAAGAAATCAACTAGGTTTAAGAGGCAAGATCTGCCCTTAACAAAGCCGAATTGGGTAGGGTCCAGTGTCTGGAGGCTCCCAATGTCTTTGTTTATGAGTTCCATGATAATACGCTCCATAGCTTGGTGGCACAAGATAGTGGGCTACATACACGTTGCTTTATAAAGTCCATTGAACATATGGGAAAAACAGACAAATGTAGGTTTTGTAAAACAGAATTATAAACAGTTGCATACCTCACTGCTGGTTGTGACATACTAATGGCAGAAGGACTGTATACAGAAAGGCATAATAATGTGGCGACTGTTGCAATGGGGATTGTGCAAACAGTATGGTACTGAAGTGGCTGAAAAACACTGGAAACATGACTGGCAAAGCATCATAGAAAATTATGAAGTCTATATCACATGGGATCATCCATTACCAACAGTTCAACAGATAGATGCTAGAAAACTAGATATAGTAGCCCAAGAGAAGAAGACAAAAGCAGCATTGATCATTAAAATCACCACACCCAGTGACTACAGTTTCCTGCATACAGAGAGTCACAAAGTCATAACATATCAGGATTTGCAAGCAGAAATGAGAGCAATGTGGATGAAAGATACCCAGACAGTTCCAATAGTAGTAGGAGCAATGGGTCTTATAAAAAAATGAGTCTACAATCATATTTAGATATGTTACCAATACATGTAACTTCATACAAATTGCAGAAAGAGTCATTACTGGCACATTGTGGGTGCTGCGAAGAGCAGTTTTGGCTGACATCAAAGAGTAAAACAATACTTATTTCATGAACGTTAATCTACTTTGACTAAGGAATGGGGTCCATTCCCATCATGGTATTAGAAACACAAAAGGTTTGGAGAAATTAAAAAGGGAGAGGCTATATGACTCTGGGTTTGCCCTGATCTTCTTTCACTTAAGAGTTTAGTAAATGCATGTCTCCAGTTTTGAGGAATCTTCACATACTTAAATGACATAGTGAGTAACAGATATAATGGTACTTTATGTTCATGCAGTGGTGTTCTCAAGTCTTAATTACTAATTCTGTCTCCTCCCTGTGCTTTGTTTGGGTCGGTTTGTGCAGTTCTTTTTCAGTATATAATCTACTTTAATTTCAGTATCTGAAATTACCTGTATGTTACCAAAACAACTTATCACCCCTTTTATGCAGGAAAAAAAATGTATGCAGGAAAAATATTTTGCATAATATTTATAAATGCATCTGTAATCTGTTGTGTTTGAGAATACCTTTTAGAATCTACACAAAGTTTACTAATTTGTCTGTCTTTATTCGTACCACATCTTATGATTGGATAAAATGTGTTCCTATTATGCTCAATATCATTAAATACATTTTCTCAAAATTTTCTTGATCTTGTCTCACACTATTTATAGTTTGGCCTCTTTTAAATTTCTTACATTTTTTTGTCTCTCAGCCTAATCGAGTATCTCACGCTTTTGGAACTATATCTTCTTGACCTTGTGTGCCTAGATAATGATGTTAATTTTTTTTTTTTGCATTCCAATAATAGCTATTAAAAACTTGTGACATTCTTTCTGCAGTTTTACCAGTAAACGTATCATTCCGATTAGTTTTACATAGTGACTGTTTTGCTTCCATATCATATATTATTAATAGTTTGGCAGAATTATGTAGCAGCATGTTAACCTTTATAAACCTGTCATCACTGTAAATCAGTGATGGTAAAACTTGACACGAAGCAGCAGTCATTTCCTTAGCAACACAAATAATGTCTAGCATGTTCCCATCCCTGGTAGGCTTTCTTTACTATCTGAAGTAATTGTTGTTTCTGAACATATGTTGTAAACTTAAGTCCCAGTCAGTACTATTTTCCCTCCTGTATTTCATGCAAGAAATGTTTGAATTCCTGTAGTTTCCAACACTTGACTTTGGTGGTTTATACACTCTAACAACTATTCGTTCCAGAGTTGACTTTATTGTCACAGTTACACAATCTACAGCATTGATGTTATAATAGAATACAGGTCTCATAACAATCTTTAATAACAATCCTTAATCCCTATCATAACATTTCCACCTGATCTTAGTCAGAATGTCTGTGACGGTAAAAACATTTATATCCTGGCAGAACTGGTTTCCAGTCATTGTTCTTTAACCATGTTTCACAAACAATAAGAACATCAATCTTGTGGGAATGTAGCAAATTTTTAAATAATAAAACTTTATTAGCAATGCTCCTACCATTAACAACCAGCAGAGATACATAAAATCTTGCTATCCATGAAAAGTTAAATTTCTGACCAGGCAAAAGTCCTCTCTTGTGTTAGTCAAATTTTGCCCAATGTCTGCTACAAACATTTTCTACTCTTGTCTTGATGATCACATGCTATCGTGTCTAAACACATGTGCTCAAAATTAGGACTGGATTGTCTTAAACATTTCCGCTTTTTACCTCATTACTTCAGAGTGATGCCTCCAGGTGCATCTGCAGCTATCTCCTACTGATGTCTCTAGGCATTAAATATTGCTTGTTCATATTCCCATAAAAAATTCCAAAACCATGTTATGTACAAGGTTTTAAAATATTTCATCATAAAGCTTACACAATGGCAAACTCAACTGCATTAATATTTGACCTCTGTCTAGTGCAGGTCAATAGATATTAACTGCTGTATTTATTGTGTCTATATCAAAAGACTGAAGAGGTGTTTAATCGAATACCTCTTCATCGACACATAAAGAGCAAACGCACTAATGCTCAAACACTCAAACCAGTGATTTCTTTCCCTGGGAAAGAAATCACTAGCACACACACACACACACACACACACACACACACACACACACACACACTTTCAAATATAACAATATGGGGGGCTTTGCCCCACACCCCCGAATGTGGGGTCTGTGCCCCCACAACCCCCTAACTAAATATACCAACTCTGAGATCACACTACAGTGGGGAAAGGGGCAAACACATGGGGATGGCAAAGCGATTTCTTTCCCAGGGAAAGAAATCACTGTTTTGAGTGTTGGTGCTTTAGTGTGTTCGCTCTTTGTGTGTCGATGAAGATGTGTTTGATTAAACGCCTCTTCAGTCTTTTGATATAGACCTGTTTTTATTATATTAATTTATATAGATATAATTTTTACAATTTTCTAAATATCTCAACAACCAGATAACCCAGAAAGAACTCATTAGCCTCATGTGAAAGCTCTCAGCTAGATGAATAAAATGCTGCTGACAGTATGTGTGTAACTTGAGTGGCTACTTTTTAAGTTGTTTACAAAATATTTAAAATATAATAGTTACTGGGGGGTAATTCAATAAAGCCTACATGAAGCGATTCTCCATGTAGGAATAGTGTAGCAACCCGAACACAGAATATGGCTGCTGAGCGATCCAGGAAACGGCTGGGGGCATGCACGAGTGTGCGGACACCGTGCGAACATGGAGTTGTCTCTGTAATGCAAATCACCTCATCAGCTGGTGAAAATCATGCAAATAAGGTGATTTTCTAATTCAGGAAGCAGAAAGGTATCCGTGTCAGCAGGAAAAATGTATGCAGTCACAAACCATGTACTGGACTATAAAATTAAACAGAGGCTGTAACAGTCCAAATAAAAAGTTGTATATGTCACAGTAGCCATGCAAATGGCCAAAACTATGACCATTGAGTTGAAAAAGTAATGTAATATACTAAAAATTAAACTTTTTTTTAAATACATATGCCACACTTAAGCCTTATGCAGTGACATGCAAACTTGCTATTTTGTGGAAAAAAAATAAAAAGAGTAAAATATGAAATATAAAGGTATGCAAAGTTATTGCATTATAGTGGCCAGCATGCAGAGTCATACAATGGCAGGTTATAGTGGTAACTAAGGAGAAAGGCCCTGGTGTAGTGCTGTATCCAGGGTATATGCAATTAGGTGTATGTATGAGCCAGGGTTACTGAATCACAAGAAGGGCCACCCTGTCCATAGGTACTAACTAGTACTTTGTTGGTGTAGGCACAACAGATAGCTAACATCAAAATGGTGTGTGTCACTGTATGTTAAAGTAGATTGGAGCTTAGCTGTGACTGTTTGTGCTCAGCTAAGTACAGCTAAGCAGGGAGTTGTGTTTGAGGCTGCTAAGCTATACTTAGCCCCGTGGTACGTGCTTTAGCTGGTTAATGAAAAGCTAAGCATGTCTGTGTACAAGGGAGGGTCTAAACTGTGAGAAATGTTTATACTAGTGCCATTGGTTTGCACAGAACACCTCTGGGTTTAGTAGTGGAAGAAATTGAAAAAAAAAATAAAAGGAAATATCCTGAGCAAGCCAATCAAGTATAACAGACTGATAAGTTCTGTTCCACTGACACTGGCCCATCCAAACCCCTCAATGATATACCTGGCAGGAGGAATGTATCATAGTCAGCCAATCACACAGGCTGCATCTACAGAACACCAGTATAAAGTATGCATATACCCTTCAATCTGATTTTTCCCACATACTCTGCACCATTGGAGTACACATTTGGGAATTTTAACTGACAAAATGATAGGGGCTGCTGCTGCTCTGCTACACCTGTATGCACTACAGGCTGAGGTTAGTGATGATGATGATGCTGACAATAGGCCCAGAATGAGTAGAAGAAGAGTGTTCAGGCCCAGGGTAACATTTTAGGGGCTACATGAGCTGGAGATAGTAGACTGCGACAGGGTAAACAGGGACATACTACAGGAGCTCACCAGGCTCTGCCACCCTCACCTCAAACCCAGACACAACAGAGGGTAACCTCTCCCAGTGGAAACAAAGGCATGTATAGCCTTAAGAATACTAGCTACAGGTCCTTTCCAAAGACTTATTGAGGACATCATGGAGGCTTGACAGGCATCCGCATCCAGGGTACTCTACCAGTTCCTGGATGTCATGTTAACACATTCCAGTGAGCACATTTATTTCTCCAGCACCCCTGAGGAGAAGACCACTGATATGCATCTCTTCCACTGTGTAGCACACTACTTAGAGGTACTGAGTGCCATAGACCGCACTCATGTGCACATCAAAGCACCACCCGGTGAGGAGGGTAGAGTCTACATCAACTGCAAGGGATATCACTCCATCAACTGCCAGGTCATGTACAATGCCCAGGGCATAATCATCAATGTGTGTGCTGGCAGCCCTGGAAGTTATCACGACTCCCACATCTGGTATGCATCACAGCTCTACCAGGCATTTTCCAGGGGGGACATTCCATATGGCCATCTAGTAGGGGATGCTGGCTATGGACTGGAACCATGGATGATGACACCCATCAGAAATGCACACACACCAACTGAAGAATGCCATAATGAGGCACACACACAAACTAGGAACATTGTACAGTGTGTGTTTGGGCTGCTGACGTCATTGTTCCACTGCCTTGACATATCTGGTGGAGCCCTGCAGTACTCTCCAGCCACATATGCACACATGTTAATAGTATGTGCTATGCTACACAATATGATCCTGCAGAAGCAGCTGTGGCAGGAACATCACAGTGAAGGGAGACACAGCCCCCCACCATTGCCAAGGTCCCCACAGGCACAGGGGGACTCGGAGAAGGACCCCCCCTGACCCTGTCCCTGTTGGCAGACGTAGGCATGCCCAGTATACCCTGGCTTGACAAAGATGCAATGCAGAGCACATATACTGACAACCTAGGGACTCAGAGACTGACACCTCACTCCAACTCACATACACACAGTAAAAAGGATGCCAGCTACATCACACTACCTGTGCCTTACCATGTATGGGCTGTGTACTGCATACATCCAACAGAGTCATCCCTGAAGCACTGTCCCCTTAACTGCTGTAGGCTCAAGGTAAGTCACTCTTCTTAACAACAAATTAATGGGGTAGTAGACTGTGGTAGCATATGTATGGTATTGCTGCATGTATGCAAGAGAATGGAGTGGACTACTGGAATAGCAGCAGACAATGGACAGCTATGTGGGACAACAGGAACTATCTGCCAAATAGTGGCTGCCCCAGAATATTCAGTAGGCCCCAAGCCAGCAAAACCCAATGCACTATGTGAGAGACTTACAAACAGCAGAGTCATAGGACAGATGCATGGATGTCAATGTTTGAGTCTCATACATACCTCTTAACCTCTTAGAGCAATAAATCTGTACAAAACCAAGGAAATGTGAGGCAAAGGCCCAAAAACAGGGACAATTGTTAAATATTGCTCTTACAAACATAGGAAGATGATAGAATAACAGGTTTTGCAGTAGCATGAATTCTCTGAAAAGTAAGAAGTCTGAAAGTCAAATGTCTGTCATTACTTTCTAACTTCAGTCTTTAATGATTTGGCAGTAATTTTCCAGACAACCACAATTTTATGAAAAATGCACCAAAAATGTGAGGCAAACATCTAGACATGCAGTGAAATCTGTACAGTTGAGAGGTATGGTCCCCTACATTGACACATTTGTGTTTCCATAGAACTGCAGTAACAGTTATGTTTGTAAGGTAATAGCAGCAGACCACACATTCCCAGGGCTGTCCCAATCAACTTGCTAACATGTTCCATTTCCACAGTATGCAGTGGTCAATGTGCTATGTGTGTGGTTAATAGTGTCAGGAAGTAGACAGCACTGACTGGTGGCTGTTGTAGCTCACTGGGCTAAGTAAATCACTTTGGGTGACAAGATCCATGGTTTGAGACTGGCTGTGCCTACTATTTTGCATGTCAGCTACACCAACAGTAGAAGATCTACAGGCTGTCCAGAAGTCAATATTTGTTACTGCTGGAAAGTTGGACAATGGAGGGACATGGGGACACAGATATAGATAGTGCACAACTCTGAGTAACCTAGATGATGCCTAGCAGCACAGCAGGTTGGGACAAGTCAGTCTAGCACCAGGATACAAAGGCTGCCATGTAACTCTGTGGGCACCATCCATACCCCACAAATGTTGGGTTTCTCAGAATTTCCACATGTATGCCTCATATATCTGTTCTATTTGTCATAACATTGCATTTGTCTGGCAAACTATTGGCAAACCAATACAGGTTGATGTGAAAACATCAATGACAGGCATTTGAGATGGAGACTTCATACCCCTAAGAAAATGCAAGCTAATATAAAACCAGTCTACCAGCTGTCTGTGTTTGGAAGATCAATATTAAGATGCTGTCCCCATGTCTGTACCTGTGTCCAACTGTGATATATGGCCCCGTCAAGATGTCTGGCTGTAAGAGTTTGACAGTTATGGCCAAAATGTAGCCTTAGAAGAACAGTGTAACATAAACCATCTTAGGACCACAGCAGACGTATGGAGCACAATGCTGGCCAACCTGCTAAACAGGTACAGTCAGAGGTGTACAGTCCATAACCCTGTGTGTGATGTTATGACTTCTACCCCAGTCACACCATAACTACAACTACATAAGAGCAGTAACTGTGGATAAATCCTGTGACTGGAGCAGAGGAGGACAAAGGGCCACATATAAGGGGAAGGAGGAACCACTGGCCAGACAAACATAAAATGTGCAGACTAGAACACTTTGTGCAGTAGCATGGGATCCCTGCAGTGTATGGAGTTAGTAGACAAATGTCTGTCAGTGGTACCTCACATTAAGCTATACTGATCTGCCCCTGACATACCAGGACATCACAGTGCTGTGCAAAATGTACCTCACATATTATGTAAAACTCTGCTCAGTCCAATACAGTCTGTACCCACCCTAGATATGACTCAATTAATAAGGATAGCACACAGCCAGGAGATCCCTCATCCAGTATATCAAGTGAGGTGCTGGACTGTTTATAAAGGTTCATCAGCCAATTGGCTGTTATACACAAACTCTTGGACTGGAGTACAGGTAGGTCTGGCCTGGAGTCCCATCCTTATGATTGATGGTCATAATGGGCATGCTCATACACTTAGCTACTTTCAGCCCATGTCTGAACCCACATCTGACTGTAGAACTGTGATGTACATATGTCCCTTCTGCATACAGACAGCTATGTACACCTTAACTGTCTATCCCCACCACCATTCGACATGTTTACCCCCCTCTAGCCATATGTGGTACATATACGATTTATCTGGATTTGTTGAATATGATATACATACAGATATATAGGTAACATATACAAATATATCATTTATAGACAGGCAGACACAGGGAGAAAGAGAGAGAGAGAGAGAGAGAGAGAGAGAAAGAGAGAGAGAGATGCTGAAAGGCATAGTGTGATGTACTGCAGCAGCCGCACGTGCACCAATTTTAACCAGTGGCATGTGCAAATACTATGGCGAGGCCGTAGAGGTAGGTCGGAAAGGGCTCTCATCTCACATCAGTACCGTATGTGTGTGTGTGTGCTTGTGTGTGTGTTTCTGTATGTATTACATGTACAGCAGAATGCTCTCACCCAACAGACCTATGTCTGTGTAATGGCCACCCATATTTTGGCCCTGTGACTACTGTCCTCCACAACAGTGGTCTCCCTGTCAGCAGCTACTGATGTCATCTACCCCAACAGCACTGGCAGACACTCTCAACATGTGTAAGTACTGTGACGCATGCAACAAGTACGTAGTGCTATAATGTAAACAGTTACATAAGTAGTGATTCAATTCCTAACAATGGCAACTGAGTGTGTGTGTGTGTGTGTGTGTGTGTGTGTGTGTGTGTGTGTGTGTGTGTGTGTGTGTGTGTGGGTGTTTGTGTGTGTGTGTCTGTGTGTTTGTGTAATTATATTCCCTTGTGGCTGGCTGTATTTCCTGCCTATGTGTGTGCAATGCCAATACATTTTAAGGCCTGTTCCACCCAGTTATCCCCCCATTGCCCTACTTTACAGGGCCTGCTGATGTCATCCACCTTAGATGCACCATTGGACACTCTCCAGGCATACAAGCTCCATGGCGCAAGTGGTAAGTACACAGCACTATAGCATGTACAACTAGATAGGGCTTTTAATCTCAATCCTGCCATGTGTGTGTGTGTGTGTGTGTATGTGTGTGTGTGTGTGTGTGTGTGTGTGTGTGTGTGTGTGTGTGTGTGTGTGTGTGTGTGTGTGTGTGTGTGTGTGTGAAACACTTCCCCTGTGGCTGTCCTCTGTATGTGTATGGGTTTGTTATACCATTTTGAGGCCTGTTCCACCCTGCTGACTCCCGCATTGCATTACTTTAGAGGGCCTGTTGATGTCATCCACCTTAGATGCACCATTTGAAACTCAGCAGGCCATACCTCTCAACTGTATAGAGTTTTACAGAATGCCCAGATGTTTGCCTCATCTATTTGATCTGTATCTCATAAAATTTTGGTTTTATGGCAAATCATTGCCAAATTATTGAGAGTTGAAGTCAGAAAATAATGACAGACATTTGAGTTTCAGACTTTATACTCTTCACAAAAGTAATGCTAATGCAAAACCTGTCACTCTAAGTTTATAAGAACAATATGCAAAAAGTGTCCCTATTTTTGGACCTCTATCCCCCCATTATTGAAGGCTTTGTAAACATTTATTGCTCTAAAAGGTTAAGAGGTATGCCCCAGGCATAGCACTGTAGTACATACAACTATTTAGGTAGGGGTTCTAATCTCAGTAGTGCCAAGTGTGTGAGTGTATGTGTCTGTGCATGTTTATTCCCTGTAGCAGCATGGTTGTCTTGCCTGTGTGTGTGTACAATGGTTATACAATTTTGTGTGCCTGTGCCACCCTGATAACTCCACCATCACCAACCCATTCAGGACTTGCAGATGTGATTCACCTTAGATGGAGAGTTAGACATTTTCAAACACAATAGCACTGTGGCATATGCAATATGTATGGTGGGCTATAGTGTACATAAGTGCATAGATAGGTGTCCTAATCTCAAAACTGGCAACTCTCTGTGCATGTATGTTGGAATGCATGTCCCCTGCAGCAGTGTGTGTGTGATGCAGTTATACCATTTTAAGGGCCTCTTAACCCCCAAGTAGCAATCCTTACAGCACCTTCAGATGTCATCCACCTGAATAGTAGTGGCAGACACTCTAAAACTGTCTAAGCACCGTGGTTCATGTGCTATGTATATAATGCTATCATATGTAAAACTAGGCAGGTAAGGGTTGTACTATCAGCAAGAGAAGTTCATAAATGTGTGTGTGTGTATGTTTATGTATGTATATCCCCTTGTAGCAGTGTGGCTGTGTTAGGGCCACAAACATACTTCTCAACCTCTTACAGAAAGACGTCTGGATAAAGCCATACAGAAAAGTGGGACAAAGCCCAAATATTAGGGTCAATCTTTAAATATTGCTGTGACAAACATAGAAAATAGATAACATAACAGGTTGTGCATTTGCATGCATTTTCTGAGGGGGATGAAGTCTGACAGGAAAATATCTGTCATTATTGTGTAACATCAGTCTTTAATGATTTCACACTACTTGCCCAGAAAGCCACAATGTTATGACTAACGGGACCAAAATATGTGGCAGACATCAGGACATTCTGCAGAAATCTGTAGAAATGAGAGGTATGGCCACCACCTGTCCCACCCTGCAGGTTGCAGTCCATGTTTAGCCAGGTGTGAACTGTGACAATGACTCAAACAATACAGAGGTCCCCAGAGTGTAGGACAACAAACATTTCCTAAAGTTGTTTACTACTTGCATAAAGCAGTTATTTCACATCAGAAGCACCTTAATTTTGTGAGAAACAGCATAACCTATGGTAATGTTATACAAAGAAGCTGTCATATTGGCAACCCAAGGGAAGTCCTGTCTGTTGCACTTGCCGTGGGTATGGTATGTCTTGCCAACTATCACGATACTACAAGACATACCCCACATTCCACATATGATATGGTGGCAACCCTACTCAGTGTTGCCTATGTGTGTGCAATAAGTAGACATGTGTAGGCCCTGTGAGTAGCTGCTGGCACCAATGACCCACATGTATATAAGCATGAATGTTAACTGCCACCACCCACATATGTAGGCACTGCCTAAGGCTTTGGCAGCTGTAAATAGTGTGCTGTCTGTCATTCACCCACAAACTGAGGTTAGCAAACTGCAACTGGGTCATACAGTAGGTTTAGAATGTTGCCAAGGTCCTGGTCTCAAGATGAATGCAGAATATAGTACCATCACACCATATGGCGAGGACATGTTCCCACTATTTCCCACATCAATGACAACCCCATAAACACACAAACTATGTTGACAGACCTGGGTACTCAGGTTTATAACACTGTTGCATTCAGCCATCAAATAGTGGAAGTGGTCAGAAAAGCCTTGGATGGAGTTCACCACATAGGGAAAGGGACTGCAATCAGAGAAAAGGTGGACATTACCTCTGTATAGTCCTCAGTCAGTACAACAATACATTATCGTCATGGCTGGTTTGGTATGTACCTATGCAGACATCTGCACCAACTGGAAAGGCTATGTTAACACCTAGAAAGGTTATCCATGGCATTCAACACCTGTTCCATGCAGACAGCCTCAAATCAATAGTGTCCCACTTGGTATCTGAGAGGTTGTCCACAGGTTGGCTGTGGCATGCATAGATGGCAATGTTGTGCACAGCCCTTCAGCAGCTGCCACATATATCTGAGTCTAACTCTGTGCTTATTACCAGCACAATAGGCCTGAATCACATATGTAACAGCAGAAAAACTTGCTATTGAGACAGGTTTGTCTCCCAGAGGCTGTCTTGTCTCAGGAATGCACTTCCCATACATGTTAAACAGAGTACCATGCAGACCCTCACCAAGTGCATCCATGAGTGGATGGAAAATCAAAAATCTGTCCCAGGGGTCCAACCTGTGTCCATCAATGCCAGGGGCAACAGGTGCTGATCAATGATTCTGTTGGGGATAAAGTAATGGCTAGGCTTGTAAGGGACCCAGGGCCCATACTCTGGTAATCTTCTATGGACATATGAACCTGAGATCATACAGAACACCCAGGTGACATGTATCAAGAGTAGCATGCTGTGACAAGGGGTATGCATGCAAGATTACGCTGTCTTCCACCATTAACCCTCACACACTGTTCCACACATACGCACCTAGGTAAACATGCACATATACAGCCATACCTTGGTGAGGAATAAATGTCTGTGTTGCCACTATGCCATCATAAGCTTCTGTAATGGCAGCAAGTCACCATGACTTAGTCACACAGACACCTGGAATAGAAACAGAATAAGGTCTGTCAGACAACAGTCAGTCAGTAGTACTAACAGCAATAAAGCAACATGGCACAAAGGTACATACACTTTAATGTGTATGCATGACAATTGCCAGAAGACAGCACCTTACAGGTCATAACACTACTGCACTAGAAACTGCCATTAACTGTACTATATCCAAACTGTGCATCACATACATATTAATATGTCCCTACATTGATGGTATGGATAACAGGGATGCAGCACAGGTATCATCACATCACAGGGTGTGGTGTGGGGTTGCCAAAGGCCTAGGCTGTGCCACACAGATGACATCATGGGTTTTTGTCTGGAGGGATGCTGGTCAGCTGGGTCATGGAGAGGAGCTGTGTGTGTCTGTTGATGATCTGCATGTGACAGTGCTGTGTGAGTGTGTGCATTCACACAATCAAGCCATGTGCTAACCCTACACATGGGTATGTTGGACAGCCATGGACCGTGCATGGCAGAATGTACAGTTCACTGTCTCTGTCCATAAACATGGGAACTGGTTCTGTCAGGAGTGGCACTGGCACCACCATTCCCAGGGCCAGATGCAGTACTACTTGCTGACAGTGACCAGTGTCTGCTGGGTCTGTGTCCCTCACAGGACTGCCCAGGACCAGGTGACCATGACCTACCATGTTGTGGTGTAGACAGCAGCCTCCCTTCGGTAGTGCTGATGGTATTGCCACTATGGGAGTGTGACTGTGCATGGCCACATGGGCTCTCAGCTGATATTGTTGCTGACCTACATCCACATGTCTGATGCCCTACTCCCACCACATGTTCCAGCACAGGCATTGCATGGTTAAGGACTGGCAATGTCTCACCCCACCGTCTATCCTTGACAGTAGCGAAATGGCATAAGACATCACTAATGGCATGGAGAGTCATGCATGCCAGGCAGTGTGGCATCGATGACCCTGAGCATCTATCTAGTGTTCTGTTCACAGCATGACTGTGCCTCCATGAAGGACTGACATATGCATCAGATGACACATGCTGTGACAACTCTGACAGGTGCTGGATGGGCAGCAGTCCTCCTTTGAGCACCCTGTCAATCTGCTTGTGTGTGACTTTGTCAGCTCTCTGGCTATGGCTAGTGTCTACAGTCACATATGCCATAGTTGCCACATTCCCCTGTTCGATGCCACCACCCTTTGACTACCCAATATCAGTGGCTGCTGGACTATGAGTATGTGTGGGTATTCTGACTGTGTGCAGGGACATTGGGGGTGGAAGAAGGATGTCAATCAATGGGACAAATTCAGCCCCCAACAACCCCATCTGTGCCTCACAATGGCCACCATCATAATCATCAGAGTCTGATGACACACTGACCTCAGGTTGTGAGGGGGGGCACACTCCAACCCCATGGTCACCTGTGAGGGGTAGACAACATGACTACATTAATTCCTGCACTATAATGTCTGCTGATCCCCGCCCCCTCCCCACACACATACAGGTGAGATGTCAAAAAGCCATTATATAGACCGCACCTTCTTTTTTTTCCAGAAATGTTTTTTTTTTTTTTTTAACAAGAGAAATAAAGTAATAACATGTTTATAATCAAAACTGAAACAAACTATTTACAAAGTCCATAACAAGAATATACGTCCATATACATTCAGGAAATCATCTAAAACTTTTTTAGTAATGATTGTAACTTTTCCCACGCAATTAATATGTGTGTTAAATTCTGTTTTAATTTTTAAACTAGATATTTCTTTTTCATATAGATTTGTGGCTAAATAGATAAATTAATTTCTAAAAGATATAGGAGAGTTAGTTTTCCAATTTTTTGTAACAACCTTTCTTGCAACTGCAAGTATTGACCAAAGAAGGTGTGTTTGAGATCTGGGTATGACTTCTGGTATTGGTACATTAAATAGAATGAGAGGATTTGAAATATCACAATTATCATTCCATAAGGCCTTACAGAAACATTTGAATTCCTTCCAAAATTGAGATAACATACTACATGAAACAATCATAGGAAACCAATCAGGTTTTGATGCTTTACACCTCCATTTCATATCATGTTTTTTGTACATACTTTCAATTTTTGAGGAGTATAATAACTCCTGTGAAGGAATTTACATGTGCATATTTTCCAGTAAGAAGAAATTGTTGTTTTTGTACTGATTTCAGAAGGAGTTTATTGTTGTTAGTAGTACATTCTCCATTATTTATTTTGGTGGAGTATTCCCAAAAAGAAGCATTTGTAAAACTACAGTCAGATCTAATAACTTTATATATTAAGGATATGAATGAAGTGCCTTTCAAAGAACCATTAATTATATTAATTAATAATTCTAATGTTTTTGGTATGTTGTTTCTATGGGTTTGCAAAGAAAATATAGTTTTATGTATAAATTCCCTACACGTTTGTATATCTATCCAGTTATTATTATGTAGACAGTACCTAGTAATTAGATGATTAGCTGGGAGAATTCTGTTAGTGGATAAGAATTGCTTTTAGCACGCTAAGTTATTATTCCTAAATTCAATCATTTTGTTTTTATCAAAGGAGATTAAGCACTCATTTGTGTAAGCAATAGGAAAATGGATATTAATAAGTTTTTAATTAACTGGTTAGATTGGGTAATTTTCATGAAATTTGCCATTATTAGATTAATAAAAGAGCAAGATTTTAACTTCTGCTTATCTTGTATATATATTTTTAAAGACCAAATAAAGACATTTTAATGTATTGTAATGAGAGGATCAATTAGTATTCTATTATTGGTTAACACAGTTTTTTTGTGTATTAGATTCCAATACGAATTGTATGAGGAATTTAGCCATAAAAGAATTATATTAAAGATGGTAGCATTTATATAAAATTCAATATTAGGAAAGCAAATACCTCCTTCTTCCCAGCTTGCCACATGTCTTTGTAAGGATATTCTGGGTTTTTGGGAATACCAAAGAAATTCCAATAAATTATTATTAAATTTGTGACACTTTTTTAGTTGGGGGAATGATTAAAGATTGACTTATATAAATAATTTTAGGTAGCACTATCATTTTGATTAGCATTAGTCTGTCTCAAAGGTAAAATAAAGTTTATTCCAATTGTCTGTGAGATTGGTAATTAAATATGTTAAAATATTATAGTTTGTAGTGATTATATTCTTAAGAGTCAAATTAATTTGAACACCCAAGTATTTAATTTGTGTATTGTCCCAGTTAAAGCATTTGTAACTCTTCATTTTCATAGTTGCCTTTTTGTTTATTAACAGAGTCTGGGTTTTGTTATGATTAAATTTAGTCATGAAAAGTCTTCAAATAAATCAAAAGTGTTGAGTAGTTGATCCAAATATGTTTCAATGTCTCCACTAGTTAATAATAAATTATCAGCAAATAACTGAATCTTTGGAAATAAATCACTATTTAAATTCTATCCTTTAATGTGGACATTATTCCTAATATAATTAGCTAGTAGTTCTACAGCTAAAATGAAAATTAACGGGGAAAGATGACAACCTTGTTTTGTACCTTTTGTAAGTTTAAAGGAAAGGGATAAAAAAAGAACCTATCTTTACAAAATAAACAGAGTTTTCATAAAGGTTTTTAATTAATTTTATAAAGTTTGGGGAAAAGTTATATTGTTGTAGTGTTTTAAATAAATGAGACCAACTAAGTGAGTCAAAGGCTTTATTTATATTGAAATTCATTATTGTTAATTCATTTTTATTTGCTAAATCTATTAGGGTCAGAAGTCTTATTATGTTGTCTTGGACTTTCCTATGTTTAATAAAACCTGTCTGATCTTCTTCTATTAGGCTAGGTATAATGGAATTAATTCTGTTTGATATTATGCTCATGAAAATCTTGTAATCGATGTTTAATAGTGAGATGGGTCTATAAGAGGAGCAAAATGTGGGATCTCTATCAGCTTTAAGTATGGGTGAGATGAGTGAATATTTCCATGATGGGGGATATTAAATGTATTTTTAATTTTATGAAATGTATCTAAGATATTGTCAAGGAAAATGTTATATATTTCAGGAATCAGACCATCTAACCCTAGTGCTTTATTAGTTTTTACATTGTTTATTTCATCTTTTAGTTCTTTAAATATGAAAGGTCTATCAATGTTGGCAATATTTCCAGGAAACAAGGTCTTTGGAATATTATCAATTAGGAATTTGCCTAGATTTCCATTTTAATTTATTGGTGTTTCTTGAAACTTTGTAGTATGCAGTTTAAATTAGTCATTTTTTCCTCTTATTTTCAACATATATAATTTGTTTTATGTGATTTCTTTCATTTAAGTATTTTGATCATATTGCAATGTTATGTAGACTTTTAGGATTAATTATGAGCATAATTTGATTTTCTCTAAATTTATAGATATTTTGTGTTGCAAACATTTTGATATTGTTTGTTTAATTTATTTATATTATCAAAGACTTTCTTATCATTTGTTATAAGATTGCATTTTAAGTTGTCTATTTTCATTTGGATATCTTGTAATCTTTTATCCCATTCTTTTCTTTTTTGTGTATACCAAATTCTAACTTTTCCATATAATACAACTTTTAGGGTCTCCCAGAAAATTGTATCTGATACTTCTCCATTGTTATTTGTTTCTAAAAACTGATTAATTTCTGATAGCATCCATCCTTGAAAGCCTTTTATTTTCGTAATATATGCTGGTATTCTTTGACAATGTATTAAGGGTTTAGTGTGAAAAGTTATATTAAAAGTAATGGCATTATGGACAGAGTTCAAAATGGCCGCTGTTCTGTGAGCACTGCTATCACCTAGGTCTCGATATACCCTGGATTAAAACAAACCCAGAAGGCAAGGCAGAATTAATAATACAGAAATAACCGTAGATATTTACTGCTAATATCATCCAGCAAACAAAAGAGGAAGAAAAAGTGACAGATTCAGCTCAGAAACAGCAGGATTAACTAAGATTTCTGAATAACAGCTTAAGCAATGTGCTACTAAGGCCCTGCATCTGACTGCAAGATTGGTAAAACACTATACAGCAAGATGTCAAAAGAGGAAAATAATATGGAAACAACAACTAAGACCAAATTCTCAGTACTAGCCTCACCTGAGAAAGACACAACTTCAAAAAAGACAAAAGACAACTAAACAAACTGACAACTCTAAAAATACAAATAAATCCAAGACAAACCAGCCAGCTAATCTGGAAGACATAAAATCTGCCTTATTACCTATCCAGCAAGCATTAAAGGACTTATCATTACAATTTCAAACCTTTGGTGACTCATTCAGCCAAATAATATCCAGAATGGAAAAATCTGAGTCCAAAATAATAGAAAATGAAATAAAAATAGACTCTATTTCTCAAAAAACTGATGCCCATGACAAAGAAATACAGAACTTACAAGCAAAATATACAGACCTGGAAGCAAGATCTCGAAGGAACAATATCATCATCAGAGGAATATCTGAAACTGTACTTCATAACAATCTAATACCAACAATCAAGCAAATAATAAATTCCCTCCTAGAGGAATCTGAAGAAATGCAGCAAATAACAACAGAGAGAGCCCACAGAGCCCTGAGGGAAATGCAAACATCACTGAAGCCAAGACCTGTCTATATTAAAATATTAAACTACCAAGATGTAAATAAAATCATACTGGCAGCAAATAAAAAAGGCACACTCACCTGGAATAATAATAAAATCTCCTTTGCTCAGTACCTCCCAATACAAATAAGTCAAGCAAGACAACTACTATCTCCATGCTGCAGGTTCCTAATAGAAAAAAAAATCAAATTCCAGATGAAATATCCAAATCAGTTAATCTTTTACATCAAAGAGGTTAAATACATGGTTGCTAACCCCAAAGAGGCAAAAGAGACATTCCTGGATGTTTTCAAGCAAATTCCACCTTCAGAAGTGAAATAAATCCACAAAAAAAAGATAAAGGTCCCTTGGATGAAAAAACGACCCCATTCACGAGCACTCTAGCTGGGATCCAACTCTGAAATCTTCCCCTTGCTGTCTAGGCCCTTGGGTCATTGATGTGAGCCATGAGGAACACAGGAAAGGGAAGTACAGCCTGGGTGGGAACCAAAAATGAACTGCTGTTTCCGATGCGCGAATATAGGAAGGAAGTTCCCATCTCAGATATTGGCTTGCAAATTCAGTCCCCCTAGGCTTTTGATGGCTTCATTAAGAACAGTCAGACAAAATGGATTTCAGCAAGCTCCAAAGGATTTTACTGCCTGAAAAATGAAAATTGATCTGCACCAGCTAAAAGAAGAAAGCTGCACCATAGATGTCAATCAACCTGCAAGCAAAGCCTTGAAGAAATAAGGTACTGTTGAACTGAACCATTCACTAAAACAGTACACCCAGTACTGTGTAGGTGAATGAAACTCCAGCCTTAAATAATAGGCAAGAAATAAACTGTCAGAATTATGCTAGCTCATAGATTAATATTGGGAAAAAAAAGGAAAAAATTGTTAAATGTTTTATGTAAATACTAGAAATGTGTTAAAAGATCCTGGAGAGAAGTAATCTCAGGAAATTAGTAAAATAACCTAACAATCCTGGGATAATGTAAATATAGCCTTAATATGTCAACTATAGCAGAAGGACTGTTTGGCTAAGCTGTTTTTCTTTTTTTTTTTGTCTCCCTATACTTCCTACTTCTGTTAAATAGGTGCCAAGTATATATTTTATAACCCACACAGATTGATGTGGAAAAACATCACTATAGGCACCAAAGAAGGCCGAAACCTGAATAAGTAAAAGGGAGGAAAAAGAAGTCAAATGAGAGAAAAATGTAAAAATGACAAGATTGATTGTTTAACAATATTACTATGGTACACATATTGTTATAATTTACTGAGGAATGTATATTAATATGCTGTTTTAAAAATACTATTAGAAAGAATTAGTCACAAGACAAAAACAATACATGCTGTACCTTAAATGCAATACCATCACTGTATAAATAATATGTTGGAAGAGGCTAGGGATATTAAGTAGCAATGTTTTTTGAGGGAACTAGTTTGTTCAGCTTTGTCCACATTGTTTATAGTAACACAGGGGGGATGCTATGGAGTAAATCTATATCTAAAAAGAAAACACTCCAAGATTAGACGTAAAGGTAAACCATACAATGAACCTTCATCCTCCCCACCTGATTATTCCTGGTCCAGGGATATAGTGGTTAGGCACAGTGTAGGGACGGGGATAAATAGATGCTTTCCTAAACCATCACACAGTAACACATACAAAAACTAACAAAACAAAACTAATATACATGGCATATCTAAGGAATACACCTAATAAATAAATGTGGGAAATAGAATCATGGAATGTTAAAAGGCTCCAAAACAAGAAGAAAAGAAAACTATTCTTACACCTTACATTAAAAACCACAGCCAACCTCATACTAATACAATAAATGCACTTGACTGCAGATCAATGGGCAGAAATTAGCAGAAAGAAATGGATAAGTCAAGTCATAGCTTCAGAGGGGAAAACAAACAGTGCTGGGGCTGCCATAATAATTAAAAAACAATTTAAGGAAAAAATACTTAAAACCAAAGCTGACAAGGAGGGAAGATGGTGCTATGTAACATTTAATAGTCCTACAATACCAAAACCTATAATGGTATTTAATGTTTACGCACCCTGTAATAACCAACAACACTTTTTTATGTCATTATACCCAACCTTAAACCAATTTAAAGATCACTACCTAGTGATTGGAGGTGACTGGAATACATATCAAAACCCAGAAAAGGATAAATCTAATCTGACCAAATCACATAATAAACAAGCCACACTAGCCCTTAATGAACTCAAACAAGATTTCAAACTATATGACCCTTTTAAACATGGGAACAGTGCAGATAAAACAGGGAAATTCACATTCTATTCGCAATGCCACAAAATGTGGTCAAGGATAGACTTCTTCTTAATCTCTGACATATTCATTAACATGGACCCAACAATAACTATACATACCAGGTTCTTTTCAGATCACTCCAAAATCACACTAAACATTAACTGGGACAAAAAGATAAATTTAGAGAATAGGGGTCATAATTGGTCATTAAACCCTAATTTACTTTCCAAAATGGATGTAATAAAAGAAACAGAAGCAATACTAAAAATAGCTCTTACAAATATCACTAACTCCCAAGTACCAACTGACATAGAATGGGCTGCAATCAAAGCACAAATCAGAGGATTGTTTATCAAAAAAGCAGCATACTATAAAAAATACAACTGAAAGAGGAGCATATACTGAAAGGGAAAATAGAGCATCTTGAAAAAGAACTAATAAATAACCCTAAGAACCAAACAGAAGCAGAACTTTTAAAACTGCAAAGGGATCTATATATGTTAGAAACCAGGAACCTATCTTTCTATGAAGCCAGAATGTTAGCCACTTATGCAGAAGAAGCTCAAATACCATCTAGAGCTCTGGCCAGAATTATCTGCCAACACAAAAATGCCTCCAATATATCAGAAATAAACTACAGAGACAAATACTACACAAAAAAATGAAGACATTATTAAAACATTTGAACAAATATACCCTCAAATATATGGAGCACAAATACTACAAACCTCAAAGGAAGATAGAACTCTTTTTCTTCAAAAACTGAAATTCCCTAAACTCAATTTAGACCAACAAAAAAAACGGAGCCGATATCCATCAGTGAAATTATTACAACAATCAAACACTTAAAAGTGCATAAGGCTCCGGGTCCGGATGGACTCACATCAGAATTTTACAAAGCATTTTCCCCCTTGATAGCCAAACTACTATACTATACACTGAATTACATAATAAACTATAAAATAAATGATATCCACTTTAATGCCTCTAAAACTATATTTATATTAAAAGAACACACAGACCCCAAAAACCCTGACAGCTACATACCCATCTCCCTCTTAAATATAGATACTAAAATATTTACCTCTATACTTGCAAACAGAATGAAAAATCTGATAGAAAAAATCCTCTCCCCAGAACAATCCAGTTTTACACCACATAGACAGACTAGTGACAATACATTAACATTAGATGCACTAATATCCTACGCTAACCGATACAATATCAACATCTACACAATGGTAGTGGATGCCCACAAGGCATTTGATAGGGTTAATCTAGAATTTTTACTCCAAACACTACCCTACTTTAGTATACCCAATAACTTCATTCAGATCATCCAAACTCTCTATAGCAACCCATACACATCTCTGTATATAAATAAAACTTGGTCAAATAGGATCCTAATAAAAAATGGAACAAGACAAGGATGCCCACTATCACCCTTCCTGTTTAACCTATACCTAGAACCACTCTTTCTATACATTAAACAAAATACATATCACAATCCTCCATCAATACACAACTTCAAAATATACCTCACTGCATTTGCAGATGATCTGAACATATACTGCACTACACCAAATTCAGATATAAACAAAATAATAGCTGCAACTGAACATTTATCGGTTATGTCTAACTACAAACTAAACCTTAATAAAACTAATATTTTCCCCCTAAAAACACCCAAACTCATCTCACTAATACCATTGTTAAACACAATAAAAATGAAAGAAGAAACTAAATACCTGGGAATCACATTTTTCCAGAGTAACAAAGACTTCTACCAACACAATGTAAACCTTAAATGGCAAAATATAATGCAAGACTGCAAAAGATGGAACAACCTAAAACTACCATTCTTGGTCAAAGTATCAATAATCAAAATAAACATTTTACCTAGATTAATGTATATATTCATGACATCACAGACAACAATACATAATAAATTCTTCAAACAAATTCATACCTTCCTAGCAAAATTTATATGGGAGCCCAAAAAAAACAGAATCTCCTATCCAAAATTAACACTCCCCAAAAGCAAAGGAGGACTAAATCTACCAGATTTTAAAATGTACTACTCGATCATTAACACTAACAGAATATTGAGAATAGCTGAACATAACCCGTCAATGGAAAATTGGTCTCCTCTCTGGGTGACAATATATTATAGATATATTAAAGCTCTAGGTTTCAATCCCAAAGCACTTCCATTCCTGAAGCAGAAAGAAATACAAACTTATAACATTATAGAGCCCTTAAAACATTCTATCAACCTAGCACAAAAACTCTTTCAATTCTTGAACCTTAGACATGCCATGACAATACTGCAACCCCTTCATAAAAAACCCAATTTAAAAATAAACAATAAGATGCTGGACTTAGTCCCTTTTCCCAGACTAAAAGATAAAACAATCCAATATATCTATCCCTACCTTATCTGCTCAATACAAGAAATGAGGACCAACTTAAACCTCCCTAAATCACACATATTAATCCTAAGACAAATCAAAGAACTGTGTTCCAGTTATCTCCAAAATATTACTATGACCAATAGTGACATAGAAACTTGTAGCAGGCTTTGGAAAACTATTATCACACCAAAGAAAACTATTACCAATTCATATAAAATGATAAATTAAATCAAATACCAGAAGGACCTCCTCTTCTCTAACTACTGGAGAAAAATTAAACCATCCATAGATGATCAGCAAATAAGCCAGGCAGTCAATCTAACACTGAAGATTCTACCCCTCAAAAATTTAGCATACACTCAGCTCATGATCAATAATAATGCTTATTTTACACCTGCAATCCTACACAAATTTAACACATCAAAATCACCTTTCTGCCCACACTGTAAGGACCAGATAGCTGACTTAATCCATGTATTTTGGAGCTGTAAATGTGTCTATAAACTCTGGAACTCTCTCAAGGTACAATTACAAAAAACGGGTTATCAAACATCAACATTAACTTGGGAATTCACTCTGTTACACATTCTCCCACCCAACATCCCAAGAAAACAAGCAAATACACTTTTAACAATTTTCCTATAACGAAACTGTATATAGCTTTTAAATGGCTAGATACGATAAATATTTCTTGGGAGGGTTTTAAACAAGTAGCTATACAACACCTTTTAGCTCATAAAATAGTAATAGATAAAAGAAACAAAAACATGAAATCCAGAGAAATTTGGGAACAAACCTTTAACATCATATTAGCATAATTCATCACACAGCAACTTAGAAATACACTATAATGGAGCCAAAGAACACATACAAGTTCAGATATTAAATAATAACTTGGATATTACGAATGTATATACTGTCTATATAACTGTGGAATTAACAATGAAAGCATCTATGTACATAGTGTAAATAGATATGTTGTATGACCTATATCCTGTGGTATTTGACATCAATGTATAACATATGTATATGTGTGTATGTGTATGTATGTATATATGTGTGTATGTATGTGTATATATATATATATATATATATATATATATATGTGTGTATGTATGTGTATGTATATATATATATGCACACGGTCATGTTGTAAGATGGTTTTTATTTGTGACATTTATTAATGTAAAAATAAAAATAAAAATTATTGAAAAAAAAAAAAAAAAGTAATGGCATTATGGTCAGAAAGGGGACAGGATATTAGTAATACATTATCTATTTCTGATTGTAAAGAATTCTACACTAAGACTTTATCTATGTTAGTTTGTGTCCCAAACCTGTATGAGTAATGAGAAAACTTTAGGGAGGAGGGAAGATTTATATGATATATGTTTTTTAGATTTCTTGTATTGATATAATTATGTGTTTTGCTACAGGCGATATCTTAAAGGATTTAGAGTTTGTTGTTTCATCAGAGGAAAGAATACAATTAAAATCTCCAATTATCATCTCTCCTCTAGAGTGTAAGGTTATAATGTCTAAGTATTTCTTTACTGACTTTGCACCAATTCCGGAGATCCAGTAAGAATTTATAAGTGTATAGTATTTTCTTTCAAGTTTAATTACTATTGTAGAATTGTGGAAGGGCTACTACGACCTTTGGTGGATGATATTCCTGTTATTCTGAAAGACTCCTACCAACTTATTGAGTTTCTTAAAGATTTTGTGTTAGATGAGAGGGGGGTAACTATGCTATTAGTGACTATGGATGTCAAGAATCTCTTTACCAGCATCCCCAATGATGTGGGATTGCAGGCTATAAGAGAGATTCTTGTTAGCAACTCAGGTTATAGTAGCAGCAGACAGATTCTGATAAACTGTCTCCTTGAAATGATACTTGATAATAATGTCTTCTTGTTTCAGGATCAGTTATATCTGCAGAAATGGGGGGTTGCCATGGGCACCCCCTGTGCGAATAGTTACGCTAACCTCGTAGTCCACCATTGGGAGTTGAATCATCTATTTAAGCACGTAGATTACAACAAGGTCAGAATGTATAAGAGGTTCGTTGATGACGTCCTCTTTGTGTGGGAGGGGGCTAAAGTAGAATGTTTGAACTTTATTACAGAACTAGAAATGACCTCTACATTTTTGAGATTCACAGCTGAAATTTCTCCAGATCAGGCACACTTTCTGGATCTGAAGTTGGAAGTCAATGCCAACAAGATTGTCACCTCTCTATATAGGAAACCCACCTGGAGGAACACCCTGTTACGGTTTGAAAGCATGCATCCTAGGTTTACCTTTAGAGGGATAGTCCTAAGCCAAATGTACAGAGTTTGTAGAATTTGTAGTGATAAGAATAATCTATCTTTAGAACTTAATATACTCGAAGGTTTATTTAAACAAAGGGGATATCCCCCTAAGTTAGTGAATGAATGTAAGCAGGAAGTCATCAAGAAAGTACTGAGCAGGACAGATGAGTTTGCCTCTGTTGGGAGTAGTTCTTCGTCCCATACAATGAGTAATAATAGGTATACTGATAGACTTAGTTATGTCACTAAATATACCAGTGATGTTGTCGATCATAATAAAATTATCAGCAGAAATTGGAATGTCCTAATCACAGATCCGCTTACTAGGAAAATTGTGGGGGACCATCCGAGGTTCAGTTATAAGACATGTCACAACTTGAAGCAAACTTTATGCCTAGAGCAGTGTTCGCCGTTAACCAGCAACTTTAGTGACCCACATGGGACTTTTCCCTGTGGACATTGTCATATGTGTCCACATATATCTAAGAACACCTGTTTTTCTCATCCAGATGGTTCTTTTACATTTACACCCAGATTTCACAGTGATTGTAACAGCACCAACCTTATTTATTTGGCCACGTGTGACTCTTGTGAAGCCTTCTATGTAGGCCTCACAAAGAGAAGACTTCGTAACAGGGTTTATAACCATTGTTACGACATTAGGAAAGGTAATGAAAGTAATGCCCTGGCTAAGCACATAGTAGAAAATAGTACACACAGTTTCAGCTTTATGGTCCTGGAGTTATTGGTAGTCAACAACAGGGAAGGAGACAATATGAACCAACTGGCTGTCAGGGAACTTAAGTGGATTTTTATTTTGAAAGCGCATATACATCCAGGCATTAATCAGTACGTATCTGTTAAACCTGTCCTTAATAGCAGGAAGTTGTAAAGTAAATGTGTACATCATGACATCTGGTTTGAGTACTGTTCATGTCTTCTAGATTTGTTTCTCTGCCTGACCCTATGTCAGTCTCCCCCTCTCCAGTTATGGACTCACAGAGCTTCTCTACTCTCAAGTGGACTGTGCTCTCGTACAATAGTCACACTTTTTTATTCAATATGCCTTATGTCTGGTCCCCATAGGCATAACATCAGTCTGATATAGACTGATGTTTTTGTTTTGTGTTTAGATTTTCAGTCTTGTATATTTGTCTTAGGCTTTATCTATGATACAAGGAAAATATGTGGTTTGATATTATAGGCAACTTAAATGTCTGGTAGTGGTTCATGATTTTCATCTTTGTCCCATTTCTCAGTACATTTGAGTAGGTCTTTAGCTTACTGCCTATACTGCTACCTGTTCCTTAATATCGTATAATATTGCTGTATACCCGGCATTTTGGCTCCTGTGTGTGTCTATTCCCTGGATGAGTTCGGACGTTTGCCTAGTTACTATAGCTACGTCCGTTAGTTTTCCCAACGCACTATGCGTATGTCAAAGGAACCTGAAAGCTGTTCCCATTTAGTTCAGTATCTAACAGTTCAGTGTGAATCTTATATTTTTTATTTTTTACTTTGCATTTCTTGTCCTTAGTTATAGTCAGGCTGCTTGGATCCTTGAGCATCAGTTCGGATCCTGGCTTTTGACAGACATAGAATCTGTAGGCATTATGCTAACGGAAGTTGTGTTTGAACACCCGTTAACAGTTGTTTGTTAAAATGTTTCAGTGCCTGCAACTAGTAGAGGTGAGTGGGTCGCCCTTTGTATTCTGTCTGTTTTTTTCTGTATTGTATACTTTTCTATATCTCCTGGATCAGTCTTTGACTGTTTAATGGTTCCTCTTAGTATAGGTGTGTATGTTTGTGTCTTTTGATGGGGTCGACACCTAGCAGAATTGTATTGGCGCAGTTGTTTTGGTTTGCGCCAGTGGATGCATGTCGGAACGTGCCTCCTGTGCTTGCTAGTGGCTGTTGTGAGTAGGACATTTTTCGCTTCCGGACTGTTATTCGCTGCATCGTCTATACTGTAAATGTGTTTTGAATCGGACATGGTTGCGGGACATTGTGTAATGCATGATCGTGTTTTTGTGATCTTGTTTTGGGGAATATGTGTGCGTTGACGGCGATTACAATGTGAGATGTGAGGTACGAACTGAGTGCATATGCAGATCAGAACATGGGTAGAACTTGTTGACATCATGTTGGCGTAGTTGTTTTAATACACACCAACAGCTGCAAGTTAGAATATATGTTTTGCACCTCCCAACAGCAATAGTGAATATGTTGTCTTTTATCCTTGGATTGCTGTATGTTGCATTATTTGTGTTTTAGACATTTTTAGATTAGATTTGGATGTGGGATAGCATATATAGTTTGTTTGCATCCCGGAGGCTTTGTATAAAGGAAATAAGTATGTGTTCAGTTAGCGACTCCACTAGGAGTCGTTGAATACGTCCTGGCTGTTTCTGCATATAGGAATATGGCCTATTCCTATTTGAAATATGTTGTTCTCTGTCTTTTGCATTTTTGCCTTGATTATGATCTTGCACTATCCCTTAGTGTTGTGAGGTGAGAGCCTTAGTTGGCTTATACTGCTACAATGACAGGATTTGCCGTTTTATTTAAATACAGTATGCTCAAGGCTTTTTTGCCATAACTTTTAAATTGTTTTTATTTGTTTTTAATTCACTTTAGTACTGTCTCTTTAAATAAGGACACGGAGGGAAAGATTGTGTGTTAGCAATTATTCTATTAGTGTTTAATTTACTTTTTTGAGCGCCAAAAGTCTTTTGTATAAGAGTCTGCTTTTTTCAATGTTTTATTACACCTGAAGAAGCGTAGTATAGCTACGTGAAAGCGCTTGTGTGTTTTGCTCTCAATAAAGAAGGTTTTATCATCAGTGACTATCTCCGTGTGGTGACTCCAGTGGATTTTGTGTTATTAAGTTTAATTACTACTAATGTTGACATACCATCTTTGCCTATATATGAGTTTATAATTTCAGGAGATCTTAGACTTCTTTCCAAAGAATTATTACACCTCTTCTTTTGTGATTAAATTGGGAGCTAGTCAATATTTTATAATCTTTTAGTGTGGGCTTATTTAAATCTTGGGATATTAAATGTGCCTCTTGAAGAAATACTATATCTGCCTTATTTAAGGAGAGGTACTTATTAATACTTGCTCTTTTGATATGATTATTTAGCCCATTTACATTCAATGATAAACATTTATATGTTAAGACCTTTTGAATACATAATAGTTCAAAATAATCATAGTGATTTCCTTAAGAGTTTGCCATGCAGGTTGTAACAAAATTTGTTATGGACTGGGTTTCTGTAACAAATAAAGAAGGTAACATAGTACTTACAATAACATCCTTCTTCATGGAACTTAGTGTTCCTGGCTTAATATGTGTTACATATAAGCCACAGATCTGCCAACTCATATCACTTAATAGTGGGTCACTGCAACTGCATACTTTATTAATATACAAAAAAGGAAGGGAGGGTTATGTATTCAAGAGTCTGTATAAACCAGCATTTTAATTAAAGTTAAATGTAAGTAATGTAAAATACCTTATGATTTTTACAGTCAAACATTTGAAGAAGATAACAAACGTTTTTAAATTATGAATGTATAAAACAATCTAACTATGTATTGAAGTATATGTTTCACTGCAACCTATATTTTTTCCTCCAAAAACTCAAAGACTGTTTAAATAAACTATGGCATATAGACATTTATAAAATTCAATAAGTTACTACATATGTTATATGTCATAAGATGTCAAGACAAGTTGGGTGAGTGATATAAGAATAGTAGTGTGTAATAATACATATATTTTATCCTTCACCTGCATTGTCATGACATGCAATATTTGGTTAATCTCTATATTTACCCAGAATGTGGCTTGCAAGGCATCAGAGTCAAAAGAAAAATTTGTAATGAAATCTAAGTCAAACTTTATCATATTATACAGTTAACAGAGTATGTCAACAGTACAACACAGTATCTCGTTGTGTGTTCCAATGATATATATATATATATATATATATATATATATATATATATATATATATATATATATATATATATATGCATACGTTTCTTACAGCAGTATTAAAATTGTGACCTATTTGATTCTGATAGATGCATCAAATCTATGTAGTTATACTACATCTTCTTTAATCTTGTCTGTTGTTAAATACATTTTTATAATTTCCATAGTGTAACACATTTTCCCTGTAAAATTATTTCACTGGTAATTATCAGCTGTTTGTGTTGTTATTGCCTAGACAGTGACTAGGCTACTAAAATATAAACAAAGAAATAGTAGAAGTATAGTTTATGTGTATAATGTAAAACATGTAATTATCAGGGTTAGTATATACATCTATGTATGGGGTTGTTAGGATCAGTATTTGATTTACCTTAGCTAAATTTTATGAAGCAGCTTAGCAGAGAGGCTCTGCCAATACTAGAATGACTGCATTACCAAGGATTATTTTAATATATATGAAGATTTCATAAACTGCCTTCTCAGCTGAAAGTCTGTGAAACAGTGTCTAAGAGGTTAGAGACATTGCTTAATTATAGGAATGTAGATATATCATAAGTATCTTGTAACATATATAGAGTAAGCACCATTATAAAAGTAATGAAGATATTGCAAACCCTGAGAATAAAATATTTTAACATTAGCATATTTAATCATTACTTATCTAATGTGTAATGTATTTATTAACCACCACTGCCCACAACCAGTGTTCAGAAATGCATTATATAAAAGAAATAGCAAGTCAGCCTCTGACATGTATGAGAAAGAGTAATTCCATAGTCTTTGAGACTGAAACAAAACTGATACAAATAACTTACATCTTTAAAAGAATATTTTTAAATATGAAAACTTTCTGAAGGTATAAATCAGAGTTTATAATTTAAGGTCATAGCCATTTATTTTTCTAGCAAAGATGTAGCTGTATATAAAAGTAGGTGAACTAGTTTCCCCAGCAGTCATATCATTATAACCAGCTGGTGCAGAAAGGTATTTGTATTTAATGCTGTGCTACCTATAATGTATGTTTTATGTTCCTTGTCAACTTCCCCTGTATTTGTTCTAATCATAAAAAGTACTTTAAATATGTCTCGTCACAAAATTCTTTGGAAATGTGAGGCATACTTCTAAACACACGCAATCTTTTTTTTTTCTTTCCCCTTCCCCTTTAAGAATCATTTCTATGTATAAAAGTAGGATTGAGTGGTTGTACTGCTTTTTTCCATTGTATTCTTATTTAAATAGTGTTTTAAACTTTATTAAACCTATAAACAGTCATTGTTCTAGTGTTCCGATTGGTCCGTTGGTCTCAGGGAGGAACTGTAGGTTCAGATGTCAATTATTCAGTTCCTGTTAGGCGTCACGGCTGTTTCTTTGAAGAAATTGAGCTCGAGGATGGATTACAGGCTCGAGCTGATTTCAAAAACCTTAACTTTAAAATTATTCAGGTAAAAAGGTGGGAATTATACTTAACATGCAATTTATGATTAAAAAAGCTCGCAAAAATGCTGTAAAGTCTGCGTTTGCTTTGTAAAGCTTTTATATTGCAAAATAAAAGCACAAAATATAATTTCTACCCTAAAACATATTAATAGAGAATATGTTATACCATGTGTCATTAGATTAGTTTGTATTTAATACTCTATTAAACAACAGAAACAGAACCTTTTAGTAGGTTCTATGGTTTTCATAGATGTAAAACATAGCATGTAGTAACCAAATTCTATGAGTGAGACAGTGCATTCATACAAATCCTAACATATCATGTCAACCATATTTTTATGATCTTTATTTATATGTTTTCATTTCTTAGATTTTAATAATTAATATCAAAATGAAGTTTAATTAGTGGAGATTGTTGAGAATAACAACTAGACATTTTTAAGTACCTTGCAGCCTATGCTAAATGTGATAAATAAAGTTATGTTGCTTCATGTTACTAAATTATATTATTAGTTAAAAATAAGAATGAAAATATCAATGAAAAATAAGAATCATGGTTTTACCTTGCTTATCTTTGTAGAATATGTGATATCAGACTGATATTAACTATTCAAAGGGTTTAAGGAAAAGGAAAAAAAAGAGAAAATGCATTTTGTTCATTTGTCCTTGAGTTTCTTCTTGTCTTTCACAGTCCAGTCAGACTTTGTTGCTGCTTGTCTTTTTAATGTTGAAGTAGTATCAATTTGTTCTTCTGTAATTATCAGATTCTTCTTCTTTATAAAGATGTTTGCTTCTTCTAAAGTTTCAAAGGCTCTTTCCCTCAGGAAGGCAAAGTCTAATTTTGGCAGGATATGTCAATTGTGTTTTAATACCAGCTTGCTTGAGTGACAAAAACAGTCACAGAGTAGTTGTTGTCAAGTCTGATCATTTATTATTATAGGAGAGAGAGCCCAAGCTGATTTTAAGATCAGATCCTTGTTCTGGCTGGATATCAGTTTTGCTATTATTGATCTTGGGTACATCTTCTTGTTGTTGGATGAAGTTGTAGTTAGTGATCTATGGGCTCTCTCAAAGCCAAAAGAGAGAGCATCTGGCAAATTTAATGTTTTTAGGAATCCATGTTATCAGAAAGTTAATCATACTGTCTCCTTCCATTCCTTCTGCTATACCATAGATCCTGATGTTGTTTCTTCTGCACCAGTTCTCTAAATCATCCACTTTATTGATGAGTTTGTTGTTTTGTAGTAGGAGAGTTTCAATATTTTTCTCTGCATCTATCAGTCTACAATCAATATCTGAAACAGATTCTACTATTGCCGAAATCTGGATTTTTTTGCTGTTTTAGAATGGAGTGTATCTCTATCTTCAGAGAGCTGTCCTGTTGTGTAGATTTAAGAAGACTCATCTATTCTTTAAGTGCTGTTTTCCCTTCCTTTTTCTTATTGATTTTGACAGGAAAATATAGAGAGTCTTAGTTAAAGAAATACACCAAAAGAAAGCTTCCGTGTTCTAGTTTATAGATCAGTTAATTTGAAAGTGTTTTTCATGATTTTTAGAAGTAACTCTTGTCAGGAAAGTTGAAAAGCTGCAGAGCAGAGATTTTATGCTGCTATCAGGCTTCCATCCAAGTCATTCCCCCCAGACCGCACCTTCTGACTGATGCCATGCACAAAAAGCAATCAGACCATACCAAACACACTTTGTACAGGCCCTCAATAACATGCAGTGCAGCTATGTCCAGTTAATGTTGCACGTACTACACACCTGTGAGATACGTGACAGGTCAGACTATGTGATGGACCCTCACCTAAAACACAGTGCACCTGTTTACACAATAATAGTATACCCCTGTATAGCAGACTGGCTATACCTTTAAAAAATACATGCTAATATATTACAGCTACTGCAAATATGCTACTGTGTTTACTGATGTGATGCAATGCAGTGAAACCCACCACAAGTGAACATGCACATATTGCAATATGGCTAAACTTAACAGTAGTGTTCATGGCAAACTGGCAGCCCTTAACATGCCTAGGGTATAGACGAGCCATAACAGGACAGCTCCACATTCACAGGCTACAGGATGATGGTCCCCAGCCACATCAGAGGTAGCTATGGATATGTGGAGGAGAGGTCTTGTCAGCAGGCACACATGTGGCATTGGTACAGGATAATATATGCATTTATCAACATGTAGAGTACAAACTGTGATACTACCCAAATTGCTGATATTCACAATATGTGTGCATATGTGTGCATTACAAAACCCCACCCACAAATGCAGATTGACCTGACATATGTGTACAGGTATGCAGAAGCTGCCACTGTAAATGCTACAGTATTAATGTGATGACCACTGGAGGCTTACCTGGATGCTCCCCGACTGTGGAATCTGTGCTGCCCACCTTCACAACATATGTTGTGATAGTTTCTTGTGAGCTGGTGGCTGAACCCAGGTTTGCCAGGAACTCCTCTTTGGCTGAGAGTGGGGGTTGTGTACCAGGCCCTCCCCCAGTGCCAGCATGGTCCCTGGCCACAGCTGCAGCCCTTTGCCCTGCATGATGCATTATATATGTAGCATGGTGTTGGACCTGTTCATAGCTCCTGTCCTGGTGGCTACATCATTCCCCATTGCTATGAAGTCTGCCCACATTGCAGCTCATTCTCGCTGGGTATGGTGAGTCCTTATCAACAGCACCCACTGATGGAGTCTCAGGGCATCAGTAATGGCAGCAGTCTCAGCTTCTGAGAAAGCTGGATTGCGATGTCTATACGTACATTCCACCTGACAGACATGAAGAGGGGAACACATCACAGGACCGTATACATTGCTCACCACAATGTACACACCCTGCACATTCACAATTGCCACCACTATCCACCACTAACTCCCACATCATACCCCTCCATCTATCATTGCAGTACATATGTATGTATGGCTATCAGCAACATAGTGGCAATATATCATGCTTTGTCCCCTGATCCTGATGTTTCATGATACATGCTGCATGTGCTATGAGGTGTTCAAATGTATTTACCTATTGCACCTATTACTGCTTGTTCATAGCCTGTCTACATGGTATGCTATGGTGCCAGCCTCCTACTGTTGTAGTAAGCGCTGGGGCTGTAGGCCCACTCCTCAGGTCTCCCTGGTGTTCCTCTCTCAGATTCTGGACTATAAGGCTGGATAGTGTCCTACAGTTTCTCCTGCCAGTGTGGTTGACATGGGTGTCCTGGCACAGTGTAGCACCTGCCTCATGTACATGGATGGACAACCAGCTACAAACAACACCAAGGAACACACTGTGTGAGAGATGCAATGACAGTAGGAACCTGCAGTCCATGCTCCCTCCCTGTCGATGCCACATATCTGTCCCCAGACAGGTTGTTAACATAATCAGTACACCTCACACACCACCCACACTTACATAACACACACATGTATGCAGTGGACCTCAACATACAGATCTACAAACAAAGGAGACATCTGAGGCAAAGCCACAGTTGAATGCCATAGCCGTACACAGCACATACCACACATGGCCACACATCTGTGTCCAACAAAAATGCAGGCATCAGTACATCTCAGACATGTTACACATAGGAGACTCCACTGTGAGACACAGTGATGTGCCTCTCACCTGGCTGAATATGTGGATGGTCACAGTTACTTGTGTGTCAGGTGAAAGACACCACCATATCGCATATGCACTGCTGTCTCTCACCAACAGGTACTGTCATAAGTCTGTCACAGTCCAAGTTGGTGTGTCTGACCTCAGATGTATGTCCCTGGATTATATGCAGTGAGACATGAGTGAGCATACTGACTATGTGTCCTAGGCATGTATGTCCCTAGGCTTATGCAGCATTCCCCTGTCACCAAGACTAATGCTGCAATACATTCAGGACATGATTGACCTTAACATGTGGCCTTTTATCCTGTGATATTCCAGAGGGTACCAGTACCTGTGAGCCTGGAATGCTATGATCAACAGACCACAATGCTTGGCAACAGATGGCCTCCCTCTGTCTCAACTGGCCTTCAGGCATCTGGCAATGGTTTTCGCCACCCCCATAGTGCCTTTATTAGGAAAAGTGGTGAGGTTATCACTACCAACATACAACTGTCAGTGCAGCACACATTGAAAGTCATCCTGCTAAACCCAGGTGTCTACACATGATTCTGCCCTCAATGCAAGCATTCTTAAACCTGGGAAATGCTGGCATCTGTGTAGTCACACACACACATGGTTCAAATCTGCAGAGATCACCCCAGCCTTACCTGGTCTACAATCTTATCATACAGCCATACCCCAAAGTGTGAGGGAAAATAGCATGGGACATGTGATTGCAGTAAATATGAGACACATACAAACCTCCATGTTGTACAGGCAGTAAGAATCACAGGGGACACCACAGGGACAGTTCACCATTGCCAACATTCCTATTCAAATCATAGTTAGCTACCAGCCACCACATGTGACCAGGAAGCCCATCATACCTTATATGGACCTCAACAATTGTATTCTGATTTGGGTCTGTACCCTGAACCTGGGTCACTTGAATGACCTAAACATACATTGGAGGATGTACCCATGCCAGCATACACATGGCCAGAGAGCCATCAACAATGGAATTACAAACACCTTGGTGCAGCTAGGGGCTTCCCCCACAAGAGGTGAAGTGTGTTGCAGTTGAGATTACACAACACAGATTACCACTGCAGCATCCCTACAGTGTCATCCTCCATGGCAAAGCAACCATCATGTGGTCATGTTTGCTGTCACCATCTGCTACAATACCCATCTAGCTAGGATCACACTTACATACATCTCCAATGTGGAATACAGCCTCCTGGGGGTGGTATACACAGCTTAACAGCCCCAAACACCTCTGTAGTGACACCCACCAATATCCACACTACACACATGTGCTAGATGTGCATTTGTATAGATGCATACAGTCAGGTATACCCAACAGAACTACATCATCCTCTGCAAGAATACATACACCTGTCTGGTGGACATCTGCAATACATAAGTGTTTGTAACAGGAATGACATACCGCTATCTGAGACAAACTAGTGGCAGATGCCCATTTACAAGCAATGTCTTGTTAATGTGAACAAGTGAATGGGATCACTCCTGGGAACCTGCACAGCAAATAAATCCACTTCAAAAAAGGAGGCCAGCACCTGAGGAGTAAGAAAACCATATATTTATTGTGGCACCACCAGAAATACACACATAGTCAGACCAGTTTTGGCAAATTTGCCTTCTTCAGTGATGAACACACAATCTTTACAGGTATAATATATACCTCAAACAATTAAGCATTTAAAGCAACATCACCATAAGACTAAGAACCCAACCATTAATTACAAATGATCATTGTGACCCAGAGAAAACAATCCACCCAGCCTAATTATTCAACTTTTTTCTTTTTTATTGAGTAAGGCATGCCACCCTAACTTGTTTAACCTGTCCCCCTGAATTTTGTCAATAATCATGAAATTAAACCTGGCTGTAGTGGGGTCATTATATGTTTGTATAAGGCACTGGATGTCTGTTTATTCTGAATTTCACTAAAATGTTTGGACATACATATACGTAATGGCCTAGATGTCTGTCCAACATAGAAAGAAGAGCATGAGCATGTGGCTAAATTAATCAGCCAATCGGTCCCACAACTGGCAAAAAATTGAATGTCATAAACTTTGCTGGTGTTTCTCCTGTAAAATTGTTTGGATTTTCATATAAACTGACAGAATGAACAGTGACCACAGGGCAAGGACCCAATCAGTTTATGCCCAACCATAGTGAGTTGTTGTTCCGAATGTCTGATGGGACAA